>NC_036854.1:51825667-52131220 GCF_002910315.2 Salvelinus sp. IW2-2015 | reverse complement strand
AATAGGTGCCCTTCTTTGCGAGCATTGAAAACCTCCCTAGTCTTTGTGTTGAATCGTTGTTTGAAATTCACTGCTCGACTGACGGACCTTACAGATAATTGTATGTGTGGGGGTACAGATACGAGGTAGTCATTCAAAAATCATGTTAAACACTATTATTGCACACAGAGTGAGTCCATGCAACTTATGTGACTTGTTAAGCACATTTTTACTCCTGAACTTATTTAACCTTGCCATAACAACAGGATTAAATACTAATTGATTCAAGACATTTCATCTTTTCATTTTTTGAAAAACAGAGAGCCAAATTTCAGAAAACATAATTCCACTTTGACATGATGGGGTATTGTGTGTAGGCCAGTGACCAAAAAAATCCAAATGTAATCCTTTTTAAATTCAGGCAGTAAAGCATACATATTTTTTTTTAAGTCAAAGGGAGTGAATACTTAATTTTTGTCTTTTTATTTACCCCTTTTTTCTCCCCAATTCCGTGGTATCCAATTGGTAGTTAGTCTTGTCTCATCGCTGCAACTCCTGTACGGACTCAGGCGAGGCAAAGGTTGAGAGCCGTGTGTCCTCTGAAACAGAATCCAACCAAGCCGCACTGCTTCTTGACAATGCCCACTTAACCCGGAAGCCAGCCACACCAATGTGTCGGAGGAAACACTGTACACCTGGCAACCGTGTCAGCATGCACTGTGCCTGGCCCTCCACAGGAGTCACTAGTGCGCGATGGGACAAGGACATCCCTGCCAGCCAAACCCTCCCCTAACCTGGACGACGCTGGGCCAATTGTGCGCCGCCCCATGGGTCTCCTGGTTGCGGCCGGCTGCGACAGAGCTTGGACTCAAACCCAGAATCTTTCTGAAGGCAARGTACATGATTACATTGTGTATGTTTATTCATACAGTAATTATTATTCACTWTGTCCTCACCTGGGATTTGAACTCACYARCGCTTGGTTCACAGCATRCTGTTCTTCCTGCTACACCACCATGRCTGTGTCAATGATTGATTTCACCTGTATTTCTACACTTTGGATTTCAAAGTACATTCAGTTTTGGGGCAGTCCCGTTAGATCCATTATATACTGCTTACAGACARGTTATATAGGCATAGTTCATAGCGTTGGTTCTGGCATGTGTCTGMCACCGTATCCTATCTTAACTTATAGAACATATTCTGGGCGTTCTGCCAGATGGTCCTAAGGAGGGGATCATGTCGCCCCCACTCATATCTTTACCAAGCACAAGCAGGAATCAATGGATTATTTATGACAATAAGACAAAGTTAACATTTTCAAGGCTCTCTTCACAGGATACAATTTTCCATCACATTCCATCCTCTTATCACTTGTGTGATAACAATCARTATATTTTAAGGTAAGCATTACATTTTAGCTTCTATATCAAAATACATCATCATAATAAAGGTTATATTTAATTTAACGGGAGTTAATCTAATTTCATACATAATCATAATACTGAAGATAAAATCTACAATCAAAGTAGTAATCATCGCATAAAACCCCAGACACTTTCAAACCCTTCATTCTGGGTTGTACAATCCAACTTGCAAAACTATGGTTTTAAAACCTTCGCTTCATTACACAATTTKATTTATGGATTCTGACAAAGACATTTCAACCTGGCGCTTTTGTTGCGAGTGGCATGTTAATGACAGATCGGTATCGCAATGCATTTCTAGTCTAAAGTACTATACTTTTCGCAGTGTGCAGACCTCCACAATCATAAACAATTTGTGATAAATCAATTACAGGCACGGTTGACAACCCCCCTTCCTCCCGGCACTCATTCTTCTGGCGTTCCAGTTCGTCCTCCCAATGGCACATGTTCAAAGTGGATGGCCATGGATAATGTCCCGATTTCTCTCACCTGAGCCGCCACTGTCCTTTACGGTCCATTATGTCTTTGCCCATTTTCCTACCAGTACACCAGCAGCATGAGAGAAGTTTGGACGGGATCTCTCTCCATGCTCACTCCACGTGGACTCATGTCACACTCCTGAGAGAAAAGGAATGAGAGAAAAGGCAGTTGATAGCTTCGACTGGATGCTGTGTACAGGTTGCTGGCTCAGACGCAGGTCTCACGSTAGAAGTGGTGAAGGACCATAGTGAACACCATTGTAGCCATTACTTCAGCCGGTTAGAGGGGGTGAGGTTCACACTGTTCTCGGTCAAATTATACCTTCCATGCATCTAGATACCATCTGTGGTCACCTACGCCATAACCTCGAGAGAGGACAGACCAAAACAACAGTTTACAAATTATTACTATTACCAATATTCTTAATACAAATGTCTAAGATAAATGTCAAAGAGAATAACAGCAAAGTTGAAAAAATAAATCCACAAATTGGCTTATACTCCCTTATCACCTTGGCGATCTCACCACAGGGTTACAGGGTCAGAGAGTCAGAGGGCTAATCCTTAGGGAAAAATCTAGACCATTCAGCAGACCCAATCTGGTGAGATTTGTATTGAAGCAAGACAAAATCAAACAGGCAACACAATAGGTAGCGGCAGGTAACCTAGTGGTTAGAGGGTTAAGCCAGTAYCCGAAAGGTTGCCAGATCGAATCTCCGAACTGACAAATTAAAAATCTGTCGTTCTGCCCCTGAAAAAGGCAGTTAACCCACTGTTCCTAGACCGTCATTGTAAATAAGAATTTATTCTTAACTGACTTGCCTAGTTAAATAAAGGTAAATATATACACATTTTAAAAACAGCAATACACTTCTTCATATAAAACTAGAGGTGGGGAAAACTACAATCCACTTGGAGTAACTGTCAACCATTACCAACATATATTTTTTCCTTTTACAGGTAGGCATTTCCCCTGCCTGTTAAATCAAAATAACAAGTAAAATTAGAATTATAACTCTTGATAACTCCATAAGGAAATAATTGTATCCCATAAGGTAATGGTAAAATAGACTAGAGAAAGGTGTCCCTCATTCAGGGGCAGCGTTCTCTCTCTGTCCTTCTCGAGGTCCGAATCACACATAGGACTATTGCGAAATTATAAACTTCTTCCTAATTATTAGTGTTCACATAGCCCATTTTTTTTTTTTATCTCACCCAATGTTTTTAGATATGGCATGGGTCCCCAGATCCTCAAAAGGTTCTACAGCTGGACCATCGAAAGCATCCTGATCAGTTGCATCACCGCCTGGTATGGCAACTGCTTGGCATCTGACCATAAGGCGCTACAGAGGGCAGTGCGTACAGCCCAGTACATTACTGGGACCAAGCTTCCTGCTATCCAGGACCTATATACTAGGCGGTGTCAGAGGAAGGCCCCAATTTTTTTGTTGTGGTTAGAGCATTGYACTAGTAACCGAAAGGTTGCAAGATCGAATCCCTGAGCTGACAAGGTAATCATCTGTCGTTCTGCCTCTGAACAAGGCAGTTAACCCACTGTTCCTAGGCCATCATTGAAAATAAGAATTTGTTCTTAACTGGCTTGCCTAGTTAAATAAAGGTAAAATTAAAAAAATRAAATGTGACAAATAAAATTTGATTAGACTGAATGTCTCTTGTCTTTCTAGTGAGGGTGATCAAGCCTCACCAGAAAGTCAGAACAGAGGTTAGAGGTCATTCAACCCTTTTAATTAACTTKTTTGGGACAGGGGGACAGTATTGAGTAGCTTGGATAAAAAGGTGCCCAGAGTAAACTGCCTGCTACTCTGTCCTAAAAGCTAGAATATGCATATWATTAGAAMATGTGGATAGAGCACACTCTGAAGTTTCTAAAACTGTTTGAATMATGTATGTGAGTATAACAGAACTCATATGGCAGGCAAAAACCTGAGAAAAAATCCAACCAGGAAGTGGGAAATCMGAGGTTTGTAGTGTTTCAACTCTTTGCCTATCCAAGATACAGTGGAAATGGGGTCATGTTGCACTTCCTAAGGCTTCCACTAGATGTCAACAGTCTATAGAACCTTGTTTGATGCTTCTACTATAAAGGAGGGGGGAATGAGAGGGGATTGAGTCAGAGYTCTGGCAGAGTGCCACGAGCTGGTCACGAGCTGGTCATGCGCATTCACATGAGAGGTAGCTTGCGTTCCATCGCATTTCTGAAGACAAAGGGATTCWCCGGTTGGAACATTATTGAAGATTTATGATAAAAACATCCTAAAGATTGATTCTATACTTAGTTTGACATTTTTCTACAGACTGTAATATGCCTTTTCGTCTGAACTTTCGCCTGGACCTGCCAGCGCGTCGTCAGTTTGGATTGTGTACTAAACGCGCGAACAAAAGGAGGTGTTTGGARGTAAATTATGGACTTTATCGAACAAATCAAACATTTATTGTGGAACTGGGATTCCTGGGAGTGCATTCTGATGAAGATCATCAAAGGTAAGGGAATATTTATAATGCTATTTCTGACTTTGTTGACTCCACAACATGGCGGCTATCTCTTTGGCTTGCTGGGCTCTGAGCGCTGTACTCAGATTATTGCATGGTGTGCTTTTTCAGTAAAGCTTCTTTGAAATCTGACACAGCGGTTGCATTAAGGAGAAGTTTATCTAAAGTTCCATGCATAACACATGTATTTTCATCAACATTTATAATGAGTATTTCTGTAAATTGATGTGGCTCTCTGCAAAATCACCAGATGTTTTGGAAGCAAAACATTACTGAACGTAACGCGCCAATGTAAACTGAGATTTTTGGATATCAATATGAACTTTATCGAACAAAACATACATGTATTGTGTAACATGAAGTCCTATGAGTGTCATCTGATGAAGATCATCAAAGGTRAGTGATTCATTTTATCTCTATTTATGCTTTTTGTGACTCCTCTCTTTGGCTGGAAAAAGGGCTGTGTTTTTCTGTGGTTATGTACTGACCTAATATAATAATTTGGTGTGCTTTCGTCGTAAAGCCTTTTTGAAATCTGACATGTTGGCTGGATTCACAACAAGTGTAGCTTTAAGTTAGTGTATTGCATGTGTGATTTCATGAAAGTGACATTTTTATAGTAATTTATTTGAATTTGACGCTCTGCATTTTCACTGGATGTTTGTTACGCTAGCGACGCTAGCGTCCCACATATCCCAGAGAGGTGAGTGTTTCTTTCCCTGTACCTCAGACATTATTTTAAGATATGTCAAACATTTTATGTATCAGGTTTACATTGGGTTTTTCAGTACATTTCTTATCAAGAGACTTTACATGTGTGCAACCAAAACTACTAGCTTAAGTGAGATTTCATGACTTGTAAAACCATGACCAGAGAGAGACTGTCAAGGAATACAGCAAAGAGKTGCTGTTTTTATGAGTGAGTTCATGTCTAGGTTTATATACAACACCATCGCAAAAAATAAAACACATTTCTCCCTACTTCCACTCGCGCTGCAGCTGTAATGAATGAGTAGCCAAGTCTATCGATGGCCTTGCGTTTTTATTATTCTTAGCAGCTCATCATGTCTATTTTAATATCAATGAATATTTTACTTTCTCTGGTCATAGGAGAAACATTCATTTGTACATGAGGCAGATGAGGTGCGACTCAAGTTTCGCCATCAGGTGGAAGACGGTGACCCCTCTCTGGTCCGTCTCACCGGATGAAAGGAAGGCGAGAGCAGGGACCGTGATAGGCGGAACCTCTGCTGCTCTCTCCCTCCGCTGATACTAATGCCGTGTTCAAAATACTGTGAACTCTGAAGTCGGAAGTTGGAGATTTACGTGTGTTCGAGAGAACTGGGAACTCTGGGGGGAAAATCGAGATCCGACTGGGAAAAATCTTTGGCACAGTCATTCAACTCGGAAACTATTTTCTAGTGCTCCAACTTTCCGACCTGAAGATCACTAATGTCATGATTTGACTTCATGTTCCCAGTTGCCTTCAAAGCATCATGACCATCAGATGKAGGTACCATCAGTCAAAATAAAAAATAACATTTTTTCAATTCATGCTCAGCTGTGCCTCGCTCGAGTTTTGAAATATAATATGGTCTGAGAAGAACAATATTGCCAGGCATCTAGCCAATACGCTGTGATGTATTAGGCCTACTGCACAAACCTCATTCCTACAGAACTGTTTTTAGTAGGTTAATGTTACATTTTTGAAGTCATGTTTGAAAAAAATTATGAATGGTAGATCTCTGCTTGCTTTTTGACTGCGAAAGGGATCTTGACTCAGAAAATGTTGGTGACCACTGGTTTACGCCATTGTCCAGGGTCAAAGCTAGAAAAGGGGAAACCAGATGGGACTCTCATTGGAAAACCTTGCTTAGACAAAACAGCCAAGCATATGACACTGTATCTTCTACACTATATATTCTATTCCCTCTAATACGCTTTACACCGTGCTGCGCACACCACACAGATGGCACTCAAAGAGTGAAGTCTGGTTAACAACTAAATAATGCTCGGGGTTTGCACATTGCCATCTCAGCGTTTTCCGGTAGTAAGGTTAAGTGAAGCCTGTTCATTGTGTATACTGTGGTCCTCGCAGGGTCTGGCTAAAAGACACTCACCTGGGATTATCCATAGACCCATTAGTTAATAACCTTCACAATAAACCGCTCTTAAGCCCACCACTCCCACCATGGAACATGGTTGCGTCCCAAATGGCACCTTATTTCCCTACATAGTCCACTTCTTTTGACCAGAGCCCTATGGGCCCTGGTCCCCATTTGCGACACAAGCCATATTTCCCCTCCACAATCAATCAGCATTTAGTGTGCGGAGGTTGGTGACTCGTTGATCAGTCGTGTGCATTAAATTGGTCCTGTAAGTTGTAAGATCTGCTCCAGCTAATCACAAAATCATGTGGATGCAGATTGTGAGCGTTTTCAGTGACTAAAATAACATACAGTATTTCTGTTTAGGTTTCAACTTTAGAGTGTTAATTGCTTAAGTCTAATTTAAAACCATTGTGTTTTTTTTCTGTGTTTAGAACGTGGCTGGAATTCAATAGAACCCTCCATGGATATGTTTACTCAGTATCTTGGTTTACAAACTACTCCCCGTGTGCCCCCCGAACACTTCTTATTCTGAAAACCGTAAGCATCTACCTTTGAGGGTAATCACCTGGTAGATGCCTTACAAAACCACTGTTATAGCACAGACAGACCAACTGGCCCATACAAAGAAAAAAAWGACATTTAAAATATATTTGTTGCAACAAAAAAAATTGGGATACCTGTTAAATATATAAAATTGGCCGGATAATGTATTTTTGTTTTTTATGTATTTGATATAGATTTTAAATACATTCCAACATATATTAAGGAATGTATTTAAAATGATATCACAACATATGTTAAATGCATTGGAAAATGTATTTCATGTATTTCAAAATACATTCTGAAATACATTAAATAATTATTTACTGATATATTTGATTTTAAAATATATTTGGAAATATTTTGTGAAATATACATGCATTTACAGTTTTTCCCAATTGTTTACACACTAAAATTGGAACTTGAAATGCAATCACCGAAACCTGAAACTCGTGTACCAAATCCCTAAACCAAGTCTGCAAAATTGCAAGCACAATTCCTGCTTTACACTCAGTTTTCAATTCTATATCACACTTTTTGCAAAACACTACACACAGCTCTCTACATTAGACACAACATTCAAAATTAAAATATCTTTAGACCCTTTGGAAAGCAACGCCAATCACAATGCCAAGCTCTATATACCAATTGGCAACACCCACTCCTCACAGGTGTAAATACTAGTTGCTAAATTGTTCACTTAGAAATCAGAGCATTAGCACTATTAAAGGCCACAGACGAGCTCTCCTGTTTTGGAGGAAAATGGAAATCAATGGTAAAGCAAGAACTAGAGGTGGAGTGAAAGTAAGAAGAGGAAGGGGAGGACAAGGAAGGACAGTTGAARTGACCATGAATTGAGTATGAGGGAGGCTGGGCAGAGAGTTCAGGCAAACCTTAGCCACTACATGGTTGCATCTATCATCCYTACATTCAGAAATGAGAACRGGTAAGTTACCTACKATCTACACTATGCTCTTTATGTATATATACTGTAGTATACTGCAGTCCGACATTTCAGTAGGCCTATATTACTCAGTGATTGTTGGCCAATGTTACAGTAAGGAGACCGCTATTGTGAACATGGTGGTGGCAAACAATACCATTAGACTACGAGAAATCCAGAACCACATAACTGCAGACAACACAATATTCAATAACATTCACCAGGTGGGCTTGTCTACATTGGACCGTGTATTACAGCGCGACCGAATCCGGATGAAACAGGTCTACAGGGTGGCATTTGAACGAAACTCAGAGAGGGTTAAAGAACAGCGCTATGAATATGTGCAAATAAGTACTATACTGTGAATTTACTATTAGCACTGTACAGACACATTACAGTACTGTAATCCAGTGTACTGTGCCTCACCATATTGACTGCTCTAGGTCTACGTCACATATTGTCTTGTTGTCTGTTTCAGAGAGTCTTGGAGCTGGATGCTGCTGCAATTCAGCACGTTTACATTTACATGGATGAGGCTGGCTTCAACCTAGCCAAAAGAATGGGACGGGCACGGAACATTATTGGCCACCATGCCATTGTGAATGTCCCTGGACAGTGTGGAGGGAATATCACCATGTGCGCAGCCGTTAGCCAGCAAGGCGTCCTCCATCACCATGCCAAACTTGGTCCCTACAACACCGCCATTCTCATCACATTCCTGGACACACTACATGGCATCCTCATTCCAGCCGAGCAGAGGGGTGGACCAGAGCAGCCCAGGTATGTTGTCATCTGGGACAACATGAGTTTCCACTGAGCTGCTCTGGTCCGCAACTGGTTCATCGACCACCCACAATTTATTGTGTAACACTGATGGGATATTGTGTAAAACTGAAAATACAAAAGGCATAAAYCTACTGATGGGATATTCATAGTAGTGTTTTGTGTTGAGCARGTCAGTGTGTTGTTGGTTGGTAGACAGATCTATTCATATGACGCGTGTGTCATTTTGATYCAAAAAAAAAACATTTTGGAAAGAGAAAACAGTTTTGAATGCAGTGTTTGCTTTTGCTAGAGATTTGTAGAGTTTTGTGTTTATGGTTTTGTGTTTAGAGTTTTGGGAAAATGTTAGATGCACTATTGTAAAGTGGTTGTTCCACTGGATTTCATAAGGTGAATGCACCAATTTGTAAGTCGCTCTGGATAAGAGCGTCTGCTAAATGACTTAAATGTAAATGTAAATGTAAAATGGTCCAAAGATTCAGCAAACGTGTGTAAACAATCGTGGAAAACTGTAAATGTATTTTTTTACAGAATGAAACTATGGCAAATATAAAAAATAATTGCTAAATCATATCTGACTCGTTTCAGAAAACTAGGCGTATGTCGCAAGTCGCAACTTCACAGGAGAGACATTTAATGTACATTTTTTTAATCAAAATGCGTTTTTTGTAAGAAATGCCTTCTGGCACATTTMAACTTTCATTTGCCTTAATAACAAACTTGTATGCCATCTGTAAATACGAACAAAGTTGTTAAATTACGAGCCTAGTTGGTTTAGCCACAGAAAAAGACAGGAACCTTGGCTGAGATAATGAATGGAATGGCCATGCCGAGAGATGAGTTTTGGATTGGTCTGCCGTGTAGCATCTTCTATCTATAAAATGAGCTGCTTGTTATGTGTAGATAATCCTTCCTACTGCAGTTTTTTTCAAAATATATAACGTTAGCCATGGAGAACTGCAAATGTGTTGCTAATGCTCTCAATAACATTGCTGCCCTGAATTTATCAGGCGCTATCGACAAAGGTCAGTGGGGAAAAGTTGTGATGGACTACTTTCAAGAGGACATCCGGACATCCGTACCATGCGGACTCTCTCTGACTCTGAAAATAAATCAGACGATGACGAAATAAAATATTGAAGAAGATATTGTAGAGTCTTCTGATGACAGTGATGGGGAAGAAACGGCGATCAACAGTGTTGTTGTCATGGAAGAAGTTGACAAGAGTTTTGAAATCAGTGCAATGTCTGGTAGAAGCAGAGTATGATAAGGAGAATACAATTCTGGAGTTTGATTCCAAATGCAGAGAGAGTTGAATAGAGAACACAGAAGGCTGTTGTATAAAACACCTGTCTCGGGATTACATTTTAAAACTAAGCGCAACCATGGCATCCATGACAGAGAGGGAGAAAGATCTGATGATTCTTATGGAATTGCACACGGTCAGTGTGAACCAGAGTGACTTGACACAATGGGCCAAGCAAGCTGTACAAACAAAACGGGAACAACACAGGATGTTTTATTTAATGAATGGGGTTGCAGTCTGCCGTGAAGCGTTTATCCATGTATGTGGGTAAGAGTCTAGCTACAGTTTCAAATATTATACGTTTCTAATTTTGTCAAAGTTGTTTTCATTGCAAGTTAAAGCTTACTGTTAGCTAGCTGATGTTAGGTGGCTGGCTCTCTAGCTAACATTAGCGTTAAGTCTATGATCTGTGTAGTAATATTATCTCAGAAAGCTATTTGCATTGTTAGTTATAGCCTAATGTTAGCTAGCTAACTAGCTGACATTGAACCTATTTGGTTAACTTTAGCTTGCGGAGACAATCGGTTTGTATTGCTGGTACTCTATGGATTGGGTTTATGGTTCATTGTTTAGCTAGCTGGCTAGCTAGCTACATGTCTAAACGAAAGACCCCAAGTTAAAGCGTACTGTTAGCTAGCTAGCTGACGTTAGATGGCTGGCTCGCTAGCTAACATTACGTGTATGATCTGTGTAGTAATATTATCTCAGCAAGCTGTTTGCATTGCTAGTTAAAGCCCAATGTTAGCTAGCTAACATTTAACCTATTTTGTTCACTTTAGCTAGCTATGACAATCGGTTTGTATTGCTAGTACTCTATGGATTGGGATTATGGTTCATTGTTTAGCTAGCTAGCTACACGTTTAAACAAGACTCCACTTCGCAAGATGATTACATGACCCATCAAGTTAGCCAGGTGTGTCTGACGGTCATTACGGCTATCTATTGTATAAAAATGCTAAAATATTGGTGTCTGGAATTTGTCTTTAAGCATCAGTAGAACACGCCTGACTTCCCTCCACCAGTCATACAAGCAGAATGGTCTAATGCCTCCCATCAAAAAGAGAGCTGGCCCAAGCGAGCACAGGTTACACCTGAAGCATGAGGACTTGCAACGAGTTATGAACTTCATCAACAACTACGCAGAGGATAATGCAATAGTATTACCAGGATGCCACCCAGGACACACTTTGATGGAAAACTGCCATCTCATGTAACAAAAGCAGCGGTTTGGTGTCTCAAAAAGGAATCGATGACAACACTTAGTATGTCTTCTGATGAAGAGTCACGGGAACAGGGTCTTGATGATTCTGCTGCAAATTGAGCACAATACACAAATGTAGAATTTCATTTAAAGTAAGCAGCGCCCACATCTCAACTGGGGAAAAGTATCCAGATACAGTGACTTGGCTAGATATTCCCAAAGGGAAACCACTTTCACAAGTGCAAAGGGAAGCCCCCTTTACAACAATGTTTCCCACAAACTGCAACTGGCCGTATGTAGTAGCATTACTAGCGCTAAAATAGCGATTTAGAAGTTAGCTCCGGCTGGAGGAATGAAGCACATGCAATCTTAAATCAGTCAACTGACGTGTTTCACAAGTGAACACATGGAGTGAACAAGACAAGTTCATCGCAAGCTTGTGGTGAACTTTCCCAGTTGGACAACGTTTTGACTGCAAGGATTCGCTTTCGACTACTTGCTAGCAAAGGTAACGAACACTTTTCATTAATGTTACATTTTCTGTCACATTTCTCCGTTATTTCTATATCCTAATTGTAAAAAAAAAAAGTGAATAAAATCTAACAAATGGTTTGTGTTGATAATCGTTGCATGAAAGCAATAATTATACTGAAACACACCCGTGGTAACTTGCTGTTTTTCTTTTTTTTTTATTAACATTGTAGAGCATTTCTCCCTTTACACCTCAAATAATATGATGGGCAAGTTCAGGTACCTTCAAACTGGTGAGCAGCTGACCCATGTGACGAAGAGGACTGGGGACCTGTTCAGATCAAAGTTAWGCATAGTTATTTGTCCTATACATCTGAGTTCACAGCCAAACTATTTCAGCATTCCTTCAAAAAACACATAACATTATTAGTTCTTAAGCATATTATGTGATATACTTCATTACATTCAGTACATAAGAGGCACTTACCCCCAGCAGAGAGTGACAAAGATAGTATAGAAGATACTGTTGCAAATTGTGCAAATGAAATGTAGGTTGTGAAAATTAGACTTATACTTTGTATGAACAATTCATTGCCAAGAAATTAAATATTGCATATACTTTTTTTTGTGTGTGGAATCAACCCTTTTTTGGGTGAATTTGGGGGTCTTTGACGCTGGTGGGTGCTGGTTATGATCAGTGTCAGACTCCTCAGAGTCGATCACATTTAGGATTTCGCCTGGGAATGACAGCAAGCATGAAGTTTTCAGAGTAGTAGTGTTGAGATTCCTTTTATTTCAAACACTAAATCTTACTTTCTCTTCCTTTGGTGAGACTCCAGCTCTGTTTCCAGGCCTTTGCCCTAACCATGAGATTTCTCATATGAATCTGAAAACATCACGAAACAGGAGTTTATCAGTTAATCTGTAAAACGAGACATTTAGTATGTTAATATTCAGTTAACGTACTCACTCTGTCTTCAGTAATTGAATTGAATACACCTCCCATGTATCAATGTCTGGCCGTTTGTGCAACATCACTGCCTTCCTTAACCTCTCTTGGCTCTTGTATGGAGGCCAATAACATTTGTCCTTGGTGCACCAGGTTTTTGCATCTTCGTTCGGGAAATTAACCACAGCAAACATGGTACTGTGAACAAAAAAGCAAATAAGGGAATTCAATTAGATTTGTTTACTCAAACATTTTAATAATAGTAACATCTAATTGTAGGAGTTTAAGAAAATCCCTTCAAGTAAATAATACATAATAATAATAATAATGTCTGTAATGTCTTTTACTGACAATTTACCTTGAAACGAGCTAACGGGAAAACAAAAAATATATATATTGTRGAGTAATGGCATCCCAGCAAAGCCCTCTTTGCACGGAAGTAGAGGGGATATGCGGAAAGGTCTGTCTTGTTCCTAAATGTTTTGTACACAATCAAAGTGTCTCCATGTTCCTCCACCAGCAGGTTTTGCACTAGAACAACTTCCTTGTTCCTCAACTGGACAGTTATTCCCAGTGAACATCTGTACAGAGAAGTGAGTGAACTGCATTTTTTTATACTGCTATTTCACTGTTAGACCATTTGGGACTGGGCCATTGTCATGGCCGCTCTTTCAGACAGCCTCCGTATAACCTGCTCTAAAGACTTGTTTGGTTTTCTTATCATTCTTTTTAACTGGCCAAGAAAATTGTTGATGGGGAAGCAAGAGATATTGTCAAGAACGCCAAATGCTCATGCTTCATGGCTGAGATGGGTTAGGCAATGCATGTTATATGTTATGTTTTCCTTCCCATACAGGCAGCTGCAGTGGTCCACAAACAAAACCAGGATGTTTCCGGCATAGTCTGCGTGGTCTGCACACAAGGACACACRTAGGAAGATGGTCATAGCAACTGCAAGCAACATTAAGTTTTCATACATCACCCTTGGAATATTCCCTTATAAACAGTGTTCAAGAGAAATGTACAGAACTCAGTTGCCTTCCAACGGTCAGACTCATTCAGTGATCTGGGTTTTCTGTTGATTTCTGATGGAGTGTGAGGTCTTAGGTCAGGTGCATCAAAGCTGAGACTGAGAGACCGATAAACAGCTTCCATCTCCAGGCCATCAGACTTAAAACAGCCGGCCTCCGTCCGGTACTCTGCCCTGAACCTTAATAGTCACTGTCACTAGCCGACCACCACCCAGTACTCTACCCTGCAACTTAGAGATTGCAGCCCTATCTTCATAGTCATTGAACACTTATCACTTGAATAATGTTTACATACTGTTTTACCCACTTATATGTATATACTGTATTCAGACCCATTGACATTTTCCACATTATTTACGTTACAGCCTTATTCTAAAATATATATTTATTTTTAATCCTCGGCAAATCTACAAACAATACCCCATATTGACAAAGCGAAAACAGTTTTTAGGAATCTTTGCAAATATATAAAAAAAATAAAAACAGAAATCCCATATTTACTTAAGTATTCAATCCCTTTGCTATGATATTCGAAATTGAGCTCAAGTGCATCCTGTTTCCATTGATCTCCTTGAGATGTTTCTACAACTTGATTGGAGTCCACCTGTGGTAAATTCAGTTGATTGGACATGATTTGGAAAGGCACACACCTGTCTATATAAGGTCCCACAGTTGACAGTGCATGTCAGAGCAAAAACCAAGCCATGAGGTTAAATTAATTGTCCGTAGAGCTCTGAAACAGGATTGTGTCGAGGCACAGACCTGAGGAAGGTTACAAAAAAAATTCTGCAGCATTGAAGGTCCCCAACAACACAGTGGCCTCCATCATTCTTAAATGGAAGAAGTTTGGAACCACCAAGACTCTTCCTAGAGCTGGCCGCCCAGCCAAACTGAGCAATCGGMGGAGAAGGGCCTTGGTCAGAGAGGTGACGAAGAAGCCAATGGTCACTCTGACAGAGCTCTAGAGTTCCTCTGTGGAGATGGGAGAACCTTACAGAAGGACAACCATCTCGGCAGCATCCCACCAATCAGGCATTTATGGTAGAGTGGCCAGATTGAAGCCACTCCTCCAGTAAAGGCCCACTTGGAGTTTGCCAAAAGGCACCTGAAGACTCTCAGAACATATAAAACCAATTTCTCTGATTTGATAAAACCAATATAGAACTCTGCCCTGAATGCCAAGCGTCACGTCTGGAGGAAACCTGGCACCATCCCTACGGTGAAGCATAGTGGTGGCAGCATCATGTTGTGGGGATGTTTTTCAGCGGCAGGGACTGGGAGACTAGTCAGATTCAAGGCAAAGATAAACGGAGCAAGGTACAGAAAGATCCTTGATGAAAACCTGCTCCAGAGTGCTCAMGTCCTCAGACTGGGGGCGAAGGTTCACCTTCCAACAGGACAACGACCCAAAGCCCACAGCCAAGACAAAGCAGGAGTGACTTTGGGACAAGTCTCTGAATGTCCTTGAATGGCCCAGCCAGAGCCCGGACTTGAACCCGATCTCTGGAGAGATCCACATCCAACCTGATAGAGCTTGAGAGGATCTGCAGAGAAGAATGGGAGAAACTCCCCAAATACAGGTGTGCCAAGCTTGTAGTGCATTACACAAGAAGAATCAATGCTGTAATCGCTGCCAATGGTGCTTCAACAAAGTACTGAGTAAACTCTTTGCACACTTATGTAAATGTATATTTCAGTTGTTCATTTTTATAAATGAGCAAAAATAATTTTTACCTGTTTTTGGTTTGTCATTATGGTGTATTGTGTGTAGATTGATGAGGGGGGAAAACGATTTAATCAATTTTAGAATTAGTCTGTAAAACATATAGAACTATTTAAAAATACACCGTAAAATGTATATCATAAGTATAAGCTAGAAGTAAAAGCCTAAGTGTTGTCCATTAGTTTACTCCAATTAGGGGAGGGGTGGTATATATATATGTGTGTGTGTGTGTGTGTGTGTGTGTGTGTGTGTGTGTGTGTGTGTGTGTGTGTGTATGTGTGTATGTATGTATAAATATATGCACACACACACACATATATAGATACAGTACCAGTCAAAAGTTTGGATACACCTACTCATTTCAAGGGTTTTTCTACATTGTATAGTGAAGACATCAAAACTATGAAATAACACATATGGAATCATGCGTAAGTCGCTCTGGATAAGAGCGTCTGCTAAATGACTTAAATGTAAATGTAACGCAAAAAATGCTCAACAAATCGAAATATATTTTAGATTCTTCAAAATAGCCACCCTTTGCCTTGATGAGAGCATTGCACACTCTTGGCATTCTCTCAACCAGCTTCATGAGGAATGCTTTTCCAACATTCTTGAAGGAGCTCCCACATATGCTGAGCACTTGTTGGCTGCTTTTTCTTCACTCTGCGGTCCAACTCATCCCAAACCATCTCAATTGGGTTGAGGTCCGGTGATTGTGGAGACCAGGTCATCTGATGCAGCACTCCATCACTCTCCTTGGTCAAATAGCCCTTACACAGCCTGGAGGTGTTTTTGGGGTCATTGTCCTGTTGAAAACAAATGATTGTCCCATTAAGCACAAATCAGACGGGATGGCGTATCGCTGCAGAATTCTGTGGTAGCCATGCTGGTTAAGTGTGCCTTGAATTCTAAATAAATCAGTGTCATCCGCAAAGCACCCCCACACCATCATACCTCCTCCTCCATGCTTCACTGTGGGAACCACACATGCAGAGATGATCCGTTCAGCTACTCTGCGTCTCACAAAAACACAGCGATTGGAACCAAAAATCAAATTTGGACTCATCAGACCAAAGGAATGATTTCCACCGGTCTAATGTCKATTGCTCGTGTTTCTTGGCCCAAGCAAGTCTCTTCTTATTGGTGTCCATTAGTAGTGGTTTCTTTGCAGCAGTTCGAACATGAAGGCCTGATTCACACAGTCTCCTCTGAACAGTTGATGTTGAGATGTGTCTGTTACTTGAACTCTGTGAAGCATTTATTTGGGCTGCAATTTCTGAGGCTGGTAACTCTAATGAACTTATCTTCTGCAGCAGAGGTAACTCTGGATCCTCCTTTCCTGTGGCGGACTTCATGGGAGCCAGTTTCATCTTAGCGCTTGATGAATAGCGGTTCTTGCGATTGCACTTGAAACTTTCAAAGTTCTTGAAGTTTTCCGGATTGACTGACCTTCATGTCTTAAATTAATGATGGACTGTCATTTCACTTTGCTTATTTGAGCTGTTCTTGACATAAAATGGACTGGTCTTTTTCGAAATAGGGCTATCTTCTGTATACCACCCCTATCATGTCATAACACAACTGATTGGCTGAAACGCATTAAGGAAAGAAATTCCACAAATTAACTTTTAACAAGGCACACCTGTTAATTGAAATGCATTACAGGTGACTACCTCATGAAGCTGACTGAGAGAACGCCAAGAGTGTGCAAAGCTGTCATCAAGGCAAAGTGTGGCTACTTTGAAGAATTTCAAATATAAAATAAATGTGGATTTGTTTAACACTTTTTTTGTTATTACATGATTCAATGTGTGTTATTTCATTGTTTTGATGTCTTCACTATTAATCTACAATGTAGAAAATAGTAAAAATAAAGGAAAACTCTTGAATGAGTAGGTGTTCTAATACTTTTGACCGGTAGTGTATATTTACAAAAATATATATATGGGGGACTGGAAWTGATGCAGACAATTACATTGATGGAAGCTACAATCTATCTGCACCAAGCTGCACCATTTATAGAGTATGACATACGCTTAGAAAGTATTTGTGAATAATTCATGCAGTGCTTATGAAGCCTTTATATATGCTATTTATATATGCTATTATAAAGCCTTTATAAGTTGTACTGTTTAAAGTGGGACCGGATATAAGATGGTTTCAGGCAGGGCCTCACGTGTAACTGCTCCATGTGACATACCTGCTTTTGACCAGACCTGGGTTCAAATACTATTTCAAATATTTTAATTAGTTTCACATACATTCAAAGTAAGTATTCAGATATAGTTTATGTTAAAAGACAAGTAGTTGGATATTTTTATGTATTTGGAAATACACTTGGAAAGTATTTCAAAATACACCGGCTCAGATACACTCCCATGTGTTTGAAAATAGTATTTGAAATAAGTATTCGAAAATACTCTCAAATATAATTTTGTTGAATATGTATATATATTATTTTACCAGATAGTCAAATGTTATTCATGGATTAGTATACATCCAAAAAGGCCAGAGGAGTTTCAAGGGGTTCACATAGCTTTCTCAGGGGGTGAAGTGGCTTCCTGCTGGGGGGCTATAAGGGGCTGGTGGGCAGATTTACGACCTGGTACTGAGAAGTAGAAGCCTTTAGGCAGGATGTTCTGAGGAACCGGATGAATGGAGGTCTATGAGTGTGTTTCATTCACCCTTAATCTAGTGGTAATGTGTACCCCACAAGGACGATTGTTTTACATAGGACATCATGTACTAGTTCAAAGGGAGGACTGGTGGGACACATACAACAAATGTCATTTGAAAAGGATAAATTGCCCTTCTAAAGCTAAAACTATAGAATCTTCTCCTAACTGATAGAAGTGCTATGTACTTTGCCCAACCTCCCTCGGAATGTCTCTCTCAGTGAGTCAGCGACCGTACCKTGTACTGTACACTTCCCAGTCACCAGGGTGGCAGCTGTGGTGGTCCCAGGCCCAGAGCCATTGAGTTATTTCGGGGCAACCAGGACCCAGTAATGAGATGCATACTTGTGTGTGTCGCCGGAACACAGAGTCCCTTCTTGTACACTGCGGTTCTGCTCTGCAGCCCTCCCCACGGGCTTACAGAACCAGCCATTCACAGCCTTAGATCCCAGGATTCAGTGTTACACTGCAGCACATGATACACACCCGCCTACCAACTCTCTAATCAGCCCTATTTACACATGCGGTGACAAATAAAACAGACATTTAATCTCTGAGGGCTTTTAGGAGCAAACAAAGACTATCATCTATTTATTCAATTTGGATCATAATTTAGGGTTACTGTCGTAACCTCGGTTCTCTTATAATAGGAGTGAGATGAATTACATTGAGATTTGCTCAGAATCACTAATCGGGTAAGAACCAATCACACACGTCTGTCGAAGCAAATAAGGTGAGCCCCTCTAATTATAAGGTGCCACTCGCTCACCCTCTGATCATTCTTGAGCATGCATCTCTTCTTTGCGCTCTTGGATGCAGGGAAATGCTGTGATACATCTCACTCTTATAATCAGACAACCCTACAGTAACCCTACATTCTCTTTTCAAATACTAATTTTGATGTGTCACATTGGGATATTGCCAACTCCCGTATTGTAGACATGCTCTCCGAAGCCAGGTAGTCCCAACATATCAACCCTCAGAAGCTACGACACTGAGGACAGTATGCGCCAACAAAGGTGCAGTGTTGTCCAGTCGGTAGAACCTTATACATGTATGAGGGGAGGCCAAACATTCCACATTATGAATCTCTTGTAAGGAGATGCTTTTGAACAGTGCCCAAATGGTAGCCATACCTCTGGTGGAGTGAGCTCTCAGGCCCTCCTGGGGCTGTAAACCCTTGCTATCATAGGCCAATATATTAGCCTTTATTATCCAATGGGAAAGCCGTTGACGAGAGAGGGTATTTGGTATTGGTATTTTATTAGGATCCCCATTAGCTGTTGCAAAAGCAGCAGCTACTCTTCCTCGGGTCCACACAAAACATGAAACATAATACAGAATGACATAATACAGAACATCATTAGACAAGAACAGAACTACATACATTTTTAAAAAGGCACACGTAGCCTATATATCAATGCATACACACAAACCATCTAGGTCAAATAGGGGAGAGGCATTGTGCCGTGAGGTGATGCTTTATCTGTTTTTTGAAACCAGGTTTGCTGTTTATTTGAGCAATATGAGATGGAAGTTCCATGCAATAAGTGCTCGATATAATACTGTACGTTTTCTTGAATTTGTTCTGGATTTGGGGGCTATGAAAAGACCCCTGGTGGCATGTCTGGTGGGATAAGTGTGTGTGTGTCAGAGCTGTGTGTAAGTTGACTATGCAAACAATTTGGTATTTTTAACACATGAATGTTTCTTACAAAAAGAAGAAGTGACGCAGTCAGTCTCTCCTCAACTCTTAGCCAAGAGAGACTGGCATGCATAGTATTTGTATCAGCCCTCTGATTAGAATTAAGAGCAAAACATGCCGCTCTGTTCTGGGCCAGATACAGCTTAACTAGGTCTTTCCTTGCAGCGCTGGACCACCCAACTGGACAATAATCGAGATTAGACAAAACTAGAGCCTGCAGAACTTGCTTTTTGGAGTGTGGTGTCAAAAAAGCAGAGCATCTCTTTATTACGGCTAGACCTCTCCCCATCTTTGCAACCATTAAATTCTATATGTTTTGACCATGACATTTGCAATCTTAAGGTAACGCCAAGTAATTAGTCTCCTCAACTGGTTCAACAGCCACACCATTCATTACCAGATTCCTAGGTCTAGAACTTAAGGAATTATTTGTACCAAATACAATGCTCTTAGTTTTAGAGATGTTCAGGACCAGTTAATTACTGGCCATCCATTCCAAAACAGACAGCAACTCTTGTTAACTTCTTATGGCTGCAGGGGCAGCATTGAGTAGCTTGGATAAAAGGTGCACAGAGGTCCCAGAGTAAACGCCTGCTCCTCAGTCATAGTTGCTAATATATGCATATTATATTACGTATTGGATAGAAAACACTCTGAAACTGTTTGAATTAGTCTGTGAGTAACAGAACTCAATATGGCAGGCAAAAATCTGAGAAAAATCCAAACAGGAAGTGGAAATTCTGAGGCTGGTCGAGTTTCAACCAAGATCCCATTGAAATCACAGCGAGATATGAATGAGTATTCACTTCCTACGCTTCCACTAGATGTCAACAGTCTGTATAACTTTGTCTGATGACTCTACTGTGAAGGGGGGGGGGGGCGAATGAGAGGAGAATTAGTCACCACTGCCATGAGGTGACATTCTTTGACCATGTGCGTTCACATGAGAGGGAGCTCCGTCCATCGTCATCTGAAGTCATGTAATTCTCCGGTTGAACGTTATTCAAGATTTATGTTAACAACATTCTAAAGATGATTCAACACATCGTTTGAACATGTTCTACTACTGTTACAGAACTTTTGGACATTTCGTCAGGTTTTAGTGAACGCGCTTCGTGACTTTGAATTGTTTACCAAGTAGCTAATTGGACATAAATAACGACATTATCGAACAAATCAAGCATTATTGTGGACTGGGATTCCTGAGAGTGCATTCTGATGAAGATCATCAAAGGTAAGGGAATATTTGTAATTTTTGGTTTCTGTTGACTCCAACATGGCGGCAATTTGACTATTGTTTTTGACGCCGTCTCAGATTATTGCATGGTTTGCTTTTTCCGTAAAGTTTTTTTGAAATCTGACACAGCGGTTGCATTAAGGAGGGTATATCTATAATTCCATGTGTATAACTTGTATTATCACTACATTTATGATGAGTATTTCTGTTGAAACGATGTGCTATGCAAAATCACTGGATGTTTTTGAACTATGAATGTAACGCGCCAATGTAAACTCAGATTTTTTATATAAATATAAACTTATCAAACAAAATACATGTATTGTGTAACATAAGTCCTATGAGTTCATCTGATGAAGATCATCAAAGGATAGTGATTCATTTTATTCTCTATTGTGCTTTTGTGACTCCTATCTTTGGCTGGAAAAAGGCTCTGCTTATTGTGGTTTGGTGTGACCTAACAGAATTGTTTGTGGTGCTTTTGCCGTGAAAAGCATATTTGAAATCGGACACCTTGATGGAATTAACAACAAGATGACCTTTAAATGGTATAAACCACATGTATGTCTGAGGAATTTTAATTATGAGATTTTTTTTTTGATTTTTGGCACCTGCACTTTCACTGGCTGTTGTCATACGATCCCGTTACGGGATTGCAGCCATAAGGAAGGGTTTCAGTGACTTCATTAGCTGTGGTTGCTGATGCGTATATGGTTGAATCATCAGCATACAGTACAGGACACACATGCTTTGTTTAATTCCAGTGGCAGGTCATTGGTAAAAATAGAAAATAGTTGAGGCCCTAGAGAGCTGCCCTGCGGTACACCACACTTTACCACACTTTACAATTTTTTCCAACAGTTTGCTAAGAGCTGGCAGCAAGCTTATAGGTCTGCTGTTAGAACCAGTAAAGGCCGCTTTACCACTCTTGGGTAGCGGAATTATTTTTGCTTCCCTCCAGGCCTGAGGACAGACTTTCCTCTAGGCTCAGATTAAAAATATGACAGATATGAGTGGCTATAGAGTCAGCTACCATCCTCAGTAGCTTTCCATCTAAGTTGTCAATGCCAGAAGGTTTGTCATTATTGATTGTTAACAATAATTTTTCCACCTCTCCCACACCAACTTTACATAATTCAAATTTTCACTGCTTTCCTTTCATTATTTGTTTTTTTATGCATGAATATAATTTRTCACTGTCTTTCGTGGTCATTTCCTGCCAACATTTTCCCACTTTGAAAAAAATAATTAAAATAATTGGCAACATCAAATGGTTTTGTGATGAATAAGCCATCTGATTCGATGAAAGATGGAGTTGAATTTGTCTTTCTGCCCATATTTTCATTTAAAGTACTCAAGTTTTTCCCCCATCAATCTTTATATCATTGATCTTGGCTTCATAATACAGTTTATTCTTCTTTTGTTGAGTTTAGTCACATCATTTCTCAATTTGCAGTAAGTAAGCCAGTCAGATGTGTAGCCAGACTTATTAGCCACTCCTTTTGCCCCATCTCTTTCAACCATACAGATTTTCAATTCCTCATCAATCCATGGAGCCTTAACAGTTCTAACAGTCAGTTTCTTAACAGGTGCATGTTTATCAATAATTGGAAGAAGCAATTTAATAAATTCATCAAGTGCAGCGTCTGGATGCTCCTCATTAATCACATCAGACCAACAAATATTTTAACATCATCCACATAAGAGTCACACTAAAATCTTTTGTATGATCTCTTATACACTATTTTAGGCCCAYCTGTTGGAACTTTGGCTTTCCTGGACATAGCCACTATATTTTGATCACTGCATCCAATGGGTACGGATATAGCTTTAAAACAAAGTTCTACAGCATTAGTAAAAATGTGATCGATACATGTGGATGATCTTGATCCTGTAGTGTTTGTAAACACCCTGGTAAACTGATTAATAATTTGAACCAGATTACAGGTACTGGTTACAGTAAGAAGCTTCCTCTTGAGTGGACAGCTTGATGAAAACCAGTCAATATTKAAGTCCCCAAGAAAGTAGACCTCTCWGTTTACATCATATACACTATCAAGCATTTCACACACACATGATTTAGATACTGACTGTTAGCACTTGGTGGCCTATAGCCACACCCCAAAAGAAAAGGCTTTAGATGTGCCAAGGGAACCTGCAACCACAACACTTCAATAACACTTGACATATTCATAAGCAAGGCTCTGAATATATACAGCAACACCTCCCCCATAAGCATTTCTGTCTCTTCTATAAATGTTATATCCTTGTATTGCTACTGATGTGTCATCAAATGAAGTATCTAAGTGAGTCTCAGAATTGGCTAATATATGAATGTTATCTGATGTTAGCAAGTTAATGATTTCATGAACCATATTTCTAAGGCTACATATATTAATATGGGCTATTTTCAACCCTTTCCTGTGTAGCTTATCAGAGATAGACATAATATGGAAAAGGGCAGACAAAGCATGAGAATAAAAGATACATTCAGCAGTCCATTAATCAATTGGTGTGTGTGTGTGCTGCAGGGTTGAGGCTACGAACCCATAGGCRTGGCTCTCTCATCCCTTCCAGGCTTCTGGGAGGGAGGGTGGACAATGAGCCTGTCGTAGCAGATATACGCAATGTCCCCACGCGCTCTGGCAGCTTTCATGACTGGGATCAGTTCTTTCCTCTTCTGGCGCACAGCTTCAGGATAGTCCTCGTTGAGGAAGATATACGTTCCTCTCAAGTTCTTGGCTCTTTTCCACCTCAACCTTCCTGTGGTCCATCTTAAATTTCTCAGAGATCATTTCCCTCACTTTGTCCTCAGACTCCATCGAGGTCTCATGTGGAGATTCTGCAATTCCGTCCACAACCATGTTGTTTCGCCTTGATTGTCCCTCGAGAGTCTGATTTATCAGTCATTGTTATCATGGATTCACACGCAGAACTGATGTCCTCTCTCAATGACTTACAGATTGCTGTCATCTTGCCGTTCTCCTATTTCAACTCGTCGAGKTGACCCTGGGAGAACTGCAAACTGGACCTGGGAGGCGACCAAGAAACGAAGAGTTGGTTGCTCTAGCGTAATGCTCTAGTTGTATCCAAGTACATGAGCAAAGCGTGTACTGGACATAAATGGCGGAGACGCTCTTCTTCCATTGAAGTGAAGGGCGGTGGATGGAAAGCCACAAGCACTAAGGCTAGACAATTATAATTGTCGCTGACCTTAGGCATAATGGCGGAGTTAGCCAGCAGGGTTACCTTGGAAAACTCTGGGGCAAACTGTAGGCACGAATGGTGGACTGACAGTGCCTGCAGCTCACTCATATTTCATCTCCATGCTTTCCAGCGGCMCAAAAGGCTGCTGTGAAATAGCCTCAAGCACAATAGACAGYTCCCAAGACAGGGCTAATGGCTTGGAGACTGGGCGTAAGCGACGCTCTCCCTTCATGAAACAACATAAGAGGGTGTTTCCCTACTGTGTTATTGTCAAAGCCTATATGAKAGGCCGAGATAGCAACTAAATAGACCTTAACAGCAGAGAAYGCCTTCCGTCTGTCCAAAACGTCCTGCAAGAAGCATAAAACCTTAGATACAGAGCATTGGTAAGGACTGATTGGTTTGGGGTCACACTAATGTGCATTTTTGAGAAGTGAAGGGGTCTTGGCACTCTGGATAGTCTCAATGACGTTGAGGGGCAAGGCTGTCACATCCAGATTCATCCTTTCAGGGGCCAGCCCAGAGGACCATGGATGAGTGTGAAAAATCTCTCTGTTCGCTTGGGTCAGAAAATCCCTGCGTAWCGGCATTTGCCAGGSCTCGTCATAAAGCAGGGGAATGATRGCCGCTAACAAGAGCTTCCCTGGCRACCGAGGGGCTACCAAGATGAGGGATAAGCTTTGTTCCCTTACTCTGACTAGAGTGGAGAGTGTGAGGCATAGAGGAGGAAAAGCATAGAGCAGCACATCTACCACCAGTGGTGCGTGTCCTGCTTTCGCAGAGAACAGTGGGCAGTGGACGTGTTTGTGTGATGCGAAGAGAAATACGGTGGCTCGACCGTATATCTCCTGTATCTGGTTCAGCACTCGGGGATGGAGTCTCCAATCCCTGTGTGGAGGATTCCCTCTGGACAAGTCCACTCTCACATTCAGTATGTCTGGGAATAATATAGATTCAGAGAGCAAGTGCCACCCTGGCAGTTGATGTATGCCAGCACAGTCCTATTGTTTGTCCTGACCAGGATGTGACAATTCCGAAAGGAAGGGCATAAATTGTCTCATGAAGCGGAACACTGTCAGCAGTTCAAGGTATTTTATATGAGCGAGGTGCAATTGTGGGGACACACTCCATTTACTACTCTTCCCTCGTAGACTGCYCCCCACCCTGTGAGTGACTCGTCTATCGTCACCACCTTCCTCGTTGATAATACCCCTATGGGAGTGCCAGAAACGAAGATCAAGGGGCTCTTCCAGTGACGGAGAGCCGAGAGACATTCTGAGGTTACCTTTATCTTTCGATTGAGGTGACCTCATGTCAACAGACATTGGGCAGACAATAGTCCAAGTGGTATTACTGAGATGGTGGATGCCATCAACCCCAGCGCTTGGGGGCACGTTCTGAGCGTGACTGAGCTCCACTGTGGAACAGGGAGAGGCACTGTTGGAATGACATGATGCAGCCGTCCGACAGTGTACCCGATAAGAGAGCTAGTCAGTAGCTAGCCAAGTCTCAGTAGCTAGCCAAGTCTCAGTAGCTAGCCAAGTCTCAGTAGCTAGCCAAGTCTCAGTAGCTAGCCGACCCTAGCTACCACCGAAAACTTAGTGAGTAGAAAAAGTAAAAGAGCTAATTCTACACAAAGCAAAACTTTCCTTTCGGTCAGTTGGTCAACACAAAGGGCGAGAGCTGAACAATCCTGCATTCGGCTGCGTTAACCTCGCGATTCGCCTGAGAACATATGCAAGAAGACAGGGATCAAGTCGTGCTGAGGAGAGCCTCAAAAGAGTAGTGCTCTTCGCAAGGAAGAGAGGTGAAAATTAAGCAGAGGGTGTGCCTTTATTCACCACTCAACCTGTCTGTCTTAGACAGACGTGTGTGACTGGTTCTTCCCCGTTTAGTGATTCTGAGCTAATCTCAATGGAATACATCAAAACTAGTATTTGAAAGAGAACTGAGCTTTACTGAGCTTTTTGGGAAACTCAATAGGGGGTTATTTCCCACGAGTCGTTCAACAGGAAGAGACTCATGAAAAGTTGAATTATCCAGTTGTCTAATTTGGTAGACAAAGACAGAATTTGAGGTCCTATCTACACTTCCTTCAAGATCCAACATGATTGTCCCACAATCATCCTAAAATCATTCATTCATTCACATAATGTGTGCTGTTTTCACAGTCTTCTAAACTGAAAGAATGCACCCAGTCAACCTTGTTGGTGGTACATGTCCAATTTGTGTGAGTTCGGCTCCTCTTTGGATACAACTATCATTTGTGGATGCACATGATTCTATGATGCTCTTCCAAAGCTAGTCATCCTGGACAAAAAGCACCATATTAGATGAGAGACAGTGCACGCCAACGCCCTGCAAATTATAAGCTTTTATCCGATTGTGGTTTCTCTGAGAAAGAAAAGAGGTTGAGGCTTCAGCTGTTCCCGGGGCTAACGTCACAAGGCATGCTGTTTCTCAGATCTTTCTCTTTGACAATGACACCACAGCTATGTCAGAAACCCAGAGAGCGAGTGGGAGGTAAGACTGGCTCTGCACACACTGGTTGGCTCCACAGTGTCTCAGACTACCCAGAAATGTAATGGCAACTATCCCTAAGACATCTCAATTCACAATGAATGAGTGAATCAATCATTTTCAAATGACGCAAACCATTATTGGATCAAAAGTGATGCATCAACTAGCTCAATTGTGGTATCATGAATCTGTCCATGTGTCAGCCCAGTCACATAAAACAAAAAGGCACTAAAATATAATGTTGCTATGCTAGTGGTTTAACAACTGTCACTCCTGCCCTCATTCTGAAATCACATCACCATTCTAAAGAGTGGTATCAAAATACTGAGTTACATTTAACTATGCATTGACATTTGTCAACATTACATTTGTATACGGTGTCCATATAAGGACAGCCTCAGTGTCAGCAGAAGTGGTTTCAGTCTCAGCAGGACTGAGGCAGTCCTAATAAGGACACCGTAATAAACTGCAAAGGCAAGTCCAGAAAGGACCAAATAATAATGTCCTTACTAAGGGTTGCATGTTAGGTACTGTAGTTCCAGGGCATCCATTTTGATCACCCAATACTCATTCAAAAGTGAATCAGTTTGTAGTTGAGCATGCTGAGCATCGGTACTAATTGTGAAGACCAGAATCGAGGGACTTGTTTTCAAGTTCACCAACGTGCTCTCAGCCTGCCACAAAACAAACTACTTGTGAAAGCTCAACGGTTTCATGTTCAGATGTGGAGTAAGGCCACTGACGGATAAACCTCAAACAGTTTGATCATTAATAATTCCCTTTATCAACTCACTCTGCTTTCCAATTCAAATAGCCATGTTTTAACAGAACCATGAGCAGCAAGTTCACCCCTCCCCAATTCATTTCCAAAATGCTGACATCCCTCCAGAGATCTCACAACACCCAGCCACATGATAGCCGAGCTCAGCCATAATATTGTGTAGTGTTGTTGTGTTGTGTACATTTTATAGGCCTATATAGTATCTTCATCAGAAAGAGGTACTGCAGATTGTGACTGTGAAGAGGAAATAATGTAATCAGTGTCCCCCCAGCAGGTTTATATGGGCTAATTGCCAAAACTATAATTGGTGTTATCGAGAAGAATCTGGAAATCTGGAAATCTGGAATCTGGAAATCTGGAAATTTAGCTTTTGCATAGCTGTATAGCTGTACCCCTTTCCTGCAGTGGAATGACCAAAGCGAATGGTATTCATATTTTTCATAATTACTATACTTTATTTCAAAAAACCTGCTGAAAATCTGGTGTTTCTATGTCAAACTTTATTATATTTCAGTATTCTGTGATGTATATAAAAGTGTAATATCGGGATGCAAACTCAAAATGAAATACATTTCAACTCTGTATCTGACATGGTACAGGTGTCTTTTTTTCAATCCCATAACCATGTGTGTAAGATGGATACTTTTGTTTCAAAGTTGATTTGTTTAAGACTACCAAGAAACACTCTGTGTGACCCTGATTTAGCCCAATGTAGTAAAACTTTATACAAATCTAGCCATGTATCTGAAGTAAGACACTATGTCACCAACCAGTTTGAAATCTACTCTCTATCCTATCTATATCAATTGTTTTCACAGAATTATGCTTAAATACTGCTAGTGTTTCCATGGTTGAGCGTATTGCACTTTGAAAGGAAAGTGAAGAGGAAACTGTCACTCTATTTTAAGACCAGGTAGCCGCATTCTGTGAATATGTATGCGATGTGATGACAACCATCATTCCTAGAAATGTCAGTGTGGTGATAACACTGAAGAAGTCAAAGCATATATATCCACAACTTCATGTCTCTCTACACATCGAGTCTGAGAGAATTTCACATGCTGGTCCTATGTAGCAAAGTTAACCACAATATAAACAGACAGTCTTTGTAGTCCTGACGACATTTTCTTTCTCAGAAATCTTTGCTCTTCCACGTACTGCCACACGAGGCTATATTTTGCAATTCAAAATGTGTTGCTTTGTTGCACACTTTTTCTTGCATGCCATTATTATTAAAACCAGTTAAATGTAATGTCAAAATGAGGGCCATAAACAATACCTAGTAACGCTTATACTGCCAGAAAGAGATTGTTATTATTTTTTTTTTAATCATACATTACTGAGGTGTAGTTACTTTTGAGGACACAAGATTCACACACACCTATGTTTTCTCCTCTTTAGCCACCTCATCTGCTTGTCTCTCTAACCCTTTAACCCTTTCTCCTGGCTAGGCATCTATGTAAACAGAGAGGCAATTGACTGTTCCCTTGTACCTTGTCATGCGCACATGGAGAGCTCATTCACTGGGTATGAGAGTGCCTTGGCTAGCCTTTTCCTACTCATGGCTGAGGGTACCCTCCTCAAGGAACTATCCAGCCGATAGCGGTCTTTGTTTTAATGAATAGATGAAGAGGCAGTAAGAGACACACCAGGATATTGACGGTTGTGCTAGCTAGTTAGTAGCTACCAGGGTTTGCAACATGTTTCTCAACACTATCCCCTTTAATTACGGAAACTCATCAAATGGAAACAGATGAAGGGGAAAATTGTAAAGAAATGATAATGTAATGAACAGAGGAAGTTCAAAAGTGTTGGACTTGGAGATGATCGGTATCAGAGCTGTCAGTAGGTCTGACAGGGTAATGACCAGGGGGAAACCCCAGGGCTGCCATGGCCCTTAATATACATACACAGAGAGGATGAACTTCCCCTAACAATGACTCACAAAGTCAACCTCCACAAGATATGCAAAGTTTGAATAGAGAACCAAACATTTAGAGCAAAACCCTAACCTTTCATTTCACATTCCCATCATCCTCCCCCCTGTGTATTGACATTTTCTTTAAAAGTAAAGAATGACTTGTTCGTATTGCATTTTTTTTCACACATTTCGACAGGCAAGGTCTGGGGTTTTCTTTTTACTACAGATTATAACAACGGGGGTGTTCAGATCCCTTTATGAACAGGAAACAGGCAGATTTTGAAAACAGGCCTTTATGCTCACTCTCAGCTCTGTGGATAAAACCATACTGTTACCTTATAATTTGGATATTCTCACTTGAGTCCTCATGAGTAATGGCAGTAGTTCAGCAGGCGATGCTAGTCAGTTGATGAGAAGTGACTCACTGAAAGCACTTGAAATAAGATGCAGTGAAGTGCTGGAAGTGGGGAGGTCTACAGTGGTGAATGCCTCCTGCCTGCTCAGTATAACTTAACAGTATAGAGTGTGTGGGCAATGCTAACATTTCTTAAGCTCAGAAAGGTTTATCTTAGCCTTTTGAGCATCAAAGCCAAGAATACCATAGGTCTTTGAATAAAGACCGCCCTTTGAATTTACATTGGAAATTAATTGCCTTTTACCATCGCGAGTTATTCTAAGAAACCATCCTAACCCAAACAAAGTGATGGGTTTAAATTAAATAAAAGAGGCAGGCCAAGCATGTAGGCCAGAGAAGCATGCTTCCTGGAGAGTGCATTCCCACTTGTGGGCGGATCAGCGAGGATGTAGGGAGCGAGTATCAGCCTGCATCAGGGTTTGAATCGGGAGCGGGCATACTTGGAGCACACTCTCCTGCCAAGTGGATGCGCACGCACGCGCACACACAGAGCATTGCATGTCACCTACAGGACGAGTGGCCAGTCTCACAGGACACCTAAAAAATGCCATGATTGCACGATTTACACACTAAATTACACACAAATGAATAGGTTGCATGGCATGGCATGCACACATGGATATTAATATACACATCATGCACACAGCAGCCAGGCCAGCCCACAACCTGATCCATAAGATAAAGACATTACATGAGGGACGGTCTGAGTGGTTATTTTAATTAAGGATTAGCTAATAAGGACACATTCATGCTTAATAGGTCTGTTCTACGTATATTAACATTAGGAGCTCAAGATCACTTTATTGGTCAACTGTACAGAAGATCCAACCAAAATTTGACTTCCGCTTTAAACCCAACCCTCCGAAAGACACACATACGCACACAGGTCGGAGAGGTGCGGTGAGATGTCATTGTGGGGGGTTAAGTGCCTTGCACAACGGCATCTTGGATTTGATACAAGGAACCCTCCAGGTCACTAGCAACACCCCGGTCGCTGGCTCGCTTCTCTAACTAGTAGGCTACCTGCCGCCAATGCTAGGCTACCTGCCGTCCATCACGGTACAGGGTCCTCACTATCCTCATTGACCTCACTGCAAGGTTAAGACTCCTCCATTTATAGGTGGTGAGGACAGTGACGTGGAGTGAGGTCAGTGGATGGGTAGGCACTAGCTATTATCAAAGCCAGACTTACTCACAAATAAACGTTGATGAAGCCAAAGTTCACTATACAACAGATAGCACCAACAACCAGAATGACATAGGCAAAATTGACAAAGATTTTCACAAAATGTAAATACCAATGGAGCCAAGATACATAAGCAATAGCCTCCGATGGCGGCATATTTCATATCATCTGACAAAAAGCCACACTGCTCAACTCAGCTCAGCCATAGACAGATGTAGCGCGCACAGTTACAACCAACAGTTGGCACTAGAACACCAACATATTTCAACGCAGACTCCATAGTGTAATGTAATCGAACCCACAAATGCTGATGCTCCAGATACTCAACTAGTCTAAAGGCGGCCCGTTTTATTGCTTCTTTAATCAGAAGAACAGATTTCAGCTGTGCTAACATAATTGCAAAAGGGTTTTCTAAAGATCAATTTGGATTAGCTAAAACAACGTGCCATTGGAGAACAGGAGTGATGGTTGCTGATAATGGGCCTCTGTACGCCTATGTAAATATTCTATTAAAAAAATGTATCTGCCATTTCCAGCTACAATAGTCATTTACAACATTAACAATGTCTACACTGTATTTCAGATGAATTTTGTGTTATTTTAATGAACAGAAAATGTGCTTTTCTTTAAAAAAAAAAATGGACATTTCTAAGTGACCCCAAACCTTTGAACGGTAGTGTACACACACACACATACATACACACATGTATATACATATATACACTCACGTGTAAGCCGGAAGTTTACATACACTTAGGTTGGAGTCATTAAAACTCGTTTCTCAACCACTCCACAAATTTCTTGTTAATAAAATATAGTTTTGCCAAGTCGGTTAGGACATCTACTTTGTGCATGACACAAGTCATTTTCCCAGCAATTGTTTACAGACAGTATAACTCACTGTATCACAATTCCAGTGGGTCAGAAGTTTACATACACTAAGTTGACTGTGCCTTTAAACAGCTTGGAAAATTCCAGAAAATGATGTCATGGCTTTAGAATCTTCTGATAGGGTAATTGACATCCTTTAAGTCAATTGGAGGTGTACCTGTGGATCTATTTCAAGGCCTACCTTCAAACTCAGTGCCTCTTTGCTTGACATCATGGGAAAATCAAAAGAAATCAACCAAGACCTCAGAAAAACAATTGTAGACCTCCACAAGTCTGGTTCATCCTTGGGAGCAATTTCCAAATGCCTGAAGGTACCACGTTCATCTGTACAAACAATAGTACGCAAGTATAAACACTATGGGACGACGCAGCCGTCATACCGCTCAGGAAGGAGACACGTTCTGTCTCCTAGAGATGAACGTACTTTGGTGCGAAAAGTGCAAATCAACAGCAAAGGACCTTGTGAAGATGCTGGAGGAAAAAGGTACAAAAGTATCTATATCCACAGTAAAACGAGTCCTATATCGACATAACCTGAAAGGCCGCTCAGCCACTGATGGCGTTCACCTTGGGGTCATGATAGGGGCTGCACCAAATGATTTATATATTATTAGAATTGATTATGCTTATGTTGTATTAACAGAAGAGGAAGGGCTATAAGACCCTCCCCCACTACATTTATAGGGTCCTGGACCACATACTAGCAATATATGCATTATAAGGTTAAATACTGGTCCACAGTTATTTTCTAGTCTCTGCCTCTTATAAGAAACGGTCTGAGAGATGTGTGAGTTATTGCAGTTAAAACAGGATGTCAGTGAGTAAGCGCCTCAAGGCTAAAAGAGATTCATAGACACAGAACCCTGCAGGGGAGTAAAAGAGATAAGAGACAAGTCAGACATACCACTGTAAGCCACATGAGCCCTTAGAAAACACTGGACTATAGTTCTCTCCTGCAAGTTTGTATAACTATATATGCATGGGCTTGATCTCATGAGTAGAAGGTGTTGAAGTAGGCAGTTACATCACTAGGGGTTGACTGCAAGCATATTAAAGCAACTTGGACCTTTTATATTTTGCAGAACTTACTCGGAAACATGCGTGCTGTGTTTCCGTTGTCAACTTTCTGCAATTGCATTAAATAAAGGTTTGATTGATTTACTTGAAGACATTGTCTGATTGCTGATTTCACCAATAAGCCAATGATTGACAAGGAACAAGGAACCCCAACACCACTGCTCCAAAATCGGCATAAAAAAGCCAGACTACGGTTTGCAACTGCACATGGGGACAAAGATCGCACTTTTTGGAAAAATGTCCTCTGGGCTGATGAAACAAAAATAGAACTGTTTGGTCATGATGACCATTGTTATGTTTGGAGGAAAAAGAGAGACGCCTGCAAGCCGAAGAACACCATCCCAACCGTGAAGCACGGGGGTGGCAGCATCACGTTGTGGGGGTGCTTTGATGCAAGAGGGCAGTTAAAAAGGCAGTTAACCCACTGTTCCTAGGCCGTCATTGAAAACAAGAATTTGTTCTTAACTGACTTGCCTAGTTAAATAAAGGTCAAATAAATCTATATCAGCTCAAATATGACAGACCTGCCCTTTATATTGAAAAACTACCCTGTGTGGACCTATTTCCCCCCCTTTGGTACTTTTCCATGTAGCAGCATGCAATGTGAGTGGTGTTACGAGCTCATCATTCCCCACAAACTGCTTCATAAATATCCACTATGTGTGTGAACTCAAACACATGTGTCCCAAGTTAGCAAGCTATGCTACCCAGCAACTCTGGTTTCCAAGAACCCATATCCCTGCCTTCTCCTAAATTTTAGGAAGTGACCCCCATGAACTTTCTGACATAGACATAGCACCACCAATCTCTTTTAGATACAGTTGCATGAACACTCAAAACATGTATGGACATAACTGTAGCCATTTCTATCAAAATATCAAATAATTTCTGGGTAACAATTAGGTGACCTTACTAACTGACCTTACTAGCTACTAGCTTTCTACAATGTAGAAAACAGTAAAAATAAAGAAAAACCCTTGAATGAGTAGGTGTCCAAACTTTTGACTGGTACTGTATATAAGGTATAAATTATTTTTAAGACAATTCAGTTAGGTGAGTCCTAAGCAGGGGTTTGAACCGGTTCAGGGAACAGAACCGAAAACAAAAGTGATCTCTAGTGTTTTCCCGGAACAGAACCGTTACTTTCAAAGTAACCAGTTAATAATGTTATTTTTGGTTCCAAAAATATTCCTAATATCTAGTCTATGTCATTCTGTGATTCAGTAAAGTTCTGATGCTAGTAATAGCCTAAACACATTCCAATTCACCATGTCATGCATTTAGCATTTCAAGCCAATCCCCCTACATGTCCACCTCTGTCTCTCGCTTTCTCCCCACCCTTGAAATTGAAATTTCAGTTGCATCTTGCGCCTGAACTTATACAGTACCTCCAGAAAGTATTCACACCCCTTTACTTTTTCACACTTTGTTGTGTTACAGCCTGAATTTAAAATAGATTTCATTTTTTTGGTCTCTGATCTACACACAATACCCCTTCATGTCAAAGCATAATTTTGGTTGAAGAATATTTTTGAAATAACAAAAAAATAAACCCCTTTGTTATGGCAAGCATAAATAAGTTCAGGAGAACAAATTTGCTTCAAGGGAAATTTCACCCTGGCTCTGCCACGGCATATAGTAATTACTATATTAACAACATTACATTTTTGTCATAAACGTCAAAATTATCCAAACCACAAGCTAGAACGATGAGCACATTTTAATTTCACTGGTAGAATCAGGAAGTTGAATTTCTACTGATAGTGAACCACAAAGTCTGGCATTCATAGCGAATACAGATACCACTCCACTAGGTACAGTGAGGGAAAAAAGTATTTGATCCCCTGCTGATTTTGTACGTTTGCCCACTGACAAAGAAATGATCAGTCTATAATTTTAATGGTAGGTTTATTTGAACAGTGAGAGACAGAATATCAAAAAAATCCAGAAAAACGCACGTCAAAAATGTTATGAATTGATTTGCATTTTAATGAGGGAAATAAGTATTTGACCCCTCTGCAAAACATGACTTAGTACTTGGTGGCAAAACCCTTGTTGGCAATCACAGAGGTCAGACGTTTCTTGTAGTTGGCCACCAGGTTTGCACACATCTCAGGAGGGATTTTGTACCACTCCTCTTTGCAGATCTTCTTCAAGTCATTAAGGTTTCGAGGCTGACGTTTGGCAACTCGAACCTTCAGCTCCCTCCACAGATTTTCTATGGGATTAGGTCTGGAGACTGGCTAGGCCACTCCAGGACCTTAATGTGCTTCTTTCTTGAGCCACTCCTTTGTTCCTTGGCCGTGTGTTTTGGGTCATTGTCATGCTGGAAACCATCCACGACCCATTTTCAATACCCTGGCTGAGGGAAGGAGGTTTTCACCCAAGATTTGACGGTACATGGCCCGTCCATCGTCCCTTTGATGCGGTGAAGTTGTCCTGTCCCTTTAGCAGAAAAACACCCAAAGCATAATGTTTCCACCTCCATGTTTGACGGTGGGGATGGTTTCTTGGGGTCATAGGCAGCATTCCTCCTCCTCCAAACACGGCAAGTTGGGTTGATGCCAAAGAACTCCATTTTGGTCTCATCTGACCACAACACGTTCACCCAGTTGTCCTCTGAATCATTCAGATGTTCATTGGCAAACTTCAGACGGCATGTTTATGTGCTTTCTTGAGCAGGGGGACCTTGCGGGCGCTGCAGGATTTCAGTCCTTCACGGCATAGTGTGTTACCAATTGTTTTCTTGATGACTATGGTCCCAGCTGCCTTGAGATCATTGACAAGATCCTCCTGTGTAGTTCTGGGCTGATTCCTCACCGTTCTCATGATCATTGCAACTCCACGAGGTGAGATCTTGCATGGAGCCCCAGGCTGAGGGAGATTGACAGTTCTTTTGTGTTTCTTCCATTTGCGAATAATCACAGAAACTGTTGTCACCTTCTCACCAAGCTGCTTGGCGATGGTCTTGTAGCCCATTCCAGCCTTGTGTAGGTCTACAATTTTGTCCTGACATCCTTGGAGAGCTCTTTGGTCTTGGCCATGTGGAGAGTTTGGAATCTGATTGATTGATTGCTTCTGTGGACAGGTATCTTTTATACAGGTAAGAAACTGAGATTAGGAGCACTCCCTTTAAGAGTGTGCTCCTAATCTCCGTTCGTTACCTGTATGAAAGACACCTGGGAGCCAGAAATCTTTTTGATTGAGAAGGGGTCAAATACTTATTTCCCTCATTAAAATGCAAATCAATTTATAACATTTTTGACATGCATTTTTTGGATATTTTGTTTGTTATTTCTGTCTCTCACTGTTCAAATAAACCTACCATTAAAATTATAGACTGATCATTTCTTTGTCAGTGGGCAAACGTACAAAATCAGCAGGGGATCAAATACTTTTTTCCCTCACTGTAGATGGGGCGTGCCCAAAAACTTGATGACATTGTTTACTTCGAACACACAGGAATCTCAAAACTTCAAGGCACAGTTTTTTGGAAAACGTTTGTTTTTCACTAACGTTTGTCATCATGCCCGTGTGGTGTTCTGTGTCTGGCTGTGCCAATTACAAACAAGCATGACAATGTGTTATCTGTCATCATTCTATCTACCAAGATTGATGCTTACAGTGAACAAAGATTATCAGAAGGATTTACAAGCTGAACTAATGGGGAATCCATTTCGACAACAGCCAAGAAGCAATGCGATACAATAGTTTTTTCCTTCACAGCAAAGCAGGAGATTCTTGATTAGAGGTAATGTAACATTAGCTAGCTTGCTAGCATAGCTGGACTATGTAAATTAGCTCGCTATCTAACATTACAGTCCTGCATTTAACTCGGACAGCCATCAGCTAAATCATATAGCTAGCTAGTTATCATTTGGATACATACGGTCAATCAATCTTTCCTATGCCATGGTAGTCACTGCTAGACTGTTAGCTACCTTCAGCAGAGTAAACATACTTGACTAACGTTAGCTAACGTAAGCTAGCTAACATTAGCAATAAAAGTAACTATCTGGTAGCCATCTATTCCACCCATGTCTGGAAAACACACCGTTACTAAAATATACAATTGTCAATATAGCTAACTGACTCTCTGTTTGTGTTTTGGTAGCAATGATAAACGTGTATAAATTATCTATGGTTGGTTAGTTGGTTCTCAGCTGGCTAGAAATATTGTTAACAGCAAGCTGACAATATCGTAATCTCCATGTTAAGTGTACTAAGCTAGCCAGTCTAATAGAGATCAATACAATTATTGGGGTGGTTCAATTGTGCATTGTATGTTTTGTTGTAGCTGGTACAGAATCTGATTCTACCAGCATGTGCTTCCAACCCCTACCTCTGCACAAGGTGAAGGGAAGTTGGCAAAAATATTTACCAGCTGACGGCATACACCTGAATTGGGTATTGTTTGTACGAATTTGTGTTATGGGGCTACGGGTGGTTAGATGTAGCCTGAGGACCACAAAGTACCTTCCAGACCATGTAATCAATTTAGTCTACCCCTCTTCTCTTTTTACCTTTTGTCTTTATAAAACTCAGGTTATCTGGAGTCCTTCCACAGGCCCTGCTGAAAATACCCCAAAACAGCAGCATTTTGGGTACACGAGCATGAGGGAAGGGGCACACCTTGTGGTTATGGAGCACAAACCAGATTGTGGGACAAAAACAGGCAAGGGACACTGAAAGATATAAAATCAAGACTACAACAGTAGTGACACAACCACCTCATTCTTCTCTCTGCGGATTCTTAAAACACAATACAAAGACATATCTACAAAAATCCGCTGCCAAGAGCTACTATTGATAAGAATGATCTGTCAAAGTCAATGTGCTGGGGGAAGTTTACAGATAGGTCTTTGAGATGAGGAAGGGGTTTTTAGTTGTGCAGGGTTGTGCTTAGAGACAGTAAATGTATTGTTGTGTATGAGAACGACTGAAAGGTGCCATTTCTAAATCTCCCATACACGACAATACTGTGTGAGAACTGCCCTCCTAGGACGTTTCACATCTTCTGCAGCCCCCTAGCCCATTCACTTTGTTGACTGTTCTTTCCTCTCAAAAGAAACTCCCAATGTCCCTCAACAATACACTAGTCTGTCTCTAAACACTTAGGTCCCAATTGGTTGACATCTTCACCAACAAAAGGTGTGTTGCCATACGTTCCTTCCACAAAAAAAATTAAAATGGTAACACCACAACCATGTCTTTCCAGGAGACATGCAGCACCAGCAAATCTTCTGCAAGATGTCCAAACAGTTGGTGGTTAAGGTCTAGGAGCCCTACACCACTTCCAGTAGTCTTATCCAGCTGACCGTACACTCGCAGACAGGAGAAGGCCATTCGCCACAAGCACAACTGACAAAGTCTACCATGCCAAACATCATTGCCACTGTACCGAAGCCGGATAAAGGACAGTGTGTCTCAGTATAAGATCATGTAGAACCATTATAAAATAAATATGGATATTTTCTATCTATTCTCAAAATGTTCTGCCTTTATGGATTCACAGGATATATTTATTAAAGCTGTACTGGGCTCTGTAGCATCAAGCATATGTTAGACATTCAGATATATCCAAAGAATGTTTATTTGTCCAAATCTAAAATACAAGGGAGTGTACAGTCGTGGCCAAAAGTTTTGAGAATGACACAAATACTAATTTTCACAAAGTCTGCTGCCTCAGTTTGTATGATGGCAATTTGCATATACTTCAGAATGTTATGAAGAGTGATCAGATGAATTGCAAAGTCCCTCTTTGCCATGCAAATGAACGGAATCCCCCAAAAACATTTCCACTGCATTTCAACCCTGCCACAAAAGGACCAGCTGACATCATGTCTGTGATTCACTCGTTGATGAGTACAAGGCTGGAGATCACTCTGTCATGCTGATTGAGTTTGAATAACAGACTAGAAGCTTCAAAAGGAGGGTCGTGCTTAGAATCATTGTTCTTCCTCTGTCAATCATGGTTACCTGCAAGAAAACACGTGCCGTCAGCATTGCTTTGCACAAAAAGGGATTCACAGGCAAGGATATTGCTGCCAGTAAGATTGCACCTAAATCAACCATTTATCGGATCATCAAGAACTTCAAGGAGAGCGGTTCAATTGTTGTGAAGAAGGCTTCAGGGCGCCCAAAAAAGTCCAGCAAGTGCCAGGACCGTCTCCTAAAGTTGATTCAGCTGCGGGATCGGGGCACCACCAGTACAGAGCTTGCTCAGGAATGCCAGCAGGCAGGTGTGAGTGCATCTGCACGCACAGTGAGGCAAAGACTTTTGGAGGATGGCCTGGTGTCAAGACGGGCAGCAAAGAAGCCACTTCTCTCCAGGAAAAACATCAGGGATAGACTGATATTCTGCAAAAGGTACAGGGATTGGACTGCTGAGGACTGGGGTGAAGTCATTTTCTCTGATGAATCCCTTTTCCGATTGTTTGGGGCATCCTGAAAAAATCTTGTCCGGAGAAGACAAGGTGACCACCAGTCCTGTGTCATGCCAACAGTAAAGCATCCTGAGACTATTCATGTGTGGGGTTGCTTCTCAGCCAAGGGAGTGGGCTCGCTCACAATTTTGCCTAAGAACACAGCCATGAATAAAGAATGTTACCAACACATCCTCCGAGAGCAACTTCTCCCAACCATCCAGGAACAGTTTGGTGACGAACAATGCCTTTTCCAGCATGATGGAGCACCTTGCCATAAGGCAAAAGTGATAACTAAGTGGCTCGGGGAACAAAACATAGATATTTTGGGTCCATGGCGAGGAAACTCCCCAGATCTTAATTCCATTGAGAACTTGTGGTCAATCCTCAAGAGGCGGGTGGACAAACAAAAACCCACAAATTCTGACAAACTCCAAGCATTGATTATACAAGAATGGGCTGCCATCAGTCAGGATGTGGCCCAGAAGTTAAAAAGAAGGGTCAACACTGCTGTCACGACTTCTACCGAAGTCGGTCCCTCTTCTTGTTAGGGCGGCGGTCGACGTCACCGGCCTTCTAGCCATCCCCGATCAACTTTTCATTTTCCATTTGTTTTGTCTTTGTCTTACACACCTGGTTTCAATCCCCCAATTACTTGTTCATTATTTAACCCTCTGTTCCCCATGTTTGTTTGTGAGTAATTGTTTATTGTATTGCAGTCCGTATTGTGTGGCCTTGTATTTATGATGTGTATTGTGATATATTTTGAGTAAAATTGCTTTCTTTACTCTTATCTGCTGTCCTGCGCCTGACTCATCTCACCAGCTACACACAGATGCTTTACAACTGCAAATATTGAATCTTTGCATCAACTTCATGTAATTGTCAATAAAAGCCTTTGACACTTGTGAAATGCTTGTAATTATACTTCAGTATTCCATAGTAACATCTGACAAAAATATCTAAAGACACTGAAGCAGCAAACTTTGCGAAAATTAATATTTGTGTCATTCTCAAAACTTTTGGCCACGACTGTACATTATTTAATAACTTAAAAAGAGAACTGGGTATTCAACAAGAATGGAATGGTGAAAGTAACATACAAAAAAACACAGTATAAACAGTGTAGTACAGTTCAGTGTGTCTGAGTGTGTCTCAGGTGTTGTAAAGTGCAGAGAACTGTAGCTACAGATTGTTACACTAAATAAAGATTTTTGGTATCCATTACAGGAAGTTACAGGATAGGTACTGTTTGGTGTGGCACAGAGAATGTTTATACTCTATTGTACAGTTTGAACGACAGTTGAACTGTGCCAGCATAACATCAACATTAGGGTAGACTAGTTGGACTTGAATACATGTACACAGGCAGAGATTACAGTTAGTGCAATATGTAGCCTAATAAAAAGAAATATAGTATAACCCTCAACCTCTCCACAGTGACCAGATCGTACAAATGTACCTAGGTAGGTAGACAGACAGTATCTAGCTACAGCCATGTCTGTTAGGCATGCTTAGGCAAATATTTTCTACAGTAAAACCAGATAATTTCTCCTCACTATTAGCTAGTAGATTTAGCTAGCTAGCCAATAATTGTTATTTATACCTGGTTTGTAATCCTATCTTGCATCAGGCCTAACATTTTGTGAGATTGAAATGCATCCATGGTCATAATCATAACCAATGTCAACCCTCGTCAATTATGTAACATAGCTAGCTAGTAAAATTATTTACAGTTGCTGATGTTACACGTTTGCTAAGAAGTGACAAACGTGAGGTGTGCATGGCACATAACAAGTACCAGGCTAACTAGCTAGCCAACTCTAGTCGTGCTAACATTTGTTGGTAAACATAGCTTTAGGATGCTGGTTGTAACATTGTAGCTTTCTGTTTAGTAGCCATATCTACGACTAAAAATAGGTTTTCCAATCGAGATGCAATAGGTCTCTGATTCTAAAACCTCTTCTATCCTTTAGTCATAGATATGGTTACCGATAGTTGTTTTGCCAACTTAGTTAGCTAGACTAGCTAGCTAATGTTACCTACCTAGCTAGTTAGCAAACAATAATTATTTGATTTGCTCAACATTGGTTTCAGTACATAAACTAAAGTTAGCTAGCTAGCTAGGTGGCTTGCAGGAAAAATAACTTACTTATCTAGCCACCATATTTGTTATCTGCCCTCTGAGCTGGAACCGGCTGTAGCTGAGCTTCTACCTAAATTCAACTCTGTTTCAAATCCTCTTCGCTATATTCTGCTTGAAACATGTATGGTTGAATTTCACCATATAGCTAATAGAACATAAAAAAAAATCTTTATCGTCGAATTTGCGTTGATAAGAGGAATGACTTGAAGCCATTGCAGTCTGGATTCTTTCAGTTTTGCCCAAAGAATTGTGTTGTTAGTGTCCACCTACCTTTCAAAAAAGCCTGCCTTGGGGGAGGGATGAGGCCAGAGTATGAAGCATCGCCCCACACCAGTTGTAGTCTTTCAGAGACTGGAAAAAAATGTGTCAGCCTTTATATTTAGAAATGAATCCGCCGATAGGAAGATCGCTGAAAGACGTCGGCTCTATCGAACAAGGACTACCATATCTAGATGCACAAAAATGTATAGTGAGAATAGAACTGCCACAAAGCAGGATGAAATGCCCCTCCCCCATCAATACACCGGAAGACATCATAGGGTGTATCATTCAGCGCCAAAGCCCAGACATGCCTTCCACCTGGACAATTATGTGTGAAACAGTGGCGGTCAGTGAGGGAGCATGTTTTTTTGTTTTTTATGAGCGTGGACTTATTTCTAGTACAGCATATTGGATGACTCTCATTCATACTCCATTCACCCAGCTCAATCGATAGGTTTAGTCTACTATATGGCACTCCAATTTTCCCTGTACCCATCATGAGGTTGCTTCAACCAAGCCTATGAATGTAAGTTTACAACGTGGGTGCACAGGTCGAGAGACTTTTGAATAATGAAGGTGACAGACAGTGACACATTCAATACCGCCTTGCACACACACGCCTGTATCTAGCTGATCTAGAGTGTAATCATTAGTTCAACAGCTGCAAACGACAGTCTCTATTGGACAAATTCAGGTATGTTTATCCCTGTTTTGTTCCATTTGCTTCCGTTTATGAAAAGTATTTCAACAGAATCAGCGCAAATGAATACATGCCTTATCACACGCAAACACAGTTCACTTTCATAGCAGTCATATACCAACAGCTCATTGTATATATAATTTCTTCTCGCATCCATCTACGTACTCTCCTCCTCTCACCTTTTCCCTTCACTGTCTATGAACAGGCGAAAAACCCGCTACACACAGCCTATATCTGCGTCACATCATAGTCAACATAGCTACTAGAACTAACGCGTTAGTAAATCTGCTACAATCATGCAGTACAGTGTACAGTCTAAAGCAAGCAGTTACACTGGCAGGCCCCGATGGCAATAAATGAATAAAACCAAAAGCTTACCTTGACTTGGGAGAGTTCCAGTGTTGGATAGCCATAGCCATCTAGTTAACATAGCATCCCTCTCTGTTTAAGCCAGGTGTTTAAATAGGCTAAACTAGCTAGCTGCATTTGATGCTAGCTAAGTAAGTGAAAGTTTAAAAAATATATACTACGAAATATAGCTAGCGCTCTCTCTCTCTCTCTCTCTCTATTGCTTCTCCTTGGAAGAAATTAATTTTTTCATAACTGTCAACTATTGTATTTCTCTCTCTCTGAGTCAACTACTCACCACATGTTATGCACTGCAGTGCTAGCTAGCTGTAGCTTATGCTTTCAGTACTAGATTCATTCTCTAATCCTTTGTTTGGGTGGACAACATGTCACTTCATGCTGAAAGAGCTCTGATAGGTTGGAGAACGTCCTCTGGAAGTTGTCATAATTACTGTGTAAGTCTATGGAAGGGGGTGAAAACAATGAGTCTCCTAGGTTTTGTATTGAAGTCAATGTACCCTGAGGAGGACAGAAACTAGCTGTTCTCCGGCTACACCGAGGTCCTACCCTACAGAGTGCTGCTGAGGCTACTGTAGACCTTCATTGCAAAACAGTGTATTTTAATACATTTTTGGGTGACGTGAATATATTTAGTATAGTTTTATTTTTGAGGAGGATGGTCCTCCCCTTCCTCCTCTGAGGAGCCTCCACTGCTAGAAATGCCTCGGACATGATGAAAACAAGCCCAGATTCCAAATCTCATAATAAGTTGCATGGACTCATTCTGTGTTCAATAATAGTGGTTAACATGATTTTTTAACAACTACCCCATCTCTCTACACCACACATACAATTATCTGTAAGGTCCCTCAATCGAGTAGTACATATCATTCACAGATTCAACCACAAAGACCAGAGGTTTTTCAATGCATCACAAAGAAGAGCATCGATTGGCAGATGTATAAAAACAAAACAGGTGCTGAATATCCCTTTGAGCATGGTGAAGTGATTAATTAGGCTTTGGATTATGTATCAAGTCACTACAAAGACACAGTCACTACAAAGATACAGGCGTCCTTCCTAACTCAGTTGCCAGAGAGGAAGGAAACTGCTCAGGGATTTCACAATAAGGCCAATGGTGACTTTAAAACAGTTACAGAGTTTTATGATTGTGGTATGAGAAAACTGAGGACGGATCAACAACATTGTAGTTACTCATCAATACTAACCTAAATGACAGAGTGAGAAGGGAAGCCTGTACAGAATAAAACATATTCCAAAACATGCATACTGTTTGCAACAAGGCAAGTACAAAGAAATGTACTTTTTGTCCTGAATAAAAAGCGTTATGTTTGGGGCAAATCCAACACAACACATAACTGAGTAGCACTTTTCATATTTTCAAGCATGTTGGTGGCTGCATCATGTTATGGGTAAGGACTAGGGAGTTTAAGATTTGTAAAAAAGAATGGAGCTAAGCACAGGCACAATCCTAGAGGAAAACCTGGTTCAGTCTGATTTCCAACAGACACTGGGAGCCAAATTCACCTTTCAATAGGACAATAACCTAAAACACAAGGCCAAATCTACACTGGAGTTTCTTAACACGACATTGAATGTTCTTGAGTGGCCTAGTTTTGACTTAAAAATCTATCGCAAGACTTGAAAATGGCAGTCTAGCGATGATCAACAACCAACTTGACAGATCTTGAATACAAGAATAATGGGCAAATATTGTACATTCCAGGTGTTCAAAGGTCTTAGAGACTTACCCAAATAGACTCACAGCTGTAATCGCTGCCAGGTGCTTCTACAAAGTATTGACTCAGGGGTGTGAATACTTATGTAAGTGAGACATTTCTGTATTTCATTTTCAATAAATTTGGTAAAATTTCTAAAAACATGTTTTCACTTTGTCTTTATGGGCCATTGTGTGTAGATGTGTAATCAATTTAAACAATTTTTAATTCAGGCTGTAACAACACAATGTGGCACTGTATGACCAATCAAAAATGTAATCAACTAGCTAACTCGTTCCATAGCAAGCTTCTCTATCGACGCTAATTGGTGGAGTAAATTAATGAGCTAAATGTAAAAACTGAGTTCATGGGTTAAAAAAAGGAACTGTATGAACCGTTACTTTTTTTGGTTCCAACCAGTTCAGAACTTTATTATACTGGTCAGAACACTGGAAAGAAACATAAAAAATAAGGGCTTTGTTCCGAATTTAGCTATTGTTAAATAATTTTGGTTCTAACCCCTGGTCCTAAATACTGTACTTATGCTCTACTGTACTATTACACTATGTCATCTTGGCCTGCCTCTCCCATCCAGAATTACTCCATGGATCTTACACCTTGCACATACTTACATGGAAAAGAGGAAAGATGGGAAGCTTTTAACGTTACTTTAACAATGTTTAGATCATTATTCTCTTCCACTAATGCAATCATACATAGTTAATTGTTGTAAAACTAAGGCCAATACTATCTAATTTTCCAGTGTTGCACCTGCTCTGCTCTCATTGGAATAACAGCTTCTTGTTTAGAGTCAAATTACTTTAAGCTGTTGGGGGGGAAAAAGCAGCCAGAAAGTATAGCCACCTTTAACCGATACCACAGCTTATAGTTAAACGTTTGTGAAAGTAGAAAGAGATGAGTAAATTGGTTTCACAGGCGGGTAATTGGTACAACGTGTCAACATAGACTCATTATGAAGCCATCATCCACTCAGAATGTGAATTCGCAATAAATCATGAGCCAAATGTTGACGGAAAGAAGAAATAAGTCACCATTTTTGCATTAGTGATCAAAGAGAGCATACATTTCCCCCCCCATTCGTTATTCTCTAGTGCAAGCCATTTTAATTGTACAGAGAAACCATGGAAATACCCCCAGCATTTGTCTAACAGTCATGCATGTTGTCATTACAAAAGTTCCTTTATTATGGTTTGTTATGAGCCCAATTAAACAAATCCCAGGCTCTTGGTAAGCACAGCAGCTCGTCTCCATGCGCTCTGTCATAGTCCCATCGAGTGAAATTTGTGAATGAAACTCTCTCCCATTTATGGTGTGTAAGTTCCAAGTCCTCAGGCTAAGAGGAACTAAACTCAGAGGTTTTGGTTTACACACTACACAGTAAACGTTTCAGCTTAAAAAATGTCTCAGATGGTAGTGAATGTACTGTGAAAGTAACTTCTTCCATCAAGAAAAATTACTGTGTAACGTTTGTTTCTCAATTCAATTGAATGTACAGTAGGATAACATAGAATATCACCAATAATATTTAATTTTTGTCTTAAATCTTATAAGATTATTATATCTTCGAATTACATGGTTGTCATTCAGTCTGGGATCTGTATCACTTGTAGTGAGCCCTTTACCTGAGTGCTTATTTGATTGTTGTCCTAGACATGGACTCATACACTATATATACAAAAGTATGTGGACACATACTTCAAATTAGTGGATTTGGCTATTTTGGGCACACAGCCATGCAATTGCCATAGACAAACATTGGCAGTAGAATGGTCTTAATGAAGAGCTCAGTGACTTTCAACATGGCACCGTCATAGGATGCCACCTTTCAAACAGGATACAAGCCTAAGATCACCATGCGCAATACCAAACGTCAGCTGGAGTGGTGTAAAACTCGCCCCCATTGGACTCTGGAGCAGTGGAAACATGTTCTCTGGAGTGATGAATCACGCTTCACCATCTGGCAGTCCGACGGATGAATCTGGGTTTGGTGGATGCCAGGAGAACTCTACCTGCCCGAATGCATAGTGCCAACTGTAAAGTTTGGTGGACCAGGAATAATGGTATGGGACTGTTCTTCATGGTTTGGGCTAGGCCCCTTAGTTCCAGTGAAGGGAAATCAACGCTACAGCATACAATGACATTCTAGACGATTCTGTGCTTCCAACTTTGTGTCGGGCTGTTTCATCCTGACGGGCTATATCAACGCCTGGTACGGTAACTGCACCACCCGCAACCGCAGGGCTCTCCAGAGGGTGGTGCAGCGCATCACCGGGGGCACACTGCCTGCCCTCCAAGACATCTACAGCACCCGATGTCACAGGAAGGCCAAAAAGATAATCAAGGACTTCAACCACCCCAGCCACGGCCTGATTACCCTGCTATCATCCAGAAGGCGAGGTCAGTACAGGTGTATCAAAGCTGGGACCGAGAGACTGAAAAACAGCTTTTATCTCAAGGCCATCAGACTGTTAAATAGCCATCAATAGCCTGCATCCACCCAGTACATTGCCCTGAACTTAGTCACTGTCACTAGCCGGCTACCACCCGGTTACTCAACCCTGCACCTTAGAGGCTGCTGCCCTATGTGCATAGACATGGAATCACTGGTCACTTTAATAAATGTTTACATACTGTTTTACTCATTTCATATGTATGCCACTCTGACATGGCTCGTCCTAATATTTATATATTTCTTAATTCCATTATTTTACTATGAGATTTGTGTATTGTTTTGAATTGTTAGATATTACAGCACTGTTGGAGCTAGGAAAACAAGCATTTCGCTACACCCGCAATAACATCTGCTGAATATGTGTATGTGACCAATAAAATTGGATTTGTTTTAAACTTTGTGGCAACAGTTTGTGGAAGGCCCTTTCCTGTTTTAGCATGACAATGTCCCCCGTGCACAAAGCGAAGTCCATACCAAAATGGTTTGTTTAGATCGGTGTGAAAGAATTTGACTGGCCTGCACAGAACTCTGACCTCAACCCCATCGAACACCTTTGGGATGAATTGGAACGCCGACTGCGAGCCAGGCCTAATTGTCCCATCATCAGTGCCCGACCTCACTAATGCTCTTGTGGCTGAATGGTCCCCGCAGCAATGTTCCAACATCTAGTGAAAAGCCTTCCCAGAAAAGTGGAGGCTGTTATAGCAGCAAAGGGGGACCAACTCCATAATGCCCATGATTTTGGAATGAGCTGTTTGACGAGCAGGTGTCCACATACTTGTGGTCATGTAGTGTACTTATTCTCAAACTGTAGCAGTCGGGTCCCTCACAACCCTTAACTTCAATAGACAGATAAGGACAAGATGGACTGATGAAATTATTTTGATGTTTCGGCAACATAAACACAGTTTCTCTCCATACAGCATATGAAATGCATAACTACAGTACATAACTATAGTAGTTCTATCTTTGTTTTGGGAAAATGTGCTTTTTGGAGGAAGCATTTATCGTAGTAGTTTGATAGTGAAACTAGCCACATTGTGAGTAGCTATGTTGTCAATGAAGCATTCTGATTGCAGACCCACATTTGAACCTCGATTGAAAGAAGAACTCTCGGTTCCTGGGTGGAAGTCTGACCTAAGGTGTGAAGTCACACCTTCTTCTGAGTGAACTTGTCAGCAGAGCCTAAAAAAAAAAAAAAGGACTGGTGCTGGGGAGGTGTGAATGAGACTGCATGTTTCACACCTCCCAGTGTAAAAGCAAACAATGCTGCTGCTACCCAGCGAGGGGAAAGGGATTTTTTTATTTTTTATTCCACCTTTATTTAAGGTAGGCTAGTTGAGAACAAGTTCTCATTTACAAATGCGACCTGGCCAAGAATAAAGCAAAGCAGTTCGACACATACAACAACACAGAGTTACACATGGAATAAACAAACATACAGTCAATAATACAGTAGAAAAAGTCTATATACAGTGTGTGCAAATGAGGTAAGATAAGGGAGGTAAAGGCAATAAATAGGCCATGGTGGCAAAGTAATTACAATATACCAATTAAACACTGGAGTGATTGATTTGCAGAAGATGAATGTGCAAGTAGAGATACTGGGGTGCAAAGGAGTAAGATAAATAAATACAGAATGTGGATGAGGTAGTTAGATGGGCTATTTACAGATGAGCTATGTACAGGTGCAGTGATCTGTGAGCTGCTCTGACAGCTGGTGCTTAAAGCTAGTGAGGGAGATATGAGTCTCCAGCTTCAGTGATTTTTGCAGTTCGTTCCAGTCATTGGCCACAGAGAACTGGAAGGAAAGGCGGCCAAAGGAGGAATTGGCTTTGGGGGTAACTAGTGAGATATACTTGCTGGAGCGCGTGCTACGGGTGGGTGCTGCTATGGTGACCAGTGAGCTGAGATAAGGCGGGGCTTTACCTAGCAGAGACTTGTAGATGACCTGGAGCTAGTGGGTTTGGCGATGAGTATGAAGCGAGGGCCAGCCAACGAGAGTGTACAGGTGGCAATGGTGGGTAGTATATGGGGCTTTGGTGAAAAAACAGATGGCACAGTGATAGACTGCATCCAATTTGTTGAGTAGAGTGTTGGAGGCTATTTTGTAAATGACATCGCTGAAGTCAAGGATCGGTAGGATGGTCAGTTTTACGAGGGTATGTTTGGCAGCATGAGTGAAGGATGCTTTGTTGCGAAGTGGAATTTTGCCAGTGGAAGATTGCTCAATGGGAGTGCAGACCACTGACCACAACAGAGCCGGCCCACAGCTTTAGCTAGGAGAGAGAGAGACGCAGACAGCCTTTCCCTGGCTAAACTATAGAGCTTAAACATAACATCACCATAGCTGATAAAGAGCTGAATTGAAAACACTACATGGACATACAGTGAGAGATTGATTGTTGACAGGAGAGTTTTCTTTCACCCTCCTGAAAGAGGCATTGACCTAACATCAAACAGTGGAGTACCACTTAGATTGATAAAAAATATAATAAATCGGTGCCTTCTTGTAAAGAGAACGGTCCCACTGCATGACATATACTTTTTTTATAAAACATAGTTTGGATCCTGGATGCTGATTGGTTGATAGTTAGTTATTCCATAATGCCATAATTACATTTCAAGTATCAATGTGCATCTACTGTTCTGCATCCCAGCCAGGCATTCAAATACGTAATATCCACAGGAAAAAAGTATCTAGACATTATTTCCCTATGCTTACCTAGCATTTGGTTTGTTACAGTGGGGGTTAATATAATCTGACCTGTGCAACATGTTGCAGTTTTTTGGGGGACAATCTCCACCGTTTTGGGACACTGTAAAGTCCATGGAGAATAAGAGCACCTCCTCCCAGCTGCCCACTGCACTGAGGATAGGAAACACTGTCACCACCGATAAATCTACGATAAACGATCATTTCAATAAGCATTTTTCCACGGCTGGCCATGCTTTCCACTTGGCTACCCCTACCCCGGCCAACATCTCAGCACCCCCTGCAGCAACTTGCCCAAACCCCCCCACCCGCCCGCTTCTCCTTCAGCCAAATCCAGACAGCTGATGTTCTGAAAGAGCTGCAAAATCTGGATCCTTACAAATCACCTGGGCTAGACAATCTGGACCCTCTCTTTCTAAAATTACCCTCTGAAATTGTTGCAACCCCTACTACTAGCCTATTCAACCTCTCAATGGGAACAGGATGCACCTGAGCTCAATTTCTTATAGCAAAAATGTCAAAAAACCTGTTCTCGCTTTGTCATTATGGGGCATTGTGTGTAGATTGATGAGTAAAACATTTATTTATCCATTTTAGAATAAGGTTGTAATGTAAGACAATGTAGAAAAAGTGAAGTGGTCTGAATATTTTCCGAATGAACTGTATGTTCCAGGGTTCATCCAATGGCATTGAGGAGTATACCACATCAGTCACCGGCTTCATCAAAAAGTGCATCAATGACGTCATCTCCACAGTGACCATACGTACATACCCCAACCAGAAATCATGGATTACAGGCAATATCCACATTGAGTTAACTTCTTTGGTGTAGGGGGCAGTATTTTCACATCCGGATGAAAAGCATGCCCAGAGTAAACGGCCTGCTACAAAGCCATAAAAGCTAGAATATGCATAGTATTAGTATATTTGGATAGAAAACACTCTGACGTTTCTAAAACTGTTTGAATGTTGTCTGTGAGTATAACAGAACTCATATGGCAGGCAAAAACCTGAGAAAAAATCTAACCAGGAAGTGGGAAATCTGAGGTTGGTCGATTTTCAACTCAGCTCCTATTGAAGATACAGTGGGATATTGGTAATGTTGCACTTCCTAAGGCTTCCACTAGATGTCAACAGTCGTTAGGACCTTGTCTGATGCTTGTACTGTGAAGTGGGGCCGAAGGAGAGAGGAATGAGTCAGGTCTATCATGACCTGAACATGCCCTGACCATGCGCGTTCACATGAGAGCGAGCTCTGTTCCATCGCACTTCTGAAGACTCCGGTTGGAACATTATTGAAGAATTATGTTAAAAACATCCTAAAGATTGATTCAATACTTCGTTTGTCATGTTTTTACGGACTGTAATATAACTTTAACTTTTCGTCCGTACTTTCCTCTGGACCTGCCCGCGCGTCGTGAGTTTGGAAAGTGTACTGAACGCTAGAACAACAAGGAGGAATTTGGACATAAATGGACATTATCGAACAAAACAAACATTTATTGTGGAACTGGGATTCCTGGGAGTGCATTCTGATGAAGATCATCAAAGGTAAGTGAATGTTTATAATGTTACTTCTGACTTCTGTTGACTGCATAATATGGCGGATATATTTGTGTCTTGATTGGGCTCTGAGCGCCGACTCAGATTATTGCATGGTAAAGCTTTTTTGAAATCTGACACAGCGGTTGCATTAAGGAGAAGTGCATCTAAAATTCCATGCATAACAGCTGTATCTTTTAGCAATGTTTATTATGAGTATTCCTGTAAATTGATGTGGCTCTCTGCAAAATCAAAGGATGTTTTGGAACTTCTGAACGTAAGGCGCCAATATAAACTCTGATTTTTTTATATAAATATGAACTTTATCGAACAAAACTTACATGTATTGTGTAACATGAAGTCCTATGAGTGTCATCTGATGAAGATCATCAAAGGTTAGTGATTAATCTTATCTCTATTTCTGCTTTTTGTGACTCCTCTCTTTGGCTGGAAAAATGGCTCTGTATGCCTCCCTCTTTTTCCTCCAAACATAACAATGGTCATTATTGCCAAACAGTTCTATTTTTGTTTCATCAGACCAGAGGAATTTTCTCAAAAAAATATGATATTCGTCCCCACGTGCAGTTGCAAACTGTAGTCTGGCTCTTTTATGGCGGTTTTGGAGCAGTGGCTTCTTCCTTGCTGAGCGGCCTTTCAGGTTATGTCAATATAGGACTCGTTTTACTGTGGATATAGATTTTTTTGTACCTGTTTCCTCCAGCATCTTCACAATGCCCTTTGCTGTTGTTCTGGGATTGATTTGCACTTTTTGCATGTTCATCTCTAGGAGACAGAACGCGTCTCCTTCCTGAGCGGTATGACGTCTGCGTGGTCCCATGGTGTTTATACTTGCATACTGTTTTTTGTACAGATGAACGTGGTACTTTCAGGCGTTTGGAAATTGCTCCCAAGGATGAACCAGACCAGGTCTACAATTTTTTTTCTGAGGTCTTGGCTGATTTCTTTAAATTTTCCCATGATGTCAAGGAAAGAGGCACTGAGTTTGAAGGTAGGCCTTGAAATACATCCACAGGTACACCTCCAATTGACTCAAATTATGTCAATTAGCCTATCGGAAGCTTCTAATGCCATAACATCATTTTCGGGAATTTTCCAAGGGCACAGTCAACTTAGTGTATGTAAACTTCTGACCCACTGGAATTGTGATACAGTGAGTTATACGTGAAATAATCTGTCTGTAAACAATTGATGGAAAAATGACTTGTGTCATGCACAAAGTAGATGTCCTAACCAACTTGCCAAAACTATAGTTTGTTAACATGAAATTTGTGGAGTGGTTGAAAAACAAGTTTTAATGACTCCAACCTAAGTGTATTTAAACTTCCAACTTCAACTATATGCAGCTCCACTACACAATACATTTAAAAGAAAATCTGTGTTCGACAGGATTACCAACACAGACTGACGAGCTCAAATAGACAGAAGCCTTCAATATGGCAGACCAATCCAAACTCCTGTCTCGGCATGTCCAGCCCACTCATTATCTCAGCCAATCATGGCTAGAGGGAAGGTTGCTCACTTTTTCTGTGGCTAAACCAACTATGTTTGTAATGGAACAATTGTATTCATATTTACAGATGGCATACAAGTTTGTTATTAAGGCACATGAAAGTTCACATGGCCAAGAAGGCATTTCTGCCCAAAAACGCATTTTGATTAAAAAAATGAATCGGGTCACGTTTATGGGTTGATCATATAGAAATATCAAAACATTCTTTCAACTCCAAAGCATTTGCCTGTCTATGGTGCAGGAACCACTGGCTTGCTGCCTTTTTTCATAATCAAGACACCTCCTGATAACTCTTAACTGTTTAGGACAGCTCGAGGTCTCCTAAATATTATTTTTTTACCCATAAGAGTAGGAGTAAACGGTCTCTATGTTCATCACTTATGACCAATTGTCTACTCTGAGATGCTTTGTGCACACCATCCCTACGGTACTGCCCAGGGACACAGTGCTTTATGGCAGTGTGGCGGGTTGTGTGCATGTGCAAACACCAGCTGGTTGACAGAGCGCCGGGCCATCTCTATGCGATTGTTGCGGTCCTCTTCCCACTGGAACATCCAGCTCCTCCACTGTGTGATGTCAGAGTAGACCCATCATTGTCCCGTGAACCTTCAGATGAACTACCTCCAAATCCAATCGCATCTGACGCACCAGGACTGTCCCCTTTGCGTGTCAAGTCGTTTCCACCGGGGTGGATGACTATGATATATTCATGGTCACACCTCGCCTTGGCGAAAGAGAATATTTCAGAACCCTTCAATTGGAGAACAGTTCAGTGAGAATAGGCATTGGTCTGGAGACAACAACAAAGGAAATTCACATGAGCACCACAATGCTTATTCCACCCATGCTCTATCAAGGTTTTCCAGCACAAAGTTTTGACCTACTACAGTAGCTTTGTTGGTATTGTACGTCAAACTACGTGTAGGCAGGTTGCTTGGATTCAAACCTTCTCAAACAGCCCAATTCATACTCTTCAGAGGAATAATGGACTTTATAGTGTCCGGCTATCAAAATTATGTAAACCGGTATATACAGTGGGGAGAACAAGTATTTGATACACTGCCGATTTTGCAGGTTTTCCTACTTACAAAGCATGTAGAGGTCTGTCATTTTTATCATAGGTACACTTCAACTGTGAGAGACCGGAATCTTAAAACAAAATCAGAAAATCACATTGATGATTTTTAAGTAATTAATTTGCATTTTATTGCATGACATAAGTATTTGATCACCTACCCACAGTAAGATTCCGGCTCTCACAGACCTGTTAGTTTTTCTTAAGAAGCCCTCCTGTTCTCCACTCATTACCTGTATTAACTGCACCTGTTTGAACTCGTTACCTGTATAAAAGACACCTGTCCACACACTCAATCAACAGACTCCAACCTCTCCACAATGGCCAAGACCAGAGAGCGGTGTAAGGACATCAGGGATAAATTGTAGACCGTGACAAGGCTGAGGGGCTACAGGACAATAGCCAAGCAGCTTGGTGAGAAGGCAACAACTGTTGGCACAATTATTAGAAAATGGAAGAAGTTCAAGATGACGGTCAATCACCCCTCGCGGTCCATGCAAGATCTCACCTCGTGGGGCATCAATGATCATGAGGAATGTGAGGGATCAGCCCAGAACTACACGGCAGGACCTGCGAATGACCTGAAGAGAGCTGGGACACAGTCCAAAGAAACCATTGAACACACTACGCGTCATGGATTAAAATCCTGCAGCGCACGCAAGGTCCCCCTGCTCAAGCCAGCGCATGTCCAGGCCCGTCTGAAGTTTGCCAATGACCATCTGGATGATCCAGAGGAGGAATGGGAGAAGGTCATGTGGTCTGATGAGACAAAAATGAGCTTTTTGGTCTAAACTCCACTCGCCGTGTTTGGAGGAAGAAGAAGGATGAGTACAACCCAAGACACCATCCCAACCGTGAAGCATGGAGGTGGAAACATCATTCTTTGGGGATGCTTTTCTGCAAAGGGGACAGGACGACTGCACCGTATTGAGGAGAGGATGGATGGGGCCATGTATCGCGAGATCTTGACCAACAACCTCCTTCCTAGAGACATGAATCGTGCGGTCTCCCGCATGACAACGACCCGAAACACACAGCCAGGGCAACTAAGGAGTGCTCCGTAAGAAGCATCTCAAGGTCCTGGAGTGGCCTAGCCAGTCTCCAGACTCTGAACCCAATAGAAAATCTTTGGAGGGCGCTGAAGTCCGTATTGCCCAGCGACAGCCCGAAACCTGAAGGATCTGGAGAAGGTCTGTATGGAGGAGTGGCCAAAATCCTGCTGCAGTGTGTGCAAACCTGGTCAAGAACTACAGGAAACGTATGATCTCTGTAATTGCAAACTAAGGTTTCTGTACACAATATTAAGTTCTGCTTTTCTGATGTATCAATACTTATGTCATGCAATAAAATGCCAATTAATTACTTAAAAATCATCAATGTGATTTTCTGGTTTTTGTTTTAGATTCCTTCTCTCACAGTTGAAGTGTACCTATGATAAAAATTACAGACCTCTACATGCTTGTAAGTAGGAAAACCTGCAAAATCGTCAGTGTATCAAATACTTGTTCTCCCCACTGTATAAACACACACACATACAGTGGGGAGAACAAGTATTTGATACACTGCCGATTTTGCAGGTTTTCCTACTTAAAAATTACAGGTAAACATGCTTTGTATCATAGGTACACTTCAACTGTGAGAGACGGAATCTAAAACAAAATCCAGAAAATCACATTGTATGATTTTTAAGTAATTCATTGCATTTTATTGCATGACATAAGTATTTGATACATCAGAAAAGCAGAACTTAATATTTGGTACAGAAACCTTTGTTTGCAATTACAGAGATCATACGTTCCTGTAGTTCTTGACCAGGTTTGCACACACTGCAGCAGGGATTTTGGCCCACTCCTCCATATAGACCTTCTCCAGATCCTTCAGTTTCGGGGCTGTCGCTGAGCAATACGGACTTTCAGCTCCCTCCAAAATTTCTATTGGGTTCAGGTCTGGAGACTGGCGACTAATACATTTTGCTTGTCAGCAATCAAGTTTAAGATATGTAACTTTCAAAGTAGCCACACCAGATACTGACGGTTACTTTGATTTTGACCCCCCCCCCCCCTTTTGTTCAGGGACACATTCAATTTCTGTTAGTCACATCTGTGGAACTTGTTCAGTTTATGTCTCAGCTGTTATATCTTATGTTCATACAAATATTTACACGTTAAGTTTGCTGAAAATAAATGCAGTTGACAGTGAAAAGGACGTATCTTTTTTTGCTGAGTTTATTAAAAACTTGATTGCTGACAAGCAAAACATTTTTTGGGACTATGTCAACAATGGACTAATGAAACAAACCAAAATATTGTTTTTTTGGGTGGTGTATTCCTTTAATGGTTCATGTTGGTTGAAAAGTCGACTTTGCCGGCTCCATACCATATTGTCAACTACATTATGCAATTACTGATTTGTAAATACAGAGCACAACCATGCAGAGAACCATGCATAGAACGTAACTTTCTCCACGCAGAACTAAATTAGCTCGTTATTGTTATGGTGATCTCTTGTATTGAGATTGCAGTGGAAGGTTACATCCTCCGCTAGTGCGTCGTGGAACACCCCGTCCACGCTGTTCATGATTTTCCATAGAACGCATAGCCTATCTCTTGTTGATTCTCCAGTCATAGAGACTGAGGTCACGGGGAGGAAAAGTGAGAACTGAACCAATTGAACTGCAGATAGTTGGTAGTGGGAAAAATATACCTAAGTGAGCTTTACAGACAACCGCAAGTCTTTGGTTTGTACCACAAACATGTAGACACAGAAAAAATATTCTTGGCATTTCTACTGCCTTCATTTTCAGTTTGTGTAAAGTCCCTTAACTGACTTCTAGTAAGAGCTTAAATGAATCAGTACCTTAGGGGAGGTGATTTCTCAATTACTAATCTTCAGACTCTCTTTAAGTGAGGCATAAACTCAAATATACTGTGTGGGTAGAATATAAAGAGCTATTTAGCTGCTCAAGAATACAGTAATATCTTAATTGCTAAGATTCACTGATAGGACCAAAACCAAGAGCAGCCTCTGGAGGGGGGGGGGGGGGGGGGGTGTGTGTATGTGCATTAAGATGTGTGACTTAGTGGTAACACAAGTCTGTGGAATTCCTTTGACATTGTCACTATTTGAGTGTTTCACAGTACAGCGTGTATGTTTGAGTACTGTGTGTGGCAAGGAAATTGTCTGTGTGGAATGTGTGTGTGTGTGTGTGTTTTCAATCATCTGTAGCCACCTCCGACTTTGGTGGGAAAGTCAGTCAACCTATCCACACTTGGTGTCAGGTTGTCTGGGAGGAAATGGATGACAGGACATTCCAGTCGTCCTGAGGAGGGAGTGAGTGGGAAGATTGAGTTGACAGCGGTTTCTTTTAATGAAATCTCTGTTTGTTTAACGCTCTCACTTTCTTTCAGATCCAATAGAGCTTAAAATCAGAGAGAGAGCGAGAGATAGAGAGCAATTAAAACAAAATGAGGCATCTAATCTAGACCTACAGTATCTTCTGTGGTTCAATGGCTTCTGGTACAAAGGCAACATATTTTGTTAGGGAATTTACAGTACCTTATAGTGAAAGTTATATAGTGGAGATTGGGGCATGGGTGGGGTGGAATTAAAATAATAATATGGTTAGAAACAATAATACATTTTGTCTGAATCAGTTTGAGTAATGTTTGAACAAGTTAGTGTCTGCAACGCAATCTGTAAATGATGTCATTTAACTCTCGTGTTTTATAAAAATGTGCACAGGTGAGGGTGTGGTTTGTATGTGTTGTTTCTTAGCGTGACAGAAGTATTTTGTATGTAAGTGCATGTGATGTGTGTGTCTGTACATTCCCTCCAAGTCTAGCTAGAAGGAAGTTATGCAGAAAATCTAGGTTCAGCGTCAGCGTTTGGTTTTGTGTAATGAATGAGCTTCAACTGCCCGTGGAACAGCAAGAAAACACAGTCAAATGAGCTTCTGCGAAAGTGAGAGATTTATTCAGACTCAACCATTCTGCTCCAGACTCTTTCTGATTGACAAAAGACGGATTTGTACAGATGGATGGAATGTGACAGCTACTGACAGCAACCGTCACAGGAGTACAAAGCATTCTGGACACAGGGGGGAAAATAAAGGCAACAGCAGCATCGCCTCAACATATTTCAGCCTATACCATGAAAATACATGACTCCACTAAAGCCTTGTCAGTCAAACACAGACACGCAGACAGAGACACGCAGGCACGCTGGCACAAACACAGACACACACACCTGACCTCCCCATAAAACTTTACATTGCACAACACATCATATGCTCTTTTATATTCCAGTGTTCCGTTCCACTGAAAACTGACTTGTGTTTATTCATGCTAAGCGTAAAAGATTTAACTGTGAAAATGAAATACCTCATTTACATAAGTATTCACACCCCTGTGTGAATCTTCACATTTCACAATTGTATTTTTTGTAAGGGAAGTAATTAGAGATACACCGTTCAGCTAAAATAATGTAAACGTCTTTAATCAATATGATTAAACACTTAGTGCTGACTTTTAAATATGACCTCACCTGGGATTTGAACTCACAACCTCTGGATTTAGCAAAATAGCGACATCTGCACTGCTATTTTCGTTATCATCTCATGATTCAATTGACTTATTGCAGCAATTTGAGGGGTTTTCTATACCGTTGTCTAATGTTGGTGGGCCATATTATTCTGTTTTAATGTCACTCCTAAATCACTTTGATAAATATATAGTTTTTCTTGAGTGTATTTTCAACAAAGCTGGGATTTACTTTGAAGTCCAAAGTGTAGGAATACAGGTGAAATCAGTTATTGACACAGACATGGGTGCATAGCAGGAAGATCAGAATGCCGTGAACCAAGAGGTTGTGATTTCAAATCCCAGGTGGGTTGAATAATAATTACTGTATAAATGAACATGCACAATGTAATCATGTATGTCTAAGTGTTTCCAATATGGAAGTTGAAAACATTGCGACTGCGTGATGTTCCGGGTACATCCTAATGACTCATTTTTGTTTGCAGGGCATCGCCAAATAATCCACATGTGAAATATCATAACGTGGAGTGTTCCAAAACAACATGGTTTCACATGTAAAAGGTTATGTACATGTGAAAATCCATGTGAAGCTTATTGTGAAATATCATCACATGTGAACTGTTCCAAAACCACATGGTTTCACATGATAACATTTTACATGTGGAAAACTTGATCATTTCACATGTGAAATCATGTGATTTTCCACATGTAAAATCATGTGGTTCTTCCATAAGGGTTATGGGGTATTGTGTGTAGGCCAGTGACACAAAATCTACCTTTCATTCATTTTAAATTCAGGCTGTAAAAAGTCAAGGGGTGTGAATACTTTTTGATGGAATATTTCAATATAAGATTCCACCTAAAACAATGACATGAGCTCTGTCCCAATTCATCTCAGCTCAACTCTTCACTTCCTCTACCCGCATCCTTCTCGAAACCCATTGGAGGTCTGAGCCGATGGGGTTTTATAAGGAGGCACGGAAAAAGGATGCAAGGAATCAAAATAAAAAACGGCATGGAGCTGTTGTATGTTTGCCTAAATACGGAATGGCAGACCTCACCATGTGGGACTAAGCAAAGGTGTACAATCCATGTCAGTATTATTGAGCCATAAGAAACCTTCCTTCGATGTTTAGTTAAGAAACACATAAATGAGTATACAAGTATGTTGAAGTATGTTTAAGCAGTCATACATGACTGTTGGGAGTGCGGTGCCATACCTTTAGCTCCCTGGTGCTGCAGAGCTGACACGCTTAAGATGAAGATGCAGCAGATGTCTGTGGAGGGGGGTCTTGACCACACTGGTTGTTCTCAAGACAGCGGTAATGGTGGAACTAACAGAGTCGATGAGTGTTTTATTTTTTTATTTAACCTTTATTTAACCAGGTAGGCAAATTGAGAACACGTTCTCATTTACAATTGCGACCTGGCCAAGATAAAGCAAAGCAGTTCGACACATACAACAACACATAGTTACACATGGAGTAAAACAAACATATAGTCAATAATACAGTGAAAAAAAAGAAGTCTATATACAATGTGAGCAAGTGAGGTGAGATAAGGGAGGTGAAGGCAAACAAATATATGTATAAATAAATAAAATATAAAAAGGCCATGGAGCGAAGTGAGTACAACACAGCAAGTAAAATAAAACTAAAAAACACGGAATGGTTGGTTTGCAGTGGAAGAAAGTGCAAAGTAGAGACAGAAATAATGGGTGCAAAGGAGCAAAATAAATTAATAAATAAATACAGTAGGTAAAGAGGTAGTTGTTTGGGCTAAATTGTAGATGGGTTATGTACAGGTGCAGTAATCTATGAGCTGCTCTGACAGCTGGTGCTTAAAGTAGGAGGAGATAGGTGTTTCCAGTTTCAGAGATTTTTGTAGTTCGTTCCAGTCATTGGCAGCAGAGAACTGGAAGGAAGGCGTCCAAAGGAAGAATTGGTTTTGGGGGTGACTAGAGGATATACCTGCTGGAGCGCGTGCTACAGGTAGTGCTGCTATGGTGACCAGCGAGCTGAGATAAGGGGGACTTTACCTAGCAGGGTCTTGTAGATGACGGGACCAGTGGTTGCGACGAGTATGAAGCGAGGGCCAGCCAACGAGGATGTGACAGGTCGCAGTGTGGGTAGTATATGGGGCTTTGGTGACAAAACGGATGGCACTGTGATAGACTGCATCCAATTATTTGAGTAGGGTTTTGGAGGCTATTTGTAAATGACATCACCGAAGTCGAGGATTGGTAGGATGGTCAGTTTTACAAGGTATGTTTGGCAGCATGAGTAAAGATGCTTTGTTGCGGAATAGGAAGCCAATTCTAGATTTGACTTTGATTGGAGATGTTTGATGTGGGTCTGGAAGGAGAGTTTACAGTCTAACCAGACACCTAGGTATTTGTAGTTGTCCACATATTCTAAGTCAGAGCCGTCCAAAGTAGTGAGTTGTGACAGGCGGGCAGGAGCAGCAGCGATCGGTTGAAGAGCATGCATTTGGTTTACTTGTATTAAGAGCAGTTGGAGGCACGGAAGGAGAGTTGTATGGCATTGAAGCTCGCTGGAGGGGTGTTAACACAGTGTCAAAGAAGGGCCAGAAGTATACAGAATAGTGTCGTCTGCGTAGAGGTGGATCAGAGAATCACCAGCCGCAAAGCGACATCATGATGTAAACAGAGAAGAGAGTCGGTCCAAGAAATGAACCCTGTGGCACCCCCATAGAGACTGCCAGAGGCGCCGACAACAGACCCTCCGATTTGACACACTGAACTCGATCAGAGAAGTAGTTGGTGAACCAGCGAGGCAATCATTAGAGAAACCAAGGCTGTCGAGTCTGCCAATGAGGATGTGGTGATTGACAGAGTCAAAAGCCTTGGCCAGGTCAATGAATACGGCTGCACAGTATTGTTTCTATCGATGGCGGTTACGATATCGTTTATGACCTTGAGCGTGCGAGGTGCACCCATGACCAGCTCTGAAACCAGATTGCATAGCGGAGAAGGTGTGGTGTGATTCGAAATGGTCGGTAATCTGTTTGTTGACTTGGCTTTCGAAGACTTAGAAAGCGGTAGGATAGATATAGGTCTGTAGCAGTTAGGGTCAAGGGTGTCCCCCCCTTTGAAGAGGGGATAACCGCAGCTGCTTTCCAATCTTGGGGATCTCAGACGACACGAAAGAGAGGTTGAAGAGGCTAGTAATAGGGGTGGCAACAATTTCAGCAGATAGTTTTAGAAGAAAGGGTCCAGATATCTAGCCCGCTGATTTGTAAGGGTCCAGATTTTGCAGCTCATTAAGAACATCAGCTGACTGTATTGGGAGAAAGAGAAATGGGGAAGGCTTGGGCGAGTAGCAGAGGGGAGGGCAGTGCTGTTGTCCGGGTAGGGGACCAGGTGGAAAGCATGGCCAGCCGTAGAAAAATGCTTATTGAAATTCTCAATTATAGTGGATTTGTCGGTGGTGACAGTGTTTCCTATCTTCAGAGCGGTTGGAAGCTGGAGAGGTGTTCTTATTCTCCATGGACTTTACGGTGTCCCAGAACTTTTTTGAATTTGTGTTGCAGGAAGCAAATTTCTGCTTGAAAAAGCTAGCCTTGGCTGTTCTACTGCCTGTGTATATTGGTTTCTGGCTTCCCTGAAAGTTGCATATCACGGGGGCTGTTCGATGCTAATGCAGAACGCCATAGGATGTTTTTCTGTTGGTTAAGGGCAGTCAGGTCAGGAGAGAACCAAGGGCTATATCTGTTCCTGGTTCTAAATTTCTTGATGGGGCATGCTTATTCAAGATGGTGAGGAAGGCATTTTTAAAAAATGACCAGGCATCCTCTACTGACGGGATGAGATCAATATCCTTCCAGGATACCCCGGCCAGGTCGATTAGAAAGGCCTGCTCGCTGAAGTGTTTCATGGAGCGTTTGACAGTGATGAGTGGAGGTCGTTTGAGCTGACCCATTACGGATGCAGGCAATGAGGCAGTGATCGCTGAGATCTTGGTTGAAAACAGCAGAGGTGTATTTGGAGGGCAAGTTTGTTAGGATGATATCTATGAGGGTACCCGTGTTTACGGAATTGGGTGGTACCTGGTAGGTTCATTGATAATTTGTGTGAGATTGAGGGCATCAAGCTTAGATTGTAGGGTGGCTGGGGTGTTGAGCATGTTCAAATTTAGGTCGCCTAGCAGCACGAGCTCTGAAGATAGATGGGGGCAATCAGTTCACATATAGTGTCCAGAGCACAGCTGGGGCAGAGGGTGTCTATAGAGCAGCGGCAACGGTGAGAGACTGTGTTTTAGAGAGGTGGATTTTAAAAGTAGAAGTTCAAATTGTTTGGGAACAGACCTGGATAGTATAACAGAACTCTGCAGGCAGTCTTTGCAGTAGATTGCAACACCGCCCCCTTTGGCCGTTCTATCTTGTCTGAAAATCTTGTAATTGGGGATGAAAATGTCTGAATTTTGGTGGTCTTTCTAAGCCAGGATTCAGACACGGCTAAAACATCCGGGTTGGTAGAGTGTGCTAAAGCAGTGAACAAAACAAACTTAGGGAGGAGGCTTCTAATGTTAACATGCATGAAGCCAAGGCTATTACGGTTACAGAAGTCATCAAAGAGGAGCGGCCTGAGATAGGAGTGGAGCCAGGTACTGCAGGGCCTGGATTCCTCTACATCACCAGAGGAACAGAGGAGGAGTAGGATAAGGGTACGGCTAAAAGCTATGAGAATTGGTCGCCTAGAGCTACTAGAGCAGAGAGTAAAAGGAAGTTTCTGGGGGCGATAAAATAGTTTAAAGGAATAATGTACAGACAAAGGTATGGTAGGATGTGAATACAGTGGAGGTAAACCTAGGTATTGAGTGATGATGAGAGAGATCTTGTCTCTAGAAACATCATTGAAACCAGGTGATGTCATCGCATATGTGGGTGGTGGAACTGAGAGGTTGGATATGGTATAGAGAGCAGGGCTAGAATCTCTACAGTGAAATAAGCCAATAAACACTAACCAGAACAGCAATGGACAAGGCATATTTACATTAAGGAGAGGCATGCTAATCGAGTGATCAATAAGGGTCCAGTGAGTAGAGGTGTGGTGGGTCGTGGCGATCCAGACAGCTGGCGTATATGGCTATCGGTAGCAGCATAGGATGGAGGTCTGTTTGTTAGATACCTCGTGCGTTTCCGTCGGTAGGTTCCGTGTAGTGGGGTTTTGTTCAGATAGCAGCCGATAAGACAGCTAACGATTAGCGGGCCTCAGATGAGCGTTCAGGTAACGTCGGGACGGAGGTGCCGGTTGGATAAATCCCTCGGGCAGATAACGTCGGCAGTCAGTCGCGGCAGTCAGTCGTGAAGGCCCGGTGGGGTTCCGTATCTGCAGCAGCAACAAAAGAAACGGGTCCGGATGGTGATGGAACTCCTCAGCTGGCTAGCTCCAGCATGATTTGAGTTTGCTCCGGGGTCGACGTAAGCCAATAGTCACACGGTATGCAGCTAGCTAGCTGRGAAATCAAGGTGCAAGTGTCCAGAGCCTGCGGCTGGAATCCGGGGAAACTGAGAGAAAAAAGTCCCGGAATGCTCCGGTCCGAGTCGCGTTGCACAGAAGTGCCGGTAGATTATCGAGCTAAAGGAATAGCTGATGACCACAAAACGTGGGCAGCTGAAACACCAACGCTAGCCAGCAAACCGGCTAATTTCGGGGCAGCTACAGATTAGCTTCTGGCTYGCTATCGGAGTAGCTTCTGGTTAGCTTTCAGGCTAGCTTCTGAATTAGCCCCTGGCTAGCTTCCACGATGGATTTTCAGATTGAGGTAAATAATACTTTTTGTAATTGGTGAAGCGGGTTGCAGGAAAGCTTTTGCAGGAAAGCTTTTGTAGTTGAGTTCTTGGATAATAAAATAYATAAAAGATATGCGAAGAAAAGGTGTAAATATATATATATACAGGACACGACACGACAATACGGAAAAAGACGTCTGAACTGCTAAGCCACCTTGGACGAGAGTGTGTATGGGTACTGGACATCGCTGAGTGCAGAGTAGAGGGGCAAGCTCAGATGAACAGCGTAGTTCATCCCTGCCTCGAAACATTGGTCTGGGGAGCACCAAATATCTGAGGAGACGAGAGAGAGATGAATGTCACAAAACACTGTACTAATTCACGTACAAGAAAAGTGCGTGCAAACAAAACACAGGCACGTAATACAGGGTGTATACAGACTCAGAGTAGACTCATATACACAAAACGTATATCCTACTCTACACACTTGCATATACAGACCCATTACTCACTCTCTCACGTGCAACAAACATACACAGAGAGAGTGACTAGGTGTGTGTTTACCGTGATCCAGGGTGGAGAAATATCCTCATCTGGTTGTCGTCACCAGGCATGGTTTTGCCACAGCGGCTGTTTGTTGAGATCACACTGGGACGCATCACTGTCATCAACACCTACCACTAGTCCGGTAACTACGCCAACACAACAGGTGCATAGACATTGGATAGGACTCCACTGAGGAAAATGGAGGGATACATACAGTACCAGTCATAAGTTTGGACACACCTACTCATTCAAGGGTTTTTCTTTATTTTTACTATTTTCTACATTGTAGAATAATAGTGAAGACATCAAAACTATGAAATTACACACACAAAAAAGGCTGAGCTCGTTGGCTGCTTTTCCTTCACTCTGCGGTCCAACTCATCTCAAACCATCTCAATTGGGTTGAGGTTGGGTGATTATGGAGGCCAGGTCATCCGATACAGCACTCCATCACTCTCCTTCTTGGTCAAATAGCCCTTACACAGCCTGGAGGTGCGTTGGGTCATTGTCCTGTTGACAAGCAAAGCATCCCCACACCATCATACCTCCTCCTCCATGCTCACGGTGGGAACCACACATGCGGAGTTCATCTGTTCACCTACTCTGCGTCTCACAAAGACACAGCGGTTGGAACAAAAAAATCTCACATTTTGGACTCATCAAACCAAACGACAGATTTCCGCCGGTCTAATGTCCATTGCTCGTGTTTCTTGGCCCAAACAAGTCTCTTCTTCTTATTGGTGTCCTTTAGTAGTGGTTTCTTTGTAGCAATTTGACCATGGAGGCCTGATTCCCACAGTCTTCTCTGAACAGTTGTTGAGATGTGTCTGTTACTTGAACTCTGTGAAGCATTTATTTGGGCTGCAATTTCTGAGGCTGGTAACTCTAATTAACTTATCCTCTGCAGCAGATAACTCTGGGTCTTCCTTTCCTGTGGCGGTCCTCATGAGAGCCAGTTTCCTTATAGCGCTTGATGTTTTTTTTCCATATTGACTGACCTTCATGTCTTAAAGTAATGATGGACTGTCGTTTCTCTTAGCTTTTTTGACATGTTCTTGCCATAATATGGACGTGGTCTTTTACCAAATAGGGCTATCTTCTGTATACCACCCCTACCTTGTCACAACACAACACAACAAACACATTAAGAAGGAAAGAAATAACACAAATTCACTTAACAAGGCACACGTGTTAATTGAAATGCATTCCAGGTGACTACCTCATGAAGCTGGTTGAGAGAATGCCAAGAGTGTGCAAAGCTGTCATCAAGGCAAAGGGTGGCTACTTTGAAGAATCTCAAATATTTTTTCCCAACACTTTTTTGGTTACTACATGATTCCATGTGTTATTTCATATTTTTGGTGTCTTCACTAGTATTCTACAACACAGAAATAGTAAAAATAAAGAAAACCCCTGGAATGAGTAAGTGTGTCCAAACTTTTGACTGCTACTGTATGTTCTCTACACACAGTCAAAATATGTCAGGAAATGTCAGAGTTCAATTGGAGTTGAAAAGTTTTGCATTCAAGGCAAAAAAAAAAAAAAAAAAGAGGCAACTATGGATAATTATTTAGCCAAATAAGTGATAATACTGTATACAATGTGGGACTGAGCCAAGCTGTACTAATCCACGCCACTCGTCAATCAGTATGGCTCAGTATCGAACAGCCTGCTGTCATTTCATGCCCGACCCTCATCGTGGGGAGCTATCCTCAAAGCAATTAGAGGTACTCAGTACCACCAACGATTAAGTTACGGGGGTGATTGATAGAAGTCATGAATACCTGCAGCAAGTCCCCAGAGTGCTGTGCATAGAAGGGACCCAAGGGACTTTAAACAGTGGACTCCTGTATCTCCTATCTCTGTCAGCTAAGCAGAGAATAACTTCCCCACCACATAGTTAAAGTGGGCCTGCATGGAGAGATAGATGGTTAGAATCATTCTCTTCTGTTGTAACTGCACAAAAACTGCCAGAGTAAAAGTAAATCAAATCTGTGTTTCAAATAGTCTAGAACTCAAAGTACGCAGTTAGCGGTTTATAATATTGGCTATTTACTTCAGAGTTTGATCTCTCTTGGCTCCCCCTCCTCTGCCACTCCCTCCCAGTCATGCTGGTCTTCCAAGTCCTCCTTCCACACTATCCCCTAGTTAACTTAGCTACAATGCTCTTGGTTAAATCAAAAGATACTGCTAACTTTTATATGTGGTTAAACGTTAGCTAGATAGTTAGCTTTCTTAAATATCCAGTGGTGTAAAGTACTTAAGTCGTTTTTGTAGGTATCTGTACTTTACTATTTATATTTTTGACAACTTTTACTTCACTACATTCCTAAAGAAAATGTACTTTTTACTCCATACATTTTCCCTGATACCCAAAAGTACTGGTTACATTTTGAATGTTTAGCTGGATAGGAAAATGGTCTAATTCACACACTTATCAAGAGAATATCCCTGGTCATCACTACTGCCTCTGATCTGGCGGTCTCACTAAACACAAGCTTCATTAATAAATTATGTCTGAGTGTTGGAGCGTGCCCCTGGCTATCCGTAAATTAATAAAACAAGAAAATGGTGCCATCTGGTTTGCTTAATATAAGGAATTTGTAATTATTTAGACTTGTACTTTTAATACATAAGTATATTTGAGCAATTACATTTACTTTGATACTTAAGTATGTTTAAAACCAACAACTTTTAGACTTTTACTCAAGGTGTATTTTACTGGGTGACTTCCACTTTTCCTTGAGTCATTTTCTACTAAGGTATCTTTACTTTTACTCAAGTATGACAATTGGGTACTTCTTCCACCACTGTAGATATCCTGCTTTAATAACAGAAGAACAAGTAACTAGCTAGCTAGCTACTTCAATTTCAATTTTGAAATCACAGGTGATTAGTCGGTTGGTTAGGTTCTCTACTGAAAAACTATAGAGCGTACCTTTTTATCGTCGGCCATCGTCACTACTTCACCACCACCATCACCAAAGATTTTTATAACAAACCCATCACCTTGCCTTTCACTGCCCAAATCCAGTTTCCACAAGATAACACAGCCACAAAGTCAACATTGGCTGTATCGTAAAAAATGTAAGAAAACAAACATTTGCTTGTTGGTCTTAACTTAAGGTTAGGCATAAGGTAAAATATGTGGTTAATGTTAAAATCTGATTTTAAGAAGAAGTGAAATTGTAGAAATTGGTGGGATTTGGGGCTCCATAATAATGATTACTTTTACGCTGTGTTAAACCAATGTTAACCAATGTTGGCTAGATTTTTAACCTGTAATAAAAATTATAGTAAAAGATTGCAGTTGCGAGAGCAAGATTTCTTGTTGTGAGAGAAAAAAATCCATGTGGGGAAGCAGTGTATTTGTGAAAGCGCATTTGACAATTTTCTTCTTTTTTTTGCGCGTCCCCGCTGCCTGTGCGCTCTCAGAACCCGTCCTTTTGCTCGCTCGACCACATTCTGTGCTCTCGACTTGTCTGTGCGCTCGTTGCAGTCATCCTCTGCTTGCAGTAACCATCCTCTGCGCTCTCGACTCAGTGTTTGCTTGCTCAACGTTGCTTCATCTTGCTTGACAGCCCCATCTTGCCCAATTGACGTTAGTGGCTGATTTGACGCCATATACCCACATAGAACAATGAGATAGATTAGAACATTGAGATACCTCTTGCATAGATGAATGTCTTTGTCAGGACAGACACACGCATGAGCGCACGCACACATGCAGGCACTCACACACGTAAGTACGGCAGGTGAGACTGCACGAGTACTGTCGCTTTCACTAGAATAAGGCTGTGGTAAGCGGATGTGGTACTACGTGACATTTGTGACATTAGGTACTTCCCGGCCACAGTACCGTTCACAATGTATCGTACCACTGGGGCCCCTTTCACGGTGGGTCTGTCTTCAACATCAGCATGACTCAAAGAAAAGTGGAAGTGAGAAGTGTGTAACAACACAAAGCTACTTCTTTCTTTCCTTTTTTATTTATATATTTAACTTAAATTCTGACCTTCACAAAGCCTCTGAGCTTGTATTCATACAGTATCTCTGTGTGGAAGTGCGGATCTAGGATCTTTATGAACACGAGCCCCAGTTATAAAGCCAATAAGCAACTTGTTGTAAACTGAGTGGCAGGAGAGGAAGGAAATGTGATGACCACTGTTTAAATATTCCCTAGGGACGTCCCTCAATCCCTGTCTTGACCTGGAGGTGTGAAGTGAACTGACCTCATAGTGTGTCAATGAGGGGAATTGTGTTACGTATGTGTGAGTGTGTCTGTATTCGCTTCACAACTGAGTTATTTCACTTGAATTTATTCATAGATACACTTAAAAAAAGGGAAGAAGTGGTCATTCCAAAACCATGTTCTATGGCTGGCTTCCTATCATACGGCAGACTCTATTGACAAAATATAAGGAACAGACATTACAACATAAAATCCCTTATTGAGCATGATCAAACTCCTTATGCCGTTTCCACCTTTTCAGTCTTTGCATCCAGGTCCATGTCTTGATTAGAGATCTGCTCATCCTGGTTGATTGACAGCTGAGTATAGCAGAAAGGGGAGGGTCGTCAACAGCCATCCTGCAAACACAGAGAAAAAGAAACTCATCAGAGAGCCATTACCAAGAGTGAAATGATTACCCTCCTTACTGATTTATGAGTGTGCATGTTAAAGCTGCTCTCCTTTGAAGGGAAACCGTTTACCAGACGAACTGTCTGGGTCTTTCACACTTGGCCCTAGTTTCATCTTAATTTATAAATCACAACTCTTAAAGCAGAACCCCTCGTAGGCCAAACGTGCAGGCTAAAGAGCGTACACACACCCACTTATAATATGCATTCCAATTAGCACCCTATTCACTTCATAGTGCACTACTTTTGATCATGGCCCATGGGGCTGTGGTCAAAAGTAGTGCACTACATAGGGAATAGGGTGCCATTTGGGACACAAAGTGTTGCCTCAGCTTTGTAAAAAAATATGAATAGAGGATGTTAATCAACACAGCGTAGCCTAACTGCTAAACCAATAATGATCCATGCGACGGATCAAACATATTAGCCGTTGACAGGTCTGCTGCACAGTAAATGCTAATGATTAGCCCAGAACATTTAGCTCTACAGCTCTGGGTGTTCATATCGATATAGTACAACTCAGAATGTGCTGAGTTCAATGACAAGGGTGTTCTTGCATACATGGGACTAGAAGAGTTGAGACAAATCAAGGCATTGAGGAGACAAGACCAACTGGAATGTGCATTCTGTTCTTTTAAATAGCTCAATTTCACACTCCACCTAACGTTGCCTAGCTGAAGGGAGCGTCACCTTTGGAATGCCTATGCAGAACATGTCATATCTTGACAGTGGTGAGACCGTTTTTTCAATATTGTTTAACAGCTCTGTGAGAATGGATGCCTCAAAGCCTCTCACGTTACACCCACTGGTTGCTTGCAGCTCAGGTATGGGGAAACAAGGTTTGCTAACAAAGAAAACAATGTTCTTGGTCATTGTTTTCCCTCTTGATCATATTTGGTCAGGAAATAGGACAACGCTTTGCAGAATGGAATCCATACCACGCATTCTCTGTGTATAAGATCTCTCATTTATTTTGCCATGCTATAAAAATGTTTGGATTATAACACACAATATCCTGGGAATAAATTTAAAGAGTACATATGAACATCAAATATCAGGATTCAGTATCCACATAGTGGTTAGGGAAATTTTGCAAATGTTGAGTGCAATATAACAGCAAGTCTTCGGTTTCTAGGGGTGGATGTTAATGTTACATGAAGGTACATACCTCCCCACAGGTACCATATACAGTAGTATACAGTACTATACAGTAGCCATATCCAGTAGGCTCAATGAACACAGCAAGACTCCCTCCACATAACATATTTCCACTGACATATTCATTGCCTCCATCATTGTCCTGCATGTAGAGCACTATATACTGCCCTCAGGGGTGTGATTGCTTAGGCAGCTGACTGGTTGTAAAAGTATGGCAGCTACAGTACACGACAGTCTGACTGTATTTCAGGAGGGTGACAAAGTATTGAAAAGGAATGCGTGAAGGGAGGGGCTGTCGCTTTGGTCCCCACTCACGTGATGGTGGCACCCTATTTTTGTCAGGGTGGTATCCATGAGTGACCTGGCTAAACGACACACATACCATGTAGAAAAATATATATAGTATATAGTGTCAAATAAGGGTTCTTAAAGCGGATCCCTTTTTGGTGCTATATAGAACCGTTCTATAGACCTATTTAACAGCTTTCGGAGGAGGTGCGGAAGTGAACCCTGGAATCCCAAAGAACTTCCGGTGAGTTTGTAAACAACAGCTGTTCCGTCGTGGCTGTAAACACCTAGCTAGCTAAATTAGAAGCCATAGTACGGGAGATGGTCTTTAAGACCGGGGAGGAATCTATTTTTGAACATTAAAGTTTAGACATTTTCCAAAGAAGCACTGCAGCGGGCTGCATTGCCTGCATGGATAGTAACATTAGCAGCAAGAAGGGGCAGCTTTAGGATGATGTGTAACACACGGGTAAGTTGTTTATCAACAATGAAGCAAGTCCTGGTCTAATTGAATCCTCTTTTGCCCTCAGAAAAGCCTACATTCATCAGGGCATGGACTCTACAAGGTGTCGAAAGCGTTCCACAGGGATGCTAGCCCATGTTGATTCCAATGCTTCCCACAGTTGTGTCATGTTGGCTGGATGTCATTTGGGTGGTGGACCAGTCTTGAAACACATGAGAAACGGTTGAGCGTGAAAAACCCAGCAGCATTGCAGTTCTTGACACAAACCGGTGCGCCTGCACCTACTACCATACCCCATTCAAAGGCACTTAAATATTTTGTCTTTCCCATTCACCCTCTGAATGGTACACATACACAATCCATGTCGGAATTGTCTCAAGGCTTAAAAATCATCCTTTAACCTGTCTCCTTCCCTTCATCTACACTGATTGAGGTGGATTTAACAAGTGACAGCAATAGCCTTCGCCTGGATTCACCTCGTGGAAAGAGCAGGTGTCCTTAAGGTTTTGTACGCTCAGTGTATGCTATTGGTTTACAGTTAGAATTGGTGTTAAAAGTAACAATGCATAGACCTAGAACATGCATGGCCAACTGTGCTCCTAGAGATCTAGCTACTGGGCGTGCAGGTTTCTGTTCCAGCCCAGCCCTGACATTCTGCTTATTATTTGTATTAGACAATATTAATTTAACTATTCAATCATCCCTTGGTTTTGGATTAAGATGGATGGTAAAACCCACTAACCATTTACATGGGCATTCCTTGTATGATATGAATTTGAATTAAGTGTAGTGTATATTTTTGGGGGTCTGTTTTATTTGCTCTGTTTTATCTCAATTTGTCTGATGATATTGCACAGATTTGCAGCTAAGGCTGATGTCCTTGATCATTGGGTGTGGGTGTAACAATAATCTGTATGGCTGACCTTAGCCCATGATCATGACTCTCAGCCCCATTACATTACACATAAAAGTCATTGGACGAATGCAACCTCTGTATGGGGGAGTTTTGTTAAAGAGCCCCAGCGCTCGGTCTGAACATTAACACAAACATCGCTTGTGGTACGGTTTTGGAAGTATAAAGACCTTATCTTTAATATCAGTGAGAAATAATTTCCAAAATACAAAAAGGTTAAATTGATACACGCCTTTATAGGGTTAGTGTTCCCACATGTTACAGGGTGTGTTTACAGAAGATAGATAATTAGCTATCTAGCATGCGGCGAACACCTGCGTGTAACAGAAGACGGCCGTCAGAATGGTGTTGTCACTGAAAAATACTGTTGGCAGCAACTGTGATAAAGCCGGTTAAAACATGGTACCATGTTGATGCTGCAATGATGCTCACGCCTCACGCACACAACAGGGAAGAGACTGTGGACCCAACATACACATACTGTAGCAGCATACCACCCTGCATCCTACTGCTGGCTTGCATCTGAAGCTAAGCAGGGTTGGTCCTGGATGGAGACTAGATTCTGCTGGAAGTGGTGTTGGAGGGCCAGTAGGAGGCACTCTTTCCTCTGGTGTAAAAAAAAWTTATCCCAAGACAGTGATTGGGGACATTGCCCTGTGTAGGGTGCTGTCTTTCGGATGGGATTTTCAATGTAAATGAGAATCACCTCTACTGTACATATTGTATGCACACAGACTGGAAGTATAATAAGTTATAATTTAACTGCTTAATTAATGTTTAAAGCATCAAAGGAGGTTGCCGACAGAGTGCCTTTCCTTTACTATGCCATGCTTCAGTGGGAAAGGGGAATCCCAATTTGACTTGGTGTTTATTCAAGCAGGTCACCTGTAGTGCTGGGCGAATAGTGCCCGCAGGAGCAGTAGAGATACTCTTAATGATCGGCTATGAAAAGCCAACTGACATTTACTCCTGAGGTGCTGACTTGCTGCACCCTCGACAACTACTGTGATTATTATTATTTGACCATGCTGGTCATTTATGAACATTTGAACATCTTGGCCATGTTCTGTTATAATCTCCACCTGGGCACAGCCAGAAGAGGCCTGGCCACCCCTCATAGCCTGGTTCCTCTCTAGGTTTCTTCCTAGGTTTTGGCCTTTCTAGGGAGTTTTTCCTAGCCACCGTGCTTCTACACCTGCATTGCTTGCTGTTTGGGGTTTTAGGCTGGGTTTCTGTACAGCACTTTGAGATATCAGCTGATGTGAGAAGGGCTATATAAATACATTTGATATGATAGTGCTTTTGGGGTTCGGTTTGATTAAAACAATCACAGTTTTCAATTTTCGGTTTCGATAATTTCTTTGGACATTAAATGCACTGCATTATGTGGGTTGAATGATGTAACAACACAGAATAAAACTATTAATAGAAGTCCCATTACTGCTTATCACTTAACAATAATTTATTCACATTACTTTAATAAAATATTTCAGTTGTGTATATTACATTTGTTTTAGGCCTATTTGATTAATTTATTATTAAATTCCAAGTAAATATCTCATATCTTTAGAGCTGCTGTCTGACAAAAATCACGATTTTAGGAGTTCTTCAAAGTAAATAAGGCATATGATCACTATCAATCTTAGATCATGAATTTCTCGCGATACCTCATGAAGCAACTGCTCTCTATCCCTCTCGATTGTGTGTTCTTCTATCTCTTCTCTTTGTCTCAGACCGGACAAGTAGGCAGCGATGGATTATGGTCATTATAGTTAATTACCACGTTTTCTGCGATAATGTTTTGTACACTCAGTGTAGTTTAAGAACACCTGCTCTTTCCATGACAGACTGACCAGGTGAACTCAATGTTAGGAAGGTGTTCCTAATGTTTGGTCTACTCAGTGTACTGTATGTAGAATATTGATATGTTGGGAACTACAACTCCCTACTACATTGCACAGTTCAGGCTTAAATCGGATTTATCTCTAGAGAAAATGTGCATTGCGCTCACAGATTGAACCGACGTAGGTGAATTAGTTGTTTAACCCTTTTACACTCGTACCCGTATACAGGTTGAAAATGGCAGATTTGGGCACCGATAAATGCCTAAATTGGAACACAGTGGCTGTACAGTAACATGCTATACATGACATCAGAGCTCTGGCTCTGCGCTTCACAGCGTTGTATGGTTTTTGACTGACAGGCATTCTGAATTTGAGCACCCCAATCCCTCCCACTAATTGGGCAACTTTTGCAAATGTTTTGTTGTCTGAGTGAGGGAAATGGTTGTAAAGGTATTTGAAAGATGAGACGTTGAGGATTATAAAAAATACCGCTGTCAAGCAAGCCAAACACCCGTCCAAATGTGCACTTCACATAACCATATCATAAAACGCATGTCATATACAGTGTCAACGTTTATGATCACTCACTATGTTTGATGTACAGTTTCAAAATGACACGGCGGCATACCCTGGGTTGTTCTGAACAGAATTAGCCTGTTTGTCTAGTGTGATGAAAATGTCGCGGCACACGCACATGAATGCACTCCTTTCTATGCGCACCAAAATGATCTGTTCCCTTGAATTGCATTGCGAAAGCCTAACATCGTGTTTTATAACTTAGTTAGTCATGCTGGCAATAGAACAGGCTTTCAAACGATGCCCACCCGACCCAGATTAGGATTTATAAATGGACCATTTTTGGCGGGGATGCATGGTTGTGTTCCAAACAAAACAACTACAAGTGTGCTCGCTCTAGTTCCTCAATGGCACAGCTAGGAGAGCTCAAAAAAGCACTTTATACAGTAGTTGAATACTCTTAGAAATGACTTATTTAGGAACTGTGCACATTTTGGAGAGGTGTGTGGGCACTTGGCGACACAAGTTAGTTCAGCCAGGTTTGTGGCCACTTGGAGACACCAGTTAGTCTGCTCACTCATTTTGCACCTACCCCACATTTTCCAAAGAATATTCTTATCATGTTACTGAATGTATCCAGAGTATTTTCAGATTTTGTTATCAACATATGTGGCGAAAAGTACAGTAAATGTAAAATGCGCAACAACAAAAAAATCGACAGTCTTAATGTTTGGATTCATTCTTGTGTACGGTGAACTGTTGTGTCCTCACCTTTTGGTCTAATAATTTTCCAAAACTCTCCAAACTGTTCCCTTTCAATTGCTACCATTGTCATGCATTTCATATTTCTTCTGTAAGAAACATTTAAATTTAGCCCTATCCATATAGGCCAATTCCCACACGTGTAAAGGGTTAAAAACTATTCACCTGATAACGATTGTGTTAAAAGCACTGCCCTGGTTTACAGTAGGTCACAAGACATTTACATTTACATTTAAGTCATTTAGCAGACGCTCTTATCCAGAGCGACTTACAAATTGGAAAGTTCATACATATTCATCCTGGTCCCCCCGTGGGGAATGAACCCACAACCCTGGCGTTGCAAGCGCCATGCTCTACCAACTGAGCCACACGGGACAAGAGGAACGTTTTGGCTGCGGCCCACACATTCTTTATGGAGAAGAACAAAGGATTCACATTTTTCACAAGTTTTTCACACCACACATATTGGGAAATCCTCTTTCTGTACATCCATCAGGCCTGACAGGGTAATTATGCACTGATTATCGAAAGATAACCATGACAAGTAGGCGTACCTACAGTCATAAAACATTGTCAGAATTCCAATACTGAGTGATATATAGCCCTATATTGGACGAGTCATAATGCAAAAAATATATATTTCCCATGTCAGCCCCCTCCAAGAGATCATTTACAGAATGTGTCAAACTCCAGCCAAGTGCTTCATATCTTCACTGAAACATGATACCTATGGAATGTGCGACTGTAGAGGGGTGTCGGAGGGGAGGGGAGGAGTTCAATATCCGGGGTGTTAATCTGCTCTCCTGAGTAATGAGCTTGTTGTCGATGACTGACGGGCACTAGATCACGGATGGTGCAGACGCTTCCATTTTGACATGGATGTCAACATCACCAGTCGCCATGCCAACAGGCTGCTCCGGAGAACTTGGAGTGAGGTTAGGTGAAACGTTTGACCTGTGCGATGCCGGCTTAGAGTACTTCACCGACTGAGCAACCACTGTGGTCAACCCAGTCAACTATTATACAACAGTGATGCGCAGTTAACATGCAACGCCTAAGTACATACACAGTAAACAGAATAGACACTATACCACAAGGTATAATATCAGTCAACATGAGCCAAAGATTGAACAGAACATCCATGTTTGTTTGGGATCTGTTCCGACAGACGTCATATTGACCCCCCCCTCAACCCTTGGAGCCCACCAGGAGTCCCCCGGAGGCAGCAGGTAAACCAATTCACTTAACAGGCTCCATGTGATGTTGCTTTTCCTCTAGAGGGTTCAGGGCCAGGTCTTCCTAAAGAGCTCAGGGTTCATTAGCAGTCTCTGTTCTAGGGATTACCCACTCACGCGCTGGCCAACAGCTGCTCCAGTATAGCTAGAGAAGAGAGAGAGAGCTGGAAGGGGTGAACGAGGTCATACGACCCCCGCATGAGGACTTCCTAAAACCATAAGATAACCAGCCAGGACTATTTCCCTTCAGATTTCTCACCAAATGTGTCGCACGAATTGTGGCTGTGACTGTATACAGTATGTGAATTTGCTGCCAGGAATAAATTGGCCCAATGTGTTTAGGCCACTCTGTGCAATGAGTTAGCGTGCCTAATGTTGTCCCTCACAGCTGCTGGCCTCGTAAAAGCATGAGTCCTTCTTCTGATGCCAACGCCCACACAACTATAGCACAGCTAGAGGTTGCATGGTAGTAACAAATAAATACAAATTAAATAAGATGTTTTATTGTTACATACACTGGATAGGTGCAGTGAAATGTGTTGTTTTACAGGATCAGCCATAGTAGGACACCACCCCTGGAGCACCACCCCTGGAGCACCACCCCTGGAGTTCACCTTGTCAGCTCAGGTACACTACCTGTCACGCCCTGACCTTAGAGATCCTTTTTAATGTCTCTATTTTGGTTTGGTCAGGGCGTGAGTTGGGGTGGGCATTCTTTGTCTTGTGTTCCATGTTTTTCTTTTCTGTGTGTTTGGCCGGGTGTGGTTCTCGATCAGAGGCAGCTGTCTGTCGTTGTCTCTGATTGAGAACCATACTTAGGTAGCCTTTTTACACCTACCGTTCAAAAGTTTATGGTCACTTAGAAATGTCCTTGTTTTTTTAAATAAGAGCATTTTTTGTCCATTAAAATAACATCAAATTGATCAGAAATACAGTGTAGACATTGTTAATGTTGTAAATGACTATTGTAGCTGGAAATGGCTGATTTTCTATGGACATCTACATAGGCGTACAGAGGCCCATAATCAGCAACCATCACTCCTGTGTTCCAATGGCACGTTGTGTTAGTAAATCCAAGTTTATCATTTTAAAAGGGCTAATGATCATCAGAAAACCCTTTTGCAATTATGTTAGCACAGCTGAAAACTATTGTTCTGATTAAAGAAGCAATAAAACTGGCCTTCTTTAGACTAGTTGAGTATCTGGAGCATCAGTATTTCTGGGTTCGATTACAGGCTCAAAATGGCCCGAAACAAAGAACTTTCTTCTGAAACTCGTCAGTCTATTCTTGTTCTATTCTATGCAAGAAATTGCCAACAAACTGAAGATCTGGTACAACGCTGTGTACTACTCCCTTCACAGAACAGCGCAAACTGTCTCTAACCAGAATAGAAAGAGGAGTGGGAGGCCCCGGTGCACAACTGAGCAAGAGGACAAGTACATTAGAGTTTCTAGTTTGAGAAACAGACGCATCACAAGTCCTCAACTGGCAGCGTCATTAAATGGTACCTGCAAAACACCAGTCTCAACGTCAACAGTAAAGAGGCGACTCCGGGATGTTTTGCAGGTACCATTTATATGCTGTTGGAAGTGGGCCAGTAGGGGGCACTCTTCCCTCTGGTCTTAAGATCAATGTCCCAGGGCAGTGAAGAGGACATTGCTCTGCGTAGTGTGTGTCTTTAGGCTGGGATGTTAAACAGGTGTCCTGACTCTTGTGGTCATTGAAAATCCCATGGCAGTTATCGCAAGACTAGGGATGTTAACCCTGGTTAAATTCCAAACCTGGCCCCATTTTCATCATGGCCACTTAATCATCCCTCTCATTCCTGATTGGCATATATCTCCTCACCTCTACACCATGCTAGCTGAATTGTGGTCAGTGTTCTGGCACAAAATGGTTGCCGTGCATCACCTAGGTGGTTGTGCAACACAGTGGTGGAGTATGAGGTGAGTTTCCCCCTTACTATGTAAAGCGCTTTGAGTAGCCTACCTCAATTGGTAGAAAGGTGCTATTTGAATCCAAGCCATTATCATCATCATCGCAGCTTCTCTGCTCTTACAACCATGAGACACAAACAGTGAAATACAGCAGTCACCAATGGGTGGTAGACTAGAGCGCCACAATAATGAACCTCCAAGGAAACTTCCTATGACTGTGATATGCGGTTGTCTCACCTAGCTATCTTAAGATGAATGCACTAATTATAAGTCCCTCTGGATAAGAGTGTCTGCTAAATTACTAAAATGTGAACATCAAATTAGACAGATGTCAACTTTTATGGCCTGAGTTGATAATCAATATCTTTTACATGGGGAGTCAGCGAGGACATCCCAGGCAACGGCTGTGGCCATCCTATAGAAGACAGAGTTTAATGTCGTTTCTACAGATGAAGGCAATAAATTCAGGATGGAAAACGTGAAGGACGGAAAGCCACTCCACTCAACAGGTGTACATCTAGAACGAATGGAGAATGATTTTTCTTCTAAAGAGACTGAGTGTATAGAAACGTTATTATGCTCAATTAGACTCGTCGTTGGTGCAGAATGTATGTTTCATTGACACATTTATGGACCATGATTCCATGGTTAATATGACTCCAAAGTATATTTTAGGGCTTAACTCTTCTCTATAGGAGAAGAGGTGGTAGAAAAGGGGAATATTCAAGGATCTGGCAACTCTTGTGGATTCTTCACAAAACTAGAACAAAAAATATACAGTGATTTGGATTTTCAGTTTATTCAAATTGTATAATTTAAATAAACATTTGGATATTTTTCAATATTCATAAATGTATGTAAGAAATGTGTGATTGAAAGGAAAATTACAACTCACATTACGGACAAGCGGTAAAGCTTCAGATAACACCAACTTTTGCTTTGTAGCACCTACAGATGAAACATTATGGAGTCTTAAGAGACCTGGGTAAGGACAAAATGTCACCAATGTTCCAACTTCAATTAATGATTTCTCAATTATGCTAAAGATACCAATGTCAAATATATGTCAACAACCCTTCCTCTAAAGGACACTTCTATGATTACATTTCATGAAGAAGAAAAATAGGTATTTTTCTGTTCTAGTTTGGTGAGGAATCACCCCTATACAAGAGCAATTGTTCTGCAGTTCAGCCTAAAGGCTATATTCTATATTCTCTGCATCTCTCTCATGTTTCTTTCATGTCCACTTCCAGTTAAGTATGTGTCCCACGCAAATTAAATAAACGGACAGCCAGCCTTACATTAGCAAGAGACTGCTTGCTTCCTGACAAATGAATAACCCTATTGTCATTCTGGAGGAAATCTTTCCGTTTCTCCTTCTAATGTGTACTTCCTCTGGAATGAGATAATGTTAGCGAGAAGCACAACTGTCACTGAGGCACAAGACATGACAAAATTATGTGCACTTCGCTGATATCATCCACTTGAACTCACGGACATCTGCCGCGTTGACTTGAGTTGAACATCCCGGTTTCGTTTTACAACCTCACAGGCTAGGAAAATTCACCTCAGGTGGTTCCACGTTCCAAAGTCCAAGCTTTTCCAAGAACCCTTTTAGAGGATATTTCTGTGGGAACCTGCGTTGTCTTTGAAGTTGATTAGATATGCATAGCTGTTTCATGGTTCTTGATAGACGGCTGTGACATTTCCCACAGTTCATTTGTCATGATTAATGGGTGGTCGGTTAATGATCCTTCCGCCGTTGTACATAATAAAAATGTGTTTCTGATTGATCTTTACTCATTTTGTGATTGTTAAACAGATCGTCAGGCCATGCTACTCCGGTACATCATGATAAAAGTTGCATGATATTAATGATATTATTGCAGTAAATAATATTGTCGCAGGGCAGGAGCTGATAATCAGTGTGCAGGCTAGGGAGTGAGACACAACCCACTGGGCACACTGGTTGAATCAACATTGTTGTCAGGTCATTTAAATGAAATGACGTTGTACCAACGTGGAATAGACGTCTGTGCCCAGTGGGAAGTCAGTAAATAGAAGTGGCTTTGCATAACGACTTCGAATGATCTAATTCGTATGCTACTTGGATTTGCATGTGAACCTTCAGGTTGACAAACTAAAAAAAACATTTGACAAAAGAGCATAATAATATTCGAAATGGTGCAGACAGGCTTATCCACGTCAAATGATCACGATGATTCATTAAGACATCCTAACCTTTAAAAACTTGGGATCAGCAGAGCTCTCGAACCCCCAACTGATTAACGTCAGGAAGTCCTAAGGGTCAACTGGGGTCATGACTTCTATGACCTGCATGTTCAGCTGGCAGTCGAAACACACCCAGCAGCATCTGAAGGCTATTACTTGTGTCTAAATGCCCACAGGAGCAGGACATCAAGGCACATAAGCTGTGTGATGCTTCCTACGGGTGTTTGTGCTCTTAGTCCTTCTCAATTTGCACATCAAAAAAACCTGTTGGACCCGTGATCTGGTAGATTCTAGTTTCAATCTGGGGTTGGTCCTGTGTGTGTGCTCTATTCAACATGCAACACAAAAGACATTGTGATTAATTACTTCCTCTGCCATAATGAAGCCATCGCCAGTTATGGAGCAAATTACGTCTCCAGTTTACAGGTCTCTGGAATATGCTTTGTTCTCCTGTTAGCACTCAGATACGGCCATTCATTTCAGACTCCGTTATCTGAGCTTAGATAAAATGCGGTGTTTACTGGGAAGCCAGAGAATGTCTTTCATTCACTTGTACAGGCCGCCTTTGAACTCGCTCAAACATGGAAGGCTAAATATTTACACGTTGGCCCCTGCTTGTTTAACGTTGCAGACACACTTGCGCCGTAGAGTAAATGAATGAAAAAGGTTTAAACAAAAACACCTTCAGGCATGTGATGGCTGCCAGGCCACTTTGTGGCGCTGGCCTCCACAGGTTCAACCTCCTTTTGAGGGCATGGGGACTGGGGAACCAGGGGGTTCGCTGGAGGGCCAGAACACTGCTGATGTTGCGGTCCCTCTCTGAAGAGAGATCAGAGCAATAAAGTTGTCTCAGGCTCAAAGAGATTACGCAGAGGTGTAGAGCACTAAGGCTGGGAATTTCCAGGGACCTCACAATATAATATTATCACGATACATAGGTGCCGATAAGATAAAGTGGCAAGAAAAAGTATGTGAACCCTTTGGGATTTCTGCATCAACTTGGATCTGATCTTCATCTAAGTCACAACAATAGACAAACAGTGTGCTTAAACTAATAACACACAAATGATTGTATCTTTGTCTATATTGAATAAATCATTTAAACATTCACAGTGTAGGTTGGAAAAAGTATGTGAACACCTAGGCTAATGACTTGCCCAAAAGCTAAATTGGAGTCAGGAGTCAGCTAACCTGGAGTCCAATCAATGAGACGAGATTGGAGATGTTGGTTATAGCCGACTTTCCCTATTAAATCTAGACCTAGTTTCCTTTGTCGTAGTCGCTCCTCTTTCACACCAGCTGCCAAACTAACCCTGATTCAGATGACCATCCTACCCATGCTAGATTACGGAGACATCATTTATAGATCGGCAGGTATGGGTGCTCTCGAACGGCTAGATGTTCTTTACCATTTGGCCATCAGATTTGCCACCAATGCTCCTTATAGGACACATCACTGCACTCTATACTCCTCTGTAAACTGGTCATCTCTGTATACCTGTCGCAAGACCCACTGGTTGATGCTTATTTATAAAATCCTCTTAGGCCTCACTCCCTCCATCTGAGATCTACTGCAGCCCTCATCCTCCACCAACAACAACACCCGTTCTGCCAGTCTCATTCTCTCATTCTGTCCCCAAAGCACACATCACTGAGTCGCTCCTCTTTTCAGTTCGCTGAAGCTAGTGACTGGAACGAGCTGCAACAAACACTCAAACTGAACAGTTTTATCTCAATCTCTTCATGCTACCATGTTGTGTTGTCATATATTTTTTTTTTAACCCAGGCCCCTGTCCCCGCAGGAGGCCTTTTGCCTTTCGGTAGGCTGTCATTGTAAATAAGAATTTGTTCTTAACTGACTTGACTAGTTAAATAAAAGGTAAAAAAAATGTTTAAAAAAATACTCACAAAATTGGAGTTTCCTATTCACAAGAAGCATGACCCTATGTGAACCATGCCTCGAACAAAAGAGATCTCAGAAGATCTAAGATTAAGAAATGTTGACTTGCATAAAGCTGGAAAGGGTTACAAAAGTATCTCTAAATGCCTTGATGTTCATCAGTCCACGGTAAGACAAATTGTCTATAAATGGAGAAAGTTCAGCACTGTTGCTACTCTTCCTAGGAGTGGCCATCCTGCAAAGATGACTGCAAGAGCACAGTGCAGAATGCTCAATGAGGTTAAGAAGAATCCTAGAGTGTCAGCTAAAGACTTACAGAAATCTCTGGAACATACTAACATCTCTGTTGACGAGTCTACGATACATAAAACACTAAACAAGAATGGTGTTCATGGGAGGACACCATGGAAGAAGCAACTGCTGTCCAAACAAAACATTGCTGCACGTCTGAAGTTTGCAAAAGTGCACCTGGATGTTCCACAGCGCTCCTGGCAAAATATTCTGTGGACAGATGAAACTACAGTTGAGTTGTTTGGAAGGAACACACAACACTGTGTGTGCAGAAAAAAAGTGCACAGCACACCAACATCAAAACCTCATCCCAACTGTAAAGTATGGTGGAGGAAGCATCATGGTTGGGGGCTGCTTTGCTGCCTCAGGGCCTGGACAGCTTGCTATCATCGACGGAAAAATGAATTCCCAAGTTAATCAAGACATTTTGCAGGAGAGTGTTAGGTTATCTGTCCGCCAATTGAAGCGCAACAGAAGTTGGGTGATGCAACAGGACAACGACAGAATGGCTTCAACAGAAGAAAGTCCTGACCTCAACACAATTGAGATGCTGTGGCATGACCTCAAGAGAGCAGGTCACACCAGACATCCCAAGAATAATGCTGAACTGAAACAGTTTGGTAAAGAGCAATGGTTCAAAATTCCTCCTGACCGTTGTGCAGGTCTTATTCGCAACTACAGACAACGTTTGGTTGAGGTTATTGCAGCCAAAAGGAGGGTCAACCAGTTGTTAAATCCAAGGGTTCACATACAGTGTGTTCAATAAAGACATGAAAACGTATAATTGTTTGTGTGTTATTAGTTTAAGCACACTGTGTCTATTTTTGTGACCTAGATGAAGATCAGATCAAATTGTATGACCAATTCATGCAGAAATCCAGGTATTTCCAGAAGGTTCACATACCTTTTCTTGCCACTGTATATACTGAACAAAAATATAAATGCAACATGCAACAATTTCAAAGATTTTACTGCGCTACAGTTCGTATAAGGAAATCAATTGAAATAAATAAATTAGGCCTTAATCTACACATTTCACATGACCGGGACGTGGATCAGAAATCCAGTCAATATCTGGTGTGACCACCAATTGCCTCATGCAGCGTGACACATATCCTTCGCATTGAGTTGATCAGGCTGTTAATTGTGGGTTGTTGTCCCACTCCTCTTCAATGACTGTGCGAAGTTGCTGGATATTGGCGGGAATTGGAATACACGTCAATCCAGAGCATCCCAAACTCGCTCAATGGGTGACATGTCTGGTGAGTATAGGCCATGGAAGAACTGGGACATTTTCAATTTCCAGAAATTGTATACAGATCCTTGCGATACGTGCCGTGCATTATCATGCTTTTAGGAATAATGCCTGTTTTTCTTTTGAATCCAGAAGGAGGCTAGTATCAGCTACATGTATGCCTTTACTAGACTATAGGGACATTTTTTATATGAATGCTTCCGCTCAGTGATTGAGATCAATTGACACCCTTTACCATGGCACTTTGAGATTTATTTGAAACGGCAAAACCCTTACGCACCACTGCACTTTGTATACCAGGGTTGGCTGGCCTTCTCTAGTCACTTGTAGGCAGTCACTGGTATACTTTTATTTACAAAGCCATTTGGGGTTTACTACCTTTTTATTTGGGCATTTTTATTGTTCAGAAATGTGGTGGGTACTCTCTTCGTTCGCTGGACTTTATCCTGCTAACTGTTCCAAATGGCCGAACTGAATTTGGTAAAAGGGKTTTTATGTACTCTGKGCCATCGTCTTGGAACGCCTTACAAAATACTTTWAAACTGGAAGAACTTGTCCCGATTGGTATTTTTAAATCACTGATGAATGATCTTGAGACTGATTCCCTGACCTGTCAATGTTTTTWATTWGSTGTTTTTGATTTTGTTATACTCTTGTYAATTCTATGGTTTTTACTAGATTACTTGTAGTTTTTCATGTTGTTTGTCTGTAATTTTTGTAATGACTTGGTGCTGCCTATCTTGGCCAGGACGCTCTTGAAAAAGAGATTGTAAATCTCAATGAGCCCTTCCTGGTTAAATAAAGGTTTAATAATAATAATAATAAAATGCTGAAACATCAGGTGATGGCAGCGGATGAATGGCACGACAATGGGCCTCAGGATCTCATCACGGTATCTCTGTGTATTCAAATTCAGCAAACCGCTCGCCCACACAACGCTATACACGTGGTCTACGGTTGTGAGGCCGGTTGGAATTCTCTAAAACGACGTTGGAGGCAGCTTATGGTAGAGAAATTAACATAAAATTATCTGGCAACAGCTCTGGAAGACATTCCTGCAGTCAGTATGACAATTGCACACTCCCTCAAAACATGAGACATCTGTGCCATTGTGTTGTGTGTTAATACTGGACTTTTTAGAGCGGCCTTTTATTGTCCCCAGCACAAGGTGCACCATGATCATGCTGTTTAATCAGCTTCTTGATATGCCACACCTGTCAGGTGGAGGCAGAGGAGAAATGACCACTAAGAGGGATGTAAACAAATTTCTGCAAAAGAATGAGAGAAATAAGCTTTTTCTGCTTATGGAAAAATTCTGGGATATTTATTTCAGCTCATGGAACATGGGACCAACACTTTACATGTTGTGTTTATATTTTTGTTCAGTGTATGTATTGTGACTCCCATGAATCTATGTATTGCAATTCGATACTGGGATTTTATTGCGATTTGATGTTCCAAACATATTTTTCAATGTATGTCTGCTGCAGCGAGACGAGAGCCTGAGATCATTTGTTTTGATCAGTCATGTAAATAAAAGTTCTGAAAACATATTCATAGCTGTGGAATGGCATCTCTTTACACTTAGTATTCTTAATGGGGTAGAACATCATTGAATCATGACTTTACTGTTGCCATCTAAATAAAGTTGAGAGAGAGAGAGAGAGTGAGAGGGAGGGAGAGCGCGAGAGATTGAGATTGCAGCCAGAGCCTGGTTTTGACTCTCTCTTAATCAGTTTACATGTGTTTGCAGATCTAGAGATCAGTCCGATGATGCTGTGACAAACCGCCCCAGACCATGACGGACCCTCCACCTCCAAATCGATCCCACTCCAGATTACAGGCCTCGGTGTAACGCTCATTGCTTTGACGATAAATGCGAATCTGACCATCACCCCTGGTGAGACAAAACTGCGAAGAGCACTTTTTGCCAGTCCTGTCTGGTCCAGCGACAGTGGGTTTGTGCCCACAGGCGAAATTGTTGCCGGTGATGTCTTGTGAGAACCTGATTAACAACAGGCCTACAAGCCCTCAGTCCAACCTCTCTCAGCCTATTGCGGACAGTCTGAGCACTGATGGAGGGATTGTGTGTTCCTGGTATAACTCGGGCAGTTGTTGTTGCCATTCTGTACCGCAGGTGTGATGTTCGGATGTACTGATCCTGTGCAGGTGTTGTTATACGCGGTCTGCCACTGCGAGGACGATCAGCTGTCCGTCCGGTCTCCCTGTAGCGTTGTCTTAGGCGTCTCACAGTACGGAGCATGCCTAAGGCACGTTCACGCAGATGAGCAGGGACCCTGGGCATCTTTCTTTTGGTTTTTTCAGAGTCAGTAGAAAGGATTCTTTAGTGTCCTTCATAACTGTGACCTTAATTGCCTACCATCTGTAAGCTGTTAGTGTCTTAACGACCGTTCCACTGGTCCATGTTCATTAATTGTTCATGGGAAACAGTGTTTAAACCCTTTACAATGAAGATCTGTGAAGTTCTTTAGATTTTTACAAATTATCTTTGAAAGGCAGGGTGCTGAAAAAGTGACATTTATTTTTTTGCTGAGTTTATGTGTGTATATTACATCTGTGTCTTAGACCCATGAAACTCAAAATGACACACTATAGGTGAGGGGTCTCCAACAGGTAGATCACAAGCTACAAGCAGCTCTCAGCCCACCTATGAGTAGCTCTCAGCCCACCTATGAGTAGCTCTCAGCCCACCTATGAGTAGCTCGCCAAACTATTCTGAAAGAGCATACACTTTCCATGGGTTCCATCAAACGGTCATAAACACATCTCACAAATATCAGCCATTGCAAGCTCCCTGCTGCTGTCCAATCAAAGTCACATTGACACAATCCTACCCCTGGTTAGACACCATTGGCTTAAAAAGCCAAACATAACACAATATATGGCAATAAATTAGGCCTAATTTACAGCAATATTGCCCCGACTATCTGCGTGGTGTGCACGTTTGTGTATCACATTGTGTAGACAGTTAGCGATGCTAATGACAACCGTATTGTGGGTAGACAGCAAAGCGTTCCCCTTCTCAATAACATGTTAACAAAGTAGGTCTACCTGACAAAACTCTACCATGATGAGTTGTACAGAAACATCGCACTCCAAAATCTAAACGTTCGTTTTTTCCCACAGACCTCAACAATGGTCTCTCATGTGATTTATGCATTGACATACACTCCGAACATACAATTTTGTTGCTTCCCTAGAAATAATAGCACTTTTTTTATCCACAGAAAATAAAACAGAAAACAGAATTTGGGAGGAAATAGCAGATGTTTTAAGGCCCCGTTAGAGTTGCTGATTAACCATTGTTTTACCAGGTATATTGACATAAAACACATCCCTTTTACAGCAAAGACCTGGGGAAGAGTTGCAGGGGAGAAAAGAACATGCCTATTTGAAAGCTAAATTAATTAGTAGCTTGCGACATGTTTCATTCTTTAAAGTAGCTCTCAGAGACCCCTGCTATAGGTTGACTGATTTGTAATTGACTCGCTAGTCATGGTTCATATAATAGAAAAATAGTGCTTTGACACTGAAGTTTCTGTGGCATTTCAAATATGAACACAGAGAAACTTTCCTTTGAATATCACAGAGTAATAATCGGATTATGAATGTCCTCGGATGAAGTCAAGACCATGGTAGCCCCTTCTTTGTGGCCTCTGACCTCAAATCTTATCCCTTACAATGCCTATAGAAAGTTGACACCCCCTTTCAAAATGTTCCCCTTTTGTCTTATAGCTGAAATAGTTTCCCCCGCCATTGATCTACATATTTTACCCCACAACTTCCAAGTGAAAAATCTATCAATTTAAACTGAAATAGCTTGGTTGGATAAGCGTCCGCCCTCCTTGTAATAGTGATCATAAATGAGCTCAGGTGTAACCAATCACCTTAAAATTCACACACTAAGTTAATTGGCCTCCACTTGTGTCAAATTGTAGTGATTCACATGATTTGAGGATAAATTTCAGCAGTTCCTGTAGGTTTCCTCTGCTGGGTAGTGAATTGCAAAGCAAACACAACCCTGAGCAGGAGCTTTCAAAAGAATGCCCGGACAAAGGTGTGGAAAGGCACAGATCATGGGATAAGTATAAACAGAGCTCTACAAATCTGGCATGTATGGTAAGGGTGGTATGACAAAACTAAAATTGAACTTTTTGGCCTAAATGCAAAGTGTTATGTTTGGCACAAACCCAACACATCACCCAAAGAACACCATCCTTACTGTGAAGAATGGTGGTGGCAGCATCATGTTATGGGGATGCTTCTCATCGTCAGGGACTATCAGGATTTAAGGGAGAATGTATGGAGCAATGTACAGAAAAGTCCTTGAGGAACACCTGCTGCCGCTGCAAAAAAGCTAAAACTGGGATGGAAGTTCACCTTTCAGTATGACAACGACCCGAAGCACACAGCCAAAGCTACAGTGGCTAAGGAGTGGCTAAGGAATAAAAAGGTCAATGACCTTGAGTGGCCCAGTCAGAGCCCTGCACTAAATCCAATGGAAAATGAGTGGCATAACTTGAAGATTGCTGTCCATCAACACTCACCCAAGGAACTTGACAGAGCTTGAACAGTTTTCTAAAGAAGGTCAAATATTGCCAAATCTAGGTGTGTAAAGTTGGTAGAGACATATCCCAACAGACTCACAGCTGTAATTGCTGCCAAAGGTGCTTCCACCAAGTATTAACTCAGAGGGGTGGAGACTTATCCAAGTCTGATATTTCAGTTTTGTATTTTTTTCACACACTGAAAAAAAATCCCCTTAAGTGTGGAGTAAGTAGTAAAGTTTTAGAAGCTCGAAGACTGACATTTTAGGAACAATCATTTCTGCTCAGGGTCTGATTGGACACCATGTCCTAGATACGTCCACATTGTGCCCTGTAGAGGGGGCTTGGAATCAGGGTATGTGGGTTCGCTACATGTTATGTGGTAGTAGAGCTGAGAGTCTATGGCAGAGCCCCTTGAATGATCTATTCGAATGCCTCAGCAGCAGCACATCCCCATGGGGTGACACCCCTGCCAGAACTCGGTCTCACTCCCAGAGCACAATGCAGTGAGTATAATGGAGAAATACAAAGTTGTAACAATGTTTGCCAGAGAATAACAGGCCATCGATTTCAGTGTGCCTAGTAACTTGGGGCTGGTAGTTAAGCCACAGAGGTGACCTATGGGACAGGCTGTTATACAGGGGAACCGGTGGGGCTGAGGAAGATTGAGGATGCTCAGCGGCCAAGAGGTGCAAACAAGCAAATGGCCCATCTGTTGTGGGAAAATAAACGGAAGCTCAGTCAGTTCGGTCAATGGTTGAAAATAAGGCCTGCTCGTGTGCTCCTCTCCCCCTCAGGAGCCATAGAAGACGTCTCCATTAATCACCTCCAGAATGAGCCTCCTGCTCTCATGGTGAAATGACAGCAGAAGCTTCACGCTTTCCTTACCTTATAATTGCAACTCCATTACAAGGCAAGCTCACTGCTGTACTAACTCCTGTTGTTTCTGGTGTTGTCACCTGTGTTTTCACAACTGTCCCCCATCAAAATGCAAAAACCAAATGGTGAGATGGATGATTTGATTTGTAGACTGTCATTGATTTCGCCAGGTAAAGTTAATATTTGTTTTGCAACTCAAAAGGTGGTTTTACCTATACTGTAGGTGTCCAGGTGGGGATTGCTGCATAAAGTCAAAAAAATCATAATTTGTGACCTGGGTTCGATTCCGGCCCACTGCTTTGTGACACACTATCTTTCTTTCCCACGGTGTCTCCTTTATGCAATACAACATGCACAAAATACATTATATTTATTTTTGTTGTTAGCTATAATATGATGGGGGGAAAGTATATTTTGCACTCCGCAAATCCTCTATAGAACCTATTTTGTTATAACTTCTCCACCAGTTCCAACAAGACAGTCTAAAAGTTTTCTGGGCAGATAGGCACCGACATCGACATACAGTGCATTCAGAACGTATTCAGACCCCTTCATTTTTCCACAATTTGTTATGTTACAGCCTTTATTCCAAAATGGATAATTTTTTTAAAGAATCAATCTACACACAATACCCCATAATGACAAAGCAAAAACAGGTTTTTACAAAATGTTAGCAAAGTGAAATAATACATTTACATAAGTATTCAGACTCCACTCAGTACTTTGTTGAAGCACCTTTGGCCGTGATTACAGCCTCAAGTCTTCTTGGGTACGACCCTACAAGCTTGGCACAGCTGTATTTGGGGAGTTTCTCCCATTCTTCTCTGGAGATCCTCTCAAGCTCTATCAGGCTGGACGGGGAGCGTCGCTGCACAGCTATTTTCAGGTCTCTCCAGAGATGTTCAATCGGGTTCAAGTCCGGGCTCTGGCTGGGCCACTCAAGGACATTCAGAGACTAGTCCTGGTACCCATTAAATATTTAATTAACGTTGTTTTAACGCTGATTAAAGTGTATCTAGGTATAGAGTGGTACCACATTAGCCAGCACACTTGACCCACGTTGGGTCAGCTCTCTCCCTGTAATACAAGTCTGAGTCTCTTAGCTGTCGGACAGGTTTCATTTTCCACAGCATGTGTTCAATAGAACAGGCAATTAGTGTTATAACGGTTCATAATTAGTTAATGACCCATTTTCTAAGACTATTACTTGTATGAATTGCTTTTTAGGTAAATTAAGAGAAGTTGAAGCTGAGCAGTTAGTGCTTTTTGAGGTCGGTAATTTATTTTTTTATCATGGTTTTCAGTTCCGATTTACTTAAAACAAAATACATGATGAATTATAACCTTTTCAATAAAAAATCTAAATTAATGTAATTTCAAAGCCAAATATGGAGAACATTCAATTGCCAAAACATTGTCTAACACAGAATAATACAATAACAGCCCGATGATGGTAGTGACTGCCAATTAGTGCATGTTTATCACTTATTCACATTACCTTACTTTAATAAAATATTTCAGTTGTGTATATTACAGTGTTTTATTTGATTACTTTATTATTTTCCTAAAAAGTTATCACCATCTCATCTCTGCTCAGGCAGTAGAAGACGGCCAGCCAGACATCCATGTAACGTGATCTCTGTGCTCTCCATTGAGTCATCCTATTTACCTCGACTAGTAGTTACCTGACTAGCTAGTAGCTGACTGTCTATGCCTCAGAGATGTCTAACAAAACCATTTTAGCAGATCTTCAAAGTAGATAAGGCATACTTTCAAGACGGCTTATTACCAACTACTACAAGGATCAATCAGATAGAGCTACCGCTCATTGTTGTGTTGTGTACATTCCTCTCTCATGCGGTTTCTTGTGGTCTGTGTGTATCCACCTCTGTCCGGCAGAACAAGCGCAATGGATTATGGCAATTGTAGTTAATTACCAATTGTTTTGTGCCGAACTAGGTTGAGTATTTGTGACCCGTTTTAAGAAGCTAGGTGTATATCGCAAGTCACTACTTCACAGGAGAGGCATTTGAACATAAAAGTATATATTTTTGTGTAGGTAACCCTTGCTACCGCAGCTTTTTTTAAATAAAAAAATAACTGCAACAGTGTTGCTCTCAACATTGCTGCCCTGGATTTAACAGGCGCTATCGACAAAAATAAATAAATTGTGGCCTACTTTCTGGAAGACGATCGCGCGATGCTGACTCTGAAAATGAATCAGACGATGAGGATATCCCTGAATTAGTTTTAAAATCAGTGGAATGCCCGGTGGAAGCAGAGTATGATTGCAAATGCAGAGGGAGTCGAAAAGAGAACCCAGAAGGCTGTTGTATAAAACACCTGTCTCCAGATTACATCTTCAAACTAAGGACATCCATGTAAGAGTCTAGCTACATTTTCAGATATTATACGTTTCTAATTTAGTCAGAAAGTTGTTTTCATTGCAAGTTAAAGCCTACTGTTAGCTAGCTAGCTAGCTAACGTTAGCTGGCCCGCTAGCTAACATTACGTTTATGATCTGTGTAGTAATATTATTCGTACCTCAGAAAGACATTTGCATCGCTAGTTATTGACTAATGTCAGCTACCTAGCTAACATTGAACCTAGTTGGTTAGCTTTAGCTACCTCCAGATTCATGCATGGTGACTATCTATGACAATCAGTTTTTATTGCTAGTAGTATGTGTTGGGATTAAGGGTCACTGTTTAGCTCACTCTGTTTAGCACATGGCCTCACATGTGAATCCTTAGAGATGGGTGGGGCTAAGTCTTAGGAGGGTGTGAATGATGTGGAATGGGTGTAGACAAAGAAGAGCTCTCCAGTAGGTGTACCAAAACATTTCGGCCCATTTTCTTAAAAGTGGGTTTACAAGTTTATCTACTTTCAAAGCAGAATTCCTTTCCCATTGTTGCTCAACTGCAGTATATACAAACTCAGTAAAAAAAAAGAAACATCCTCTCATGGTCAACTGTATTTATTTTCAGCAAACTTAACATGTGTAAATATTTCTATGAACACAACAAGTTTCAACAACAGACAAACTGAACATGTTCCACAGACATGTGACTAACAGAAATCAAATAATGTGTCCCTGAACAAAGGGGGGGGGGGGTCAAAATCAAAAGTAACAGTCAATGCAGCTGGTGGCCACACCAGATACTAAGTACTGCAGTGAATCTCCTCCTCATGGACTGCACCAGATTAGCCTGTTCTTGCTGTGAGAGGTTACCCCACTCTTCCACCAAGGCACCTGCAAGTTCCCGGACATTTCTGGGGGGAATGGCCCTAGCCCCCACCCTCCGATCCAACAGGTCCCAGACGTGCTCAACGGTACTGAGATCCGGGCTCTTCGCCGGCCATGGCAGAACACTGACCTTCCTGTCTTGCAGGAAATCACGCACAGAACGAGCAGTATGGCTGGTGGCATTGTCATGCTGGAGGGTCATGTCAGGATGAGCCTGCAGAAAGGGTACCACATGAGGGAGGAGGTCTTCCCTGTAACGCACCGATGATGCTGTGACACACCGCCCTAGACCATGATGGACCCTCCATCTCCAAATCGATCCCGCTCCATAGTACAGGCCTCGGTGTAACGCTCATTCCCTTGACGATAAATGCGAATCCGACCATCACCCCTGGTGAGACAAAACCATGACTCGTCAGTGAAGAGCACTTTTTGCCAGTCCTGTCTGGTCCAGCGACGGTGGGTTTGTGCCCATAGGCAACGTTGTTGCCGGTGATGTCTGGTGAGGACCTGCCTTACAACAGGCCTACAAGCCCTCAGTCCAGCCTCTCTCAGCCTATTGCAGACAGTCTGAGCACTGATGGAGGGATTGTGTGTTCCTGGTGTAACTCGGGCAGTTGTTGTTGCCATCCTGTACCTGTCCCGCAGTTGTGATGTTCGGATGTACCGATCCTGTGCAGGTGTTGTTACACGTGGTCTGAACCTGAATGACGCCTGGGCAGTGGTCACAGATAATGCCTCCTACTGACTGAAGGCATACAAGGAGGTTCTGAAAGGAGTGATGCCCAAGTGTCCATGTAACCCGTCTCTGCCATGTCATTAATCTGGTGGGTGAGACCTGGCAGCACTAAAAATACTTCTCTGAAGTTGCATCACTTGTGACATGGATGAGATCTGTCTTCTTCAAGAACCCTGCCAGAAAGAGAAGATGGGTGAGCTTCCTCATTATGAAGCAGTTTGTGCAGGCCAAGGCTCCTCCTGAAGCAGTGAGCTCCAGATGGAATAGCTGGTTTGAGGCAGTGAAGTACCACGCAGAGCATGTTCATCTGTGCAGAGAGTTTTTGTTGGCAGAAAAGTAATCACCCCAGGCAGTCACAAACATCCTCAGCCAGCTGGAAACAGAGGAGAAGGTGCAGGCCCTCACTGTTAAGATAACCTTCATCTCTGGGCTGCTCCAAACTGATGACAGCTCCGTCAATCCTGGAAGGAACCCACCGTTCCACAGCCGTGTCTGCATACAATGTCATGGAGGATCTGGGCTCTTACCTAGTGAATGGAACAGCAAAAACATGTGGGTATGGTGCCGAGACAGATGAGCTATTGAGAAAGATGGCGATTGAAGAGAGGAGAGGGGTGCTTAACCATCTCCATGGTGCATTCCACTTGCATTCACAAAGTTCTTAAAGCACTGGGACACACATCCACCCAGAGGTTGACAGGCTGACTAGGGTGTTCGATCCTAGTCAGGCTCCAGCCATGGAAAAGCAGATTGAAGCCTACACACAACTGAAATACACGGCAAGCCCATCAACAGAGCTCAGTGAAGAATGGATTGCCTATCAGCTCTGTGTGTCCAGGGAGCTTTGGCGCTTGCTGATTACTGGATGAGCCGGAGTGCGAGATTCCCAACAGCTGCAGAAGTGGCAGTGCCCTAACATCTACTTCTCAGTCAGCTCAGTCGACTGTGAGAGGAGTTTCAGCAAATACAAGACTCTACTCACAGACAAGCGAGAGGCACTCACCGAGCTCAACAAAAAGAGGCTGACAATCATGTACTTCAATGGAGATGTCTGTGATAGATGGAAAACTTACAATGGACAGACATGGTAGTTCAATAAGTTTTGCCTATTGCTGCATAATTGCCTAGATTCTCCCATTACTTTTTTCCATTTATAATGAAAAACTTATTACATTTACATTACATTTAAGTCATTTAGCAGACGCTCTTATCCAGAGCGACTTACAATGGTGCATTCACCTTATGATATCCAGTGGAACAACCACTTTACAATAGTGCATCTAACTCTTTTAGGGGGGGGGGGTTAGAAGGATTACTTTATCCTATCCTAGGTATTCCTTAAAGAGGTGGGGTTTCAGGTGTCTCCGGAAGGTGGTGATTGACTCCATTGACCTGGCGTCGTGAGGGAGTTTGTTCCACCATTGGGGTGCCAGAGCAGCGAACAGTTTTGACTGGGCTGAGCGGGAACTGTACTTCCTCAGAGGTAGGGAGGCGAGCAGGCCAGAGGTGGATGAACGCAGTGCCCTTGTTTGGGTGTAGGGCCTGATCAGAGCCTGAAGGTACGGAGGTGCCGTTCCCCTCACAGCTCCGTAGGCAAGCACCATGGTCTTGTAACGGATGCGAGCTTCAACTGGAAGCCAGTGGAGAGAGCGGAGGAGCGGGGTGACGTGAGAGAACTTGGGAAAGTTGAACACCAGACGGGCTGCGGCGTTCTGGATGAGTTGTAGGGTTTAATGGCACAGGCAGGGAGCCCAGCCAACAGCGAGTTGCAGTAATCCAGACGGGAGATGACAAGTGCCTGGATTAGGACCTGCGCCGCTTCCTGCGTGAGGCAGGGTCGTACTCTACGAATGTTGTAGAGCATGAACCTACAGGAACGGGTCACCGCCTTGATGTTAGTTGAGAACGACAGGGTGTTGTCCAGGATCACGCCAAGGTTCTTAGCACTCTGGGAGGAGGACACAATGGAGTTGTCACCGTGATGGCGAGATCATGGAACGGGCAGTCCTTCCCGGGAGGAAGAGCAGCTCCGTCTTGCCGAGGTTCAGCTTGAGGTGGTGATCCGTCATCCACACTGATATGTCTGCCAGACATGCAGAGATGCGATTCACCACCTGGTTATCAGAGGGGGGAAAGGAGAAGATTAATTGTGTGTCGTCTGCATAGCAATGATAGGAGAGACCATGTGAGGATATGACAGAGCCAAGTGACTTGGTGTATAGCGAGAATAGGAGAGGGCCTAGAACAGAGCCCTGGGGGACACCAGTGGTGAGAGCACGTGGTGCGGAGACAGATTCTCGCCACGCCACCTGGTAGGAGCGACCTGTCAGGTAGGACGCAATCCAAGCGTGGGCCGCGCCGGAGATGCCCAGCTCGGAGAGGGTGGAGAGGAGGATCTGATGGTTCACAGTATCAAAGGCAGCCGATAGGTCTAGAAGGATGAGAGCAGAGGAGAGAGAGTTAGCTTTAGCAGTGCGAAGCGCCTCCGTGACACAGAGAGAGCAGTCTCAGTTGAATGACTAGTCTTGAAACCTGACTGATTTGGATCAAGAAGGTCATTCTGAGAGAGATAGCAGGAGAGCTGGCCAAGGACGGCACGTTCAAGAGTTTTGGAGAGAAAAGAAAGAAGGGATACTGGTCTGTAGTTGTTGACATCGGAGGGATCGAGTGTAGGTTTTTTCAGAAGGGGTGCAACTCTCGCTCTCTTGAAGACGGAAGGGACGTAGCCAGCGGTCAAGGATGAGTTGATGAGCGAGGTGAGGTAAGGGAGAAGGTCCTCGCAATGGTCTGGAGAAGAGAGGAGGGGATAGGGTCAAGCGGGCAGGTTGTTGGGCGGCCGGCCGTCACAAGACGCGAGATTTCATCTGGAGAGAGAGGGAGAAAAGAGGTCAAAGCACAGGGTAGGGCAGTGTGAGCAGAACCAGCGGTGTCGTTTGACTTAGCAAACGAGGATCGGATGTCGTCGACCTTTTTTCAAAATGGTTGACGAAGTCATCAGCAGAGAGGGAGGAGGGGGGAGGAGGGGAGGAGGATTCAGGAGGGGGAGAAGGTGGCAAAGAGCTTCCTAGGGTTAGAGGCAGATGCTTGGAATTTAGAGTGGTAGAAATTGGCTTTAGCAGCAGAGACAGAAGAGGAGAATGTAGAGAGGAGGGAGTGAAAGGATGCCAGGTCCGCAGGGAGGCGAGTTTTCCTCCATTTCCGCTCGGCTGCCCGGAGCCCTGTTCCTGTGAGCTCGCAATGAGTCGTCGAGCCACGGAGCAGGAGGGGAGGACCGAGCCGGCCTGGAGGATAGGGGACATAGAGAGTCAAAGGATGCAGAAAGGGGGAGAGGAGGGTTGAGGAGGCAGAATCAGGAGATAGGTTGGAGAAGGTTTGAGCAGAGGGAAGAGATGATAGGATGGAAGAGGAGAGAGTAGCGGGGGAGAGAGAGCGAAGGTTGGGACGGCGCGATACCATCCGAGTAGGGCAGTGTGGGAAGTGTTGGATGAGAGCGAGAGGGAAAAGGATACAAGGTAGTGGTCGGAGACTTGGAGGGGAGTTGCAATGAGATTAGTGGAAGAACAGCATCTAGTAAAGATGAGGTCAAGCGTATTGCCTGCCTTGTGAGTAGAGGGGGAAGGTGAGAGGGTGAGGTCAAAAGAGGAGAGGAGTGGAAAGAAGGAGGCAGAGAGGAATGAGTCAAAGGTAGACGTGGGGAGGTTAAAGTCACCCAGAACTGTGAGAGGTGAGCCATCCTCAGGAAAGGAACTTATCAGGGCGTCAAGCTCATTGATGAACTCTCCAAGGGAACCTGGAGGGCGATAAATGATTATTAGAACGCTATTGCAGCACTTGCCTTGATAAATAGTGCAATGTTGTGTTGCATCATTACAAATGTACGGTTATATCTTATTAAATTGTTGATGTTATATTCATTCACATTATTAGATACTTTTTCTGATAAAATGAGCGTAAATCGTAAAAACACAGAATTCAGAAAAATAAAAACGGAAAAAACGGAATGTGAAAAAATCTAACGGAATTTGGAAAACAAAACAGATTTCATTAGGGCCCTACGACAGAAAAAAATCAAACACCATTGTTTGAAGAACATGACTCATCACGTCTACAGAACCTGGGAGGTAGAGCAAGATCACACTTTGAATGTTAGCCGGTTCTCTCTCCCTGCTAGCTAAAATCCTTACTTTCTCTTCATAGTTCCGTGTGTGTGTGACTTTGTGCGTGACTCCATGGAGGGGCATAAAGCATACGACAACTCCCCACTAACTTTCTTCTCACCCTCTCCCTCCCTCTTCTCCTAGCCCTGTCCATCCCTTTAAACTCCAGACTCCAGCACAAATAAAGCTGTGTGTAATACGCATCTATGGCAGAGAGGAAAATCTCAGAGGAGAATTAGTTCTAATCCGGCCTACGCGGCATGTTAGGCATCATTAGCGCATTGACACCCAGCACATCCAAATACAAAAAGGTTCTACAGATTCCAGCCATTCAGCAGCTTTTTATCTGCCTTCCATCTGAACATGGATTGACCGATGGAGCCTGAAAAGTCTTAGTGTGACAAAAGGCTTTTCAGGCAGACTTTCTATGGAGATAACTATGGCCCTGTTCTGAATCCAACCACTATGTTAGCGAGGCAACAAAAAGGTTGGCTGACACCTCTAGGTTTCCATAGGCAGTATTCTGCTTCAACTACAGAAATGCTAAGCTATAGCGTCTTAGTAAATCTATAAACTGAAAGAGACATTTCACTCCCTGCCATAGTTAGGCCTATAAGTACGGTGAATTACTTTGTTGAATGCACCAACTAAGTTTATCTGGATAATAACGTCTGCGTAAAATGTGACGTAGCGCACCATTCTGTGTGTAAACAAAAAAAAATGGCCTGTTTATCAAATCCATGTTGTAATACTTCTGCATAGAGAACCAAACAAGGGAAAGAAAATCCATGAGAGAGACATACAGTTCAGTTTTCCAACTTCTCCCTTTCCCCTCCCCTATCCAGTTAAATATTCCTTAAAACGTGCCTGAAGCAAGACAGTGATTTCATTCAGCAGGGGGAATAGCATTACATAACAGACAGACATGCCTGTGACTACCCCACAGCGCAGCTCTATGCTTTCAATTATCCCAGAGACCTCTGAGGTACTTTACTATGATAAAAATCCTGAATCTGACCCCAAGAAAACACATGTATGTATAATGTTGTGACGATATGGCTGTAATGTTAACCACTTTAGAGATTTGTGATGTGCGTCTGTTCTTTACCATTACTGATGGAAGAACTGTGATAGCAGCCACCATTTGTAATGAAACCTCCTCGACGTGTGTGTTTTTCATTTGATTTCAAACTGCAAATAGGATTTAAATTGTATTGTGATGATCTGCCATGGTCACATTATGCTACCTGTGACCTTAATGTTAAAACATTCTCCTGAAAATAAATCAATAAATACCATCAACAAAAGTCCTGAAGGAAACATTCACACATTTTGTGTTAAGAAAATAAACTTCCACAGTGTGGAGATGTAGACCGTCATTGAAAAACAGTGTTTTAATCAATTATTTGGTGACGTGAATATATTTAGTATAGTTTGATCTAAAAAAGGATAACTTTTTTAATGTTTCAATATTTTTATGCAATTCACCGAGGTTGGTCCTCCCCTTCCTCGTCCGAGGAGCCTCCACTGAAATACATACGTGTCCTTTGCTATATACCTTGATCTAAATATATGCATTATAGGTCGCACTTTCTTTTATTCTAGGCTTTATCTAAAAATTCTGCAAACGGAAATACACAATCCTCATTGCTCAGCCACAAAAATGCCAAGGTAGATCTGGTGGGCTTTCTGGAATAAGGACGAGCGTATACTGTGATAGAAAGGGCAATAGAGCATACACTTCATTTAATTCTCCATTTCGTCGAGGTCACAATAGTGATATAGTCTTTCCTCTTCTATTTCACCATTATACCGACCTGTTTCAATACACAGGGGCAATATCCATGATCTTACCTGTGCACTTAGTGATCTCTTGCTTTTAGGTAAGTTGTACATAATCTCTCTCACACACACACAGGAATTCACCGTTGTTTAAACAAAAGGTTCATGATTAATCTCCTCCACCAATTACTTTTCATATTGTCTGTTGTTTTTTTTAATAGCGTCTATGTCTCCCTTCATTTGGTTTTCGTGCAAATGTTCACATTCAGACTGTGGGAAAACGTCAGCCTATGAGAGATCCCATTGAGAAAAAAAAACATTCATATTTTCTTATATCGTTTGTTCCCAACTTATGTATTTGGTTCCAGAACTGTTGAGGTTGAACGCAAAACAGGGAAACTAGTGTAACCCCCCCACACACTTTTTATTCCACAACTTTATTTCTGACTGTGCCTCTCATACCCCATCTCTCACACTGAAAACATTGTGAGGGGATCCAGGCACCCACTGCCAAAGAAAACACAGACAGGCTGCCGTCTAATGGACAGAAAGAATGAGAGCGCAAGGGAGAGAATGAGTGCGAGAGAGAAACATTGAAAGACGGGGAAGGGGGGGGGGGGGGGGCAGAGAGAGACAGAGGCCACCATAGGCAGACCTGGCTCTCAAGAAAATACTGTCTATGTGCACACTGCCCCACAAAACGAGGTGGAAACTAGGCTGCACTTCCTAACCTCCTACCAAATGTATGACCCATAGATACACATATTACACACAGTTTATCGATTGGGTGAAATATCACAGTGTGCCATCACAGCAGCAAGATGTGTGACCTGTTGCCACAAGGGCAACCAGTGAAGAAAAACACCATTGTAAATACAACCCATATTTATGTTTATTTATTTTCCCTTTTGTACTTTAACTATTTGCACATTGTTATACTGTACATAGCCATAATATGACATTTGAAATATCTCTATTTCTTAGAAAACTTTGTGAGTGTAATGTTTATTGTTCATTTTTGATTGTTTATTTCACTTTAGTTTATTATCCATTTCACTTGCTTTGGCAATGTAAACATATGTTTCCGATGCCAATTAAGCCCTTTGAAATGAATTGAGAGAGAGGTTTCACGTGTGATCTAGTAATCTTATCGGAAGTTAATTTGATAACGTGACAACATGTAAAAGCAATGTGATAACATGATCTCGAGAAATAAATTGACACGGGTTGCAAATTTTCAACGTGTAATACCACGAGACCCTCAAGATGGCGCCGACAAACATGGCAGCTCTGCTTCAAACTCCTAAGCAGCTTTGCAATATGTCGTTTTTTGGGCGTGTTATTTCTTACATTATTAGCCCAGAAAGTTTGTGTTATTACATACAGCCGGAAATAACTTATGGATATCAGAGCGACGGTAACTCATCAGCATTACCACTTTCCCAGAATTGGATCCTTTGTTCGTACCCCCTTGGGCAATTTAACTTATCCCAGAGGCTGCCCCCAAGACGCCGGCCGGTGGAGAGGAGGTATTTGGAGTGGACCTCTAGTCCGACTAACGAGGCGTGCACACCATCCACCACTTCCGAGTGTATAACATCAGGAATTGTAACATTCTGTTTCACGGAATCATGGCCCTCTCAGGATTTTGATTTGATTTGCTGTCCCGTCCATACAGCCAGATGTGCAAACTGTTGTAGCTGGGGATTTTAACAAAGCAAATTTGAGGAAAACACTACCAAAGTTCTATCAACACATTGGCTGTAGTACTCGCACTGCTAAAACATTCGATCACTGTTACTCCAACTTCCGGGATGCCTACAAAGCTCCTCCCTTCCTATAGGCAGAAACTCAAACAGGAAGTACCCGTGCTAAGGTCTATTCAATGCTGGTCTGACCAATCGGAATCCACGCTTCAAGATCGTTTTGATCACGGGGACTGGGATATGTTCCGGGTAGCCTCTGAGAATAACATTGACATATACGCGGACACGGTGACTGAGTTCATCAGGAAGTGTATAGCGGATGTTGTTCCACTGTGACAATTAATACTTAATTCCTACCCAAATCAGAAACCGTGGACAGATGGCAGCATTCTCGCAAAACTGAAAGCGCGAACCACCACATTTAACCATGGCAAGGTGACTGGGAATATGGTTGAATACAACAAACAGTGTAGTTATTCCCTCCGTAAGGCAATCAAACGGGCAAAACGTCAGTACAGAGACAAAGTGGAGTCGCAATTCAACGGCTCAGCCACGAGACGTATGTGGCAGAGTCTACAGACAATCACTGACTACAAAGGGAAAACCAGGCACGTCACGGACACCGACGTCTTGCTCCCGGACAAGCTAAACACCTTCGCCCGCTTTGAGGAGAGCACAGTGCCACCAACGCGGCCCACTCCCAAGGATTGTGGGCTTTTGTTCTCCATGGCCGACGTGAGTAAGACATTTAAGACATTTTGCGAGGCCCCATCTGGGCCCACTTGCTTCAAGATGGCCACCATTGTTCCTGTACCCAAGAAAGAAAAGGTAACTGACTAAAGGACTATCACCCTGTAGCACTCACTTCTGTCATCATGAAGTGCTTTGAGAGGCTAGTTAAGGATCATATCCACTCTACCTTACCTGACACCCTAGACCCACTTCACTGTGTATACCACCCCAATAGATCCACAGACCACGCAATCGCCATCGCATTACACACTGCCCTATTCTATTTGGACAAGAGGAATGCCTATGTAAGAATGCTGTTTATTGACTGTAGCTCAGCCTTCAACACCATTGTACCCTCCAAGCGCATCATTACGCTCAGGGCCCTCACAACACCTCCACTTCGCTTGTCCTCAACAAAGTGTTTCACATGTGAAACTGCAAATTCCACATGTTAATCTGCAATTCACATGGGTGGTGAAACCATGTTTTTCTCCTCACATGTGAACTCTATATTGAATACATGCGAACCAGTGAAGGCTCCTCAGAGGAGGACCATCCTACTCCATGAATTTCATAAAAATAGTGAAACCTTCAGATTAAATTATTATTATTTTTTATGTAACCAGGCAAGTCAGTTAAGAACAAATTCTTATTTACAATTACGGCCTACCCCAGCCAAACCCGGACGACACTGGGACAATTGTGCACTGCCCTATTGGACTCCCAATCACAGCTAGATGCAATACAGCCTGGATTCGAACCAGGGACCAGGGACTATAGTGATGCCTCTTGCATTGAGATGCAGTGCCTTAGACCGCTGCGCCACTCGGGAGCCCAGAAATGCCCAGAATCCTTTTTAGATAAAACTATACTAAATATATTCACGTCACCAAATAATTAAAACAATGTTTGGCAATGTCTACAGTATCCTCAATAGCACTCTGTAGAGTAGCACCATGGTGTAGCCGGAGGACAGCTAATTTCCGTCCTCCTCTGGGTACGTTGACTTGAATTCTAAACCTAGGAGGCTCGTGGTTCCATAGAAGTACACATTATGACAACTTCAGGAGAACATCCTCCAACCTATCAGAACTCTTGCAGCATGAATTGACATGTCCACCCAATCAAATTAAAACAGCACTGAAAGCATAAGCTACAGCTGACTAGCACTGCATAGAATGTAGTCTGTCGTTGACTCAAAGATAAAGACAATAGCTGAACAGTTTTTAGCAAATTTATTTATTTAAAAATGGAGAGCTAGCTATACTTTGCATTTCTCTTACTTACTTAGCTAGGGAATGCAGCTAGCTAGTTTAGCCTACTCAAACACCCGGCTCAAACAGAGAGGGATGCTATGTTACCTAGCTGGCTATGACTATCCAATACTGGAACACTTCCAAGTCAAGGTAAGCTTTAGGTTTTATTAATTTATTGACGCTGGTGTACCTGCTAGCTAACTGTACTGCATGATTGTAGCAGGTTTACTAACACGTTAGTTCTAGTATCTTTGTTGACTTGACGTTAGCTAATATGGGAACAACTGATGTAGGCTGTGTATAGCGGTTACCGGTTATGATATGAAGGTTTGGCTTGGAAAGGTTTTTTCACCTGGTCACAGACAGCTGATGTGTTGTGCACTGTCCACAAGCGAAGGGAAAATGTGAGAGGAGGAGAGAGCATAGATGCGAGAAGGAATTAGCCAAAGATCAAAGGGCTCATGCTGTTTGTATGTGGTTGCTATGAAAGTAGCGGTGTGCAGACATGACCATACTAGTATTCGTAATCGTATCCGTAAATTCACAGTTGATAGTCGGATCGGATGATAATAGTGATCGGAAACCACTGAAGTGTTTGAATATGCCTAAATCAGGGGTTCTTAAACATGTTCAGCCTTGGACCCAAATGAGAAATTCGGTGTTTCCCTGAGACCCAAGCTTATGAAAACATGCAACTACAGTATATGTAAATATCTGTACATTTTATTGCCCTTATTTCTAAAACAAATGCAATATAGACAAAAACAAATAACAATGAAATGAAATACCCATATACAGTACAAAGCAATTCATGTTAATTTTTCCCCATTAAAAACACCCTTACATACAGTATCTGTCTAGGTTGGAACAGTTTCTGTTAAAATACAAGAAATCATTTTCATTCTGAACTGGAATATATCGATTGATCACATCACACAGACATAGACCAGAAAACACACACAATAAGGCAGGTAAAGTTTTCAACCGTTTTTGACAGTGCAACCCTGAGGTCATGCTCAGCATTGAGTCGGTTTCTGTACTTGTTTTTTAAGTATGCCATAGTTAAGAACCCTGACTTGCATAGGTATGTGGGAACATCTGCTTTCTCAGTCAGGCAGGAGACAGCTTCCTGATGCAGATGAGCAACCCAGAACTGTAAGTGTGCTTGCCTCAAAAAAGCATTTTGCTTCAATCGGTTTATTCCAGAATAAAAATGATGACTTTTATTTTAACAGCAACAGTTCCAACCTAGACTTGTTTTCATTCTGCCCTGTTCTGAAAGAACTCCCTGGGTTTATCGTCATGCTGTGGGTGTTTGGTCAGGACGCTTTAAATGTGTTCGTTTTGAGAGACTCATTACTAAGTACTTCCCAGCACAAAACACACTTTGGGCGCTCCTCGTTATTTCTCAAAGTTTGTATGAAACCAAGAGAGAGAAACTCATCGCTGTATTTGCGTTTCATGACGATTGAGCTCAGTCAGAACTTGAACAACAGCGCGTGGGTCACTGAGTGATCTTCAAGAAAACTAGAAAAAAAGACCTGGTAAACCGCGATGCAAAAGGACATCTCCCTCCCACTTGCCCGCAGGAGCAAAACTGAGCAGAGACGCCGCTAAGCAAAGAGCGCACTTGTGCATTTACTCTGACACATTGTGACCCACCATTAAGAGGGGTGGGTTGCGACCCATACTTTAAGAAAGGCTGGCCTAAATAGATGTTGGCAAAATACCTCCCTGCACATTCTCACATGCTGACCACACCTCTCGCGTAACTTGTGCGAGCGTTGCTAAATAAATGTACACATACATGTTAAATCAATCATTGCATCCATACTGCTCGCACGAGTCAATGAGTGTCTGCGTAGCCAGGCGCTAAAACAGAGCTTGGTTCTATTTGTGACGCTTGATGCGATGCAAGTCCGGCCTCTCACATCTCCTGAATGGTTTTTAAGAGCATATACCCATGCGGGTGATTGAAAGAGGAACTGAGGTCCACACTCCAGTCCAGTTGGTGGTGGTGGTAATGCACCTTAACAACCGCAATATAAAAGTTAAAAGAAGACGACAACTGAAAGAGGAGAGATTACTAGAAACTAACTCTGTTTACCATTTTATCTGTGGATTAATTGTCAGAGTAGAGGAACTTGTGCATTTCAGGTAAAATAACCCAATGTTTATATTCCAGGACAAATTAGTTAGCAACAGCTAGATAGCCAGCTAAATTGCCATGAATGTTTAATGCTTTTTGATCTGTCCCCAAACTAATATAGTTGGTTCAGAGTTCGTTTTGATAGATCAACCTGCGTGTCCTGATTGCATCTGTGGATGGACAAAATCAACATGTGCATGATGGCGCACGCGTGTGTAACGGATGTGAAATGGCAAGCTAGTTAGCGGTGGTGCGCGCTAATAGCCTTTCAATCGGTGACGTCACTTGCTCCGAGACATTGAAGTAGTGGTTCCCCTTGCTCTGCAAGGGCCGTAGCTTTTGTGGAGCGATGGGTAACGATGCTTCGTGGGTGACTGTTGTTGGTGTGTGCAGAGGGTCCCTGGTTCGCGCCCGAGTCGGGGCAAGGGGACGGACTAAAGATAAACTGTTACACGAGCTCTAGTCAGCATGTCACTGCAAAAAAGCTGCAGCGTGCTGAGGTGTGTATGTGTGTCTGTGTCCTCAGCTTGCAGCGGGCAGCAAAGTTTGCTGTCACTCAGTCAGAATGCACATAATTTTCATATTTTTGCCCTACCCTTGCGCCACTTGTTAAAGATTATACACATTGATAGCTTGATGTCAAACGTCCTCGCAATGTGATTTATCATAGTAGCAGGCAGCAACAATCTAAATGATCAGGCCCGAAGTGGACGGAGAAATACAACTTCACTCTATCCAGTCAGAGCAGCAGGATCAACGTACAGCCCGCCCTTCTCTTTACCGACAGGCAAACTAGCCACTTGAGTTATTTAGACCGCACATTACTGACTCAAAGACCGTATAGTATGATTTAGAAACTCTGTGACTGACTGATATGAGAAAGATGCTTGCTGGTACCCGAAAGAAACAGTAACTTTTGTTCAGATCACAGATAACTACAAAAAAAATGCTTGGATCATAATCGTATCCAGAAAATTGCACATATCCGTTACGATACTTGTTTTGTCTGAGCACTGACCCACCCATATATGAAAGTGAACTCCCAGCTAGCAATGAGGAATCGGCCCCCGGAACTGATTGAATCGGCCCGGAATCGGGTGTCGGATTCAAAATTAATGACTGCCCAGAATCGGCCCAAGTGCGTCGGGCCGTTTCCGTCTACCGGAATTCAGCCGACTATGCCGGTAACTTACCAGAATCCCCCGAGAAGCAGCCCGGTGCAAATATAAATTAATGAATTCAAAATTACTCGATTTAGTCATTTAAAATATTACTGTTATACACTTTATACAGTTGAAGTCATAAGTTCACATACACCTTAGCCAAATACATTTGAATTCAGTTTCACAATTCCTGACATTTAATCCTAGTAAAAATTCCCTTTTAGGTCAGTTAGGATCACCACTTTATTTTAAGAATGTGAAATGTCAAAATAGTAGTAGAGAGAATGATTTATTTCAGTTTTTATTTCTTTCATCACATTCCCAGTGGGTCAGAAGTTTACATACACGCAATTAGTTTTTGGTAGCATTGCCTTATAATTGTTTAACTTGGGTCAAACGTTTTGGGTAGCCTTCCACAATACGTTGGGTGAATTTCGGCCCATTCCTCCTGACAGAGCTGGTGTAACTGAGTCAGGATTGTAGGCCTCCTTGCTCGCACACGCTTTTTCAGTTCTGCCCACACATTTTCTATGGGATTGAGGTCAGGGCTTTGTGATGCCCACTCCAATACCTTTACTGTTGTCCTTAAGCCATTTTGCCACAACTTTGGAAGTATGCTTGGGGTCATTGTCCATTTGGAAGACCCATTTGCGACCAAGCTTTAACTTTCTGACTGATGTCTTGAGATGTTGCTTCAATATATCCACATGATTTTCCTACCTCATGATGCCATCTATTTTGTGAAGTGCACCAGTCCTTCCTGCAGCAAAGCACCCCCACAACATGATGCTGCCACCCCCGTGCTTCACGGTTGGGATGGTGTTCTTCGGCTTGCAAGCCTCCCCCTTTTTCCTCCAAATATAACAATGGTCATTATGGCCAAACAGTTCTAGTTTTGTTTCATCAGACCAGAGGACATTTCTCCAAAAAAGTACGATCTTAGTACGAAACCGCAATAAAAAAGCCAGACTACGGTTTGCTACAGCATACGGGGAGTATGCTGTAGCAAACCGTAGTCTGGCTTTTTTATTGCGGTTTTGGAGCAGTGGCTTCTTCCTTGCTGAGCGGCCTTTCAGGTTATGTCGATTTAGGACTCGTTTTACTGTGGATATAGATACTTTTGTACCCCTTTCCTCCAGCATCTTCACAAAGTCCTTTGCTGTTGTTCTGGGATTGATTTGCACTTTTCGCACCAAAGTACATTCATCTCTAGGAGACAGAATGTGTCTCCTCCCTGAGCGGTATGATGGCAGCGTGGTCCCATGGTGTTTATACTTGCATACTATTGTTTGTACAGATGAAAGTGGTACGTTCAGTCTTTTGGAAATTGCGCCCAAGGATGAACCAGACTTGTGGAGGTCTAAAAGAACAAAGCTGAGGTCTTGGCTGATTTCATTTGATTTTCCCATGATGTCAAGCAAAGAAGCACTGAGTTTGAAGGTAGGCCTTGAAATACATCCACAGGTACACCTCCAATTGACTCAAATTATGTCAATTAGCCTATCAGAAGCTTCTAAACCCATGACATAATTGTCTGGAATTTCCAAGCTGTTTGAAGGCACAGTCAACTTAGTGTATGTAAACATCTGACCCACTGGAATTGTGATACAGTGAATTATAAGTGAAATATTCTGTCTGTAAACAATTGTTGGGAAAATTACGTGTCATGCACAAAGTAGATGTCCTAACTAACTTGCCAAAACTATAGTTTGTTAACAAGACATTTGTGGAGTGGTTGAAAAATGAGTTTTAATTAGAGGTCGACCGATTAATCGGAATGGCCGATTTCAAGTTTTCATAACAATCGGAAATCGGTATTTTTGGACACCGATTTGTCCGATTCTTTTTTTTTTTACTATTTAACTAGGCAAGTCAGTTAATGAGCCACCCCATCGCCAGCAGCATACCACCCTGCATACCACTGCTGGCTTGCTTCTGAAGCTAAGCAGGGTTGGTCCTGGTCAGTCCCTGGATGGGAGACCAGATGCTGCTGGAAGTGGTGTTGGAGGGCCAGTAGGAGGCACCCTTTCCTCTGGTCTAAACAAAAGATCCCAATGCCCCAGGGCAGTGATTGGGGACACTGCTCTGTGTAGGGTGCTGTCTTTCGGATGGGACGTTAAACGGGTGTCCTGACTCTCTGAGGTCATTAAAGATCCCATGGCACTTATCGTAAGAGTAGGGGTGTTCACCCCGGTGTCCTGGCTAAATTCCCAATCTGGCCCTCAACCATCATGGTCACCTAATCATCCCCAGTTTACAATTGGCTCATTCATCCCCCTCCTCTCCCCTGTAACTATTCCCCAGGTCGTTGCTGCAAATGAGAACGTGTTCTCAGTCAACTTACCTGGTAAAATAACGGATAAATAAATATATATATTTTTTTTTAAAGAACACATTCTTATTTTCAATGACGGCCTAGGAACGATGGGTTAACTGCCTCGTTCAGGGGCAGAACGACAGATTTTTACCTTGTTAGCTCGGGGGATTCAATCTTGCAACCTTACAGTTAACTAGTCCAACGCTCTAACCACCTGATTACATTGCACTCCACGAGGAGCCTGCCTGTTACGCGAATGCAGTAGAAACCAAGGTAAGTTGCTAGCTAGCATTAAACTTATCTTATAAAAAAACTATCAATCATAATCACTAGTTTAACTACACATGGTTGATGATATTACTAGTTTATCTAGCGTGTCCTGCGTTGCATATAATCGATGCGGTGCGTATCGTTGCTCCAATGTGTACCTAACCATAAACATCATTGCCTTTCTTAAAATCAATACACAGAACTATATATTTTTAAACCTGCATATTTAGCTCAAAGAAATCCAGGTTAGCAGGCAATATTAACCAGGTGAAATTGTGTCACTTCTCTTGCGTTCATTGCACGCAGAGTCAGTGTATATGCAACAGTTTGGGCCCCCTAATTTGCCAGAATTTTACGTAATTATGACGGAACATTGAAGGTTGTGCAATGTAACAGGAATATTTAGATTTATGGATGCCACCCGTTAGAGAAAATATGGAACGGTTCCGTATTTCACTGAAAGAATAAACGTCTTGTTTTCGAGATGATAGTTTCCGGATTCGACCATATTAATGACCTAAGGCTCGTATTTCTGTGTGTTATTATGTTATAACTAAGTCTATGATTTGATAGAGCAGTCTGACTGAGAGGTGGTAGGCAGCAGCAGGCTCGTAAGCATTCATTCAAACAGCACTTTCCAGCGTTTTGCCAGAAGCTCTTCGCTGTGCTTCAAGCCTATCAACTCCCGAGATTAGGCTCGTGTAACCGATGTGAAATGGCTAGCTAGTTAGCGGGGTGCGCGCTAATAGCGTTTCAAACGTCACTCGCTCTGAGACTTGGAGTGGTTGTTTCCCTTGCTCTGCATGGGTAACGCTGCTTCGAGGGTGGCTGTTGTCGATGTGTTCCTGGTTCGAGCCCAGGGAGGAGCGAGGAGAGGGATGGAAGCTATACTGTTACACTGGCAATACTAAAGTGCCTATAAGAACATCCAATAGTCAAAGGTATATGAAATACAAATGGTATGGAGAGAAATAGTCCTATAATTCCTATAATAACTACAACCTAAAACTTCTTACCTGGGAATATTGAAGACTCATGTTAAAAGGAACCACCAGTTTTCATATGTTCTGAGCAAGGAACTTAAACGTTAGCTGTTTTACATGGCACTTTTACTTTCTTCTCCAACACTTTGTTTTTGCATTATTTAAACCAAACTGAACAGGTTTCATTATTTATTTGAGGCTAAATTGATTTTATTGATGTATTATATTAAGTTAAAATAAGTGTTAATTCAGTATTGTTGTAATTGTCATTATTACAAATATATATATAAAAAAAGGAAAAATAAAAAATAAAAAAAATAATAAAAATAGGCCGATTAATCGGTATTGGCTTTTGTTGGTCCTCCAATAATCGGTATCGGTGTTGAAAAATCATAATCGGTCGACCTCTAGTTTTAATGACCCCAACCTAAATGTATGTAAACTTCCGACTTCAACTGTACATACAAAGTATACCCATCCACAAAAAAAACATTCTGTGTTGGAGGAAACACCATACACCTGGTGACTGTGTCAGCGTGCATGGGCCTGGCCTGCCACAGGAGTCGCTACAGAACGATAGGACAAGGACATCCCGGTCGGCCAAACCCTCCCCTAACTCGGGCGACGCTGGGCCAATTGTGCATCGCCTCATGGGTCTCACGGTCGCAGTTGGCACGGGTCTCGAACCAGCATCTGTAGCAATGCAGTGTCTTAGACCGCTGCGCCCCTCAGGAGGCTCCATCCAAAGTTTTTAATGCTTATCAATTGCCTTGCACAAAGTATAAAATACTACTTAAACAGGAATCTTAAAGAAATTAATTTCAATGTTAATTGTATTTTTTGATCACAGAAACAATGAGAAAATATGGAAAAATAATTAATGAAAAGTTAATTATATAAAGCAGCCCATGTAATCATCTGCCAGAGAGTAGCCCCAATTGGTCCGAGCCCCAGTAATACAGTTGGGCCAGATTACTCACACCGGAATTTGCCCGAGCTCAATCCCCGCATCCTAGCCATAAGTAATACTGCCGAAGACGGCCCAGACTTGGGCCACATGAAGTTGGCTGAGTCTGACTCTCAGCCGGAATTGGCCTAGATCCACTGTGCTAGCTGGGCTGTGTTTGCGTGTGATCAGGGGTGTATTCATTCCGTCGATTCTATTGAAAAACGTTTCTTAAAAACAGAAGCAAACGGAACGGGTATAAACATACCTGAATTTATCCAATAGAAACTCTCGTTTGTAACTGTTGGACTAATGATCAGCTAGATGCAGGCAAGATTATGCAAGGCGGTATTTAATGTGTCAATTTCTGTCACCAACTAAAACATTTCTTGGCCTGTGCACCTACGTTGTCATTCATAGGCTAGGTCGTAGCAACCTCATGATGGGTATAGGGAAAATTTGAGTATAATGTAGTAGTCTAAACCTATCGATGTTACATTGAGCTGGTTGAATGGAATATGAATGACAGTCATCCAATATGCTGTAATAGAAATGAGGCCATGCTCGTAAAAAAAAAAAATCTGGCCTCCCTCATCTTAAAACGGCACCGACCGCACTGATGTGAACACATGATTTCACATATGAACAACGACCTCAGGTGTCTATTTCGTTTTCACGTGAACATTTCAGCTCAATATGTGAAAAGTTATTTCACATGTGAAACTGCAAATGTCACGTTTGTTTTTGTAAAGGGAAGTAAGGAAATTATATGGGGGTTAAGGTAAGTGGTACACTGTTCAGCTAAAATAGTGTACAAATCTTTAAAGAATGACAATATGATTACATTTGACATGAACTCACAACCTCTGGATTTGGTGTATGCTGCAATTGCACAAGTCCCCCTTGACACACTCAAACCGGTGTGCCTGGCACCTACTATTAGGGTTGCAAAGGGCCGGAAACTTTCCGGTAAATTTCACGAATATTTCTGGAAATTTCCACGGGAAATGAAGCCCAGACATTTTGGGAATTTTGCTTAAATTCATCAAAAAAAGTTAGCTTATAATAGTGAACCTTTTTTGTGGGATACACAAGGCAATTCTAGGTCTTATGGTATATTTTGGTTAAACTATCCCCAATTCAATGAAATTGCAACCCTCTGCATGCACAGTGCATTCTTCCATCACATGTGCAGTGCACTCTTCCATCACATGTACAGCTGATTCTCAAGATCTTACACACTAATGAGATGCTATTGAGCCCACACTACTACAATGTCTGAGCCAAGGACTACATGCTTTCTGGTAAGTTTTGATTACAATACTGGGTGGGGTGAATATATTTTATGACATACATGATTTTTGTTAACTAGTAAATAGTAACCTACAGCAAAGTGTGTTTAAATCATTTCTAACTTGTTAACAATTTATGCTAGTTAGTTTTTGCTACCGTGTGTTTAAGCTTGCTTGAGCCTGCTAATGGAGTGTTAATTCACCTGTTTCATTTTATAACATTTAATCTAACTGCTTAACTATTTGTCTGTACTTGGGGGGGGGGGGGGGTTTACAATTTTTTTTCTCATCTTTACAGGAAACTGCCACGGGCTATATCTGATGTGTGGAGACATTTCATTGCAGCTAACGTAGAAGGAAAAGCTGTGTACATTTGCAAATACTGTGCCAAATCATGTGAAGAATGCAACAAAGATGCAGTATCATCAGGCCAAGTGCATAAAGTTCCCTCAGCGCTCACAACAAGTAACCTCTGACAAAAGTCCCTCTACTTCTATTCCAGGTGAAAATGATGAATCAGACACCTTATCGAAAGCAACAGCTCATGGTCCTCCTGGAATCAGAAGTTTTTCTGACTCAATGGAGGAACGTAGTCAGAGAAAGGCTGATGAGTGTCTTGCTCGAGCTGTGTATGCAACTCCGAGCTCCGATGCTCACAGGCAATGTGTATTGGAAGAGATTTCTGAATGTTCTTTCGCCCAGCATACACCCCTCCAACCAGACATGCTTGATCTATTAATTTGCTGAATGCAGAGTTCAAGTGAAGGTCAATCAAATAATAGAGAAAGCAGACTGTATTGCAATCATCTCTGATGGGTGGTCGAATGTTCGTAGGCAAGGAATAATTAACTACATCATCTCCACCCCTCAACCAGTATTCTACAAGAGCACAGACACAAGGGACAACAGACACACCGGTCTCTACATTGCAGATGAGCTGAAGGCAGTCATCATTGACCTTGGACCACAGAAGGTATTTGCACTGGTGACAGACAATGCTGCGTACATGAAGGCTGCTTGATCTAAAGTGGAGGAGTCCTACCCTCACATCACACCCATTGGCTGTGCTGCTCATGCATTGAATCTGCTCCTCAAGGACATCAAGGCACTGAAAACAATGGATACATTACAAGAGAGCCAAGGAAATGGTTATGCATGTGAAGGGTCATCAAGTTATAGCAGCAATCTACCTCACCAAGCAAAGTGAGAAGAATAAGAGCACCACATTGAAGCTGCCCAGCAACACCAGCTGGGGTGGTGTCATCATGTTTGACAGTCTCCTGGACGGGAAGGGGTCTCTCCAAGAAATGCTCATATCAGTCTGCCGATATGGACAGCCCCATCAAGAGGATCCTCCTGGATGATGTATTTTGGGAGAGAGTAGTAAGCAGCCTGAAACTCCTGAAACCTATAGTAGTAGCCATTGCACGGATTGAGGGAGACAATGCCATCTTGTCTGATGTTCAAACTCTGCTTTCAGATGTAAGAGAAGAAATCCGTACACACTTCACTGTTGCTCAATGCAGAGGAAACTGCAGTTCTGAAATACATCAAAAGCGTGAAGACTTCTGCCTGAAGCCCATACATGTTGGACCCTAAGTATGCTGGCAAGAGCATCCTGTCTGGTGCAGAGATCAACTAGGTCTATGGTGTCATCACTACCACGTCTCGCCACCTTGGCCTGGATGAGGGAAAGGTTCTTGACAGTCTGGTGAAGTACACTTCCAAGCAAGGGCTTTGGGATGGAGATGCAATGTGGCAGTCGTGCCAACATATCTCATCAGCCACCTCGTGGAAGGGACTTTGTGGATCTGAGGCTCTTTCCCCTGTTGCCTCCATCATCCTCCAAATTCCACCAACATCAGCTGCCTCAGAGCACTACTGGTCCATGTTTGGGAACACACACACACCAAAGCATGCAACAGGCTGACCAATACAAGGGTTGAAAAATTGGTGGCCATCCGGGCAAATTTTTGGCTTTTTGAGCCCGACAACGAGCCATCCTCAACAAGGTTGGAAAGAGACAGTGAAGATGAGGCCTCAGAGTCTGATGTTCAAGAGGTGGACATTGAGGAGGTCCAGGGAGAAGACATGGAAGCCTGAGAGTAAGACAGGTTTACAGATGTATGTTGAAAACATTTTGGGGAAATGCGACGGATCATTGGGGATCATTCAATATTCCCTTTCTTTTGTTGTTCAGTGAAATCATCCCATGTGAAGAGTCAACTCATTTACTTAAAGTTCAATTCATAACTAAATTATTTTCTTATTTCTATTGGAAGGATTTAATCATTTGTAATTATGTCTACTTATGATAAGGTAAAAGGTTTATGTTTCTGTCTCCATAGGATATGGTAAATATATCTAATGCAAAAAACATCTACATTTAAATGGTATTAATATTAATTTGCATATATTTCCATTAATTCCCACAGAAAGTTTCCACCTCTGAATATTCCCCAAAATGTGCAACCCTACCTACACCATACCCCATTCAAAGGCACTTAAATATTTTGTATTGCCCATTCACCCTCTGAATAGCACACATACACAATCCATTTGTTAATTGTTTCAAGGCTTAAAAATATTTATTTAACCGGTCTCCTCCCCTGATTGGAGTGGATTTAACAAGTGACATCAACAAGGGATAATTTCACCTGGATTCACCTGGTCAGTCTATGTCATGGAAAGAGCAGGTGTTCCTACTGTTTTATACACTCAGTGTACATACACAATGTAATCATGCATGTAAAATATGTACAGTTGAAGTCGGAAGTTTACATACACTTAGGTTGAAGTCTTTAAAACTCATTTTTCAACCACTCCACAAATGTCTTGTTAATAAACTATAGTTTTGGCAAGTCGGTTAGGACATATACTTTGTGCATGACACAAGTCATTTTTCCAACATTTATTTACAGGCATATTATTTCTCTTATAATTCACTGTATCACAATTCCAGTGGGTCAGAGTTTACATACACTAAGTTGACTGTGCTTTTAAACAGCTTGGAAAATTCCATAAAATTATGTCATGGCTTTAGAAGCTTCTGATAGGTTAATTGACATAATTTGAGTCAATTGGAGGTGTACCTGTGGATGTCTTTCAAGGCCTACCTTCAAACTCAGTGCCTCTTTGCTTGACATCATGGGAAAATCAAAAGAAATCAATCAAGACCTCAGAAAAAAAAATTGTAGACCTCCACAAGTCTGGTTCATCCTTGGGAGCAATTTCCAAACACCTGAAAGTACCACGTTCATCTGTACAAACAATAGTACGCAAGTATAAACACCATGGGACCACGTAGCCGTCATTACCGCTCAGGAAGGAGACGTGTTCTGTCTCCTAGAGATGGTCGTACTTTGGTGCAAAAAGTGCAAATCAATCCCAGAACAACAACAAAGGGCCTTGTGAAGATACTGGAGGAAACAGGTACAAAAGTATCTATATCCACAGTAAAACACGAGTCCTATATCGACATAACCTGAAAGGCCGCTCAGCAAGTTAGAAGCCACTGCTCCAAAACCGCCATAAAAAAGCCAGACTACAGTTTGCAACTGCACATGGGGACAAAGATCGTACTTTTTGGAGAAATGTCTGGTCTGATGAAACAAAAATAGAACTGTTTGGCCATAATGACCATCGTTATGTATTCAGAGAAAAAAGGGGGAGCCTTGCAATCCGAAGAACACCATCCCAAACGTGAAGCACGGGGATGGCAGCATCATGTTGTGGGGGTGCTTTGCTGAAGGAAGGGTTGGTGGACTTCACAAAATAGATGGCTATATTGATATATTGAAGCAACATCTCAAAACATCAGTCAGGAAGTTAAAGCTTAGTCACAAATGGGTCTTCCAAATGGGCAATGACCCCAAGCATACTTCTAAAGTTGTGGCAAAATGGCTTAAGGACAACAAAGTCAAGGTATTGGAGCCCTGACCTCAATCCTATAGAAAATGTGTGGGCAGAACTGAAAAAGCGTGTGCGAGCAAGAAGTCCTACAAACCTGACTCAGTTACACCAGCTCTGTCAGGAGGAATGGGCCAAAATTCACCTGACTTATTGTGGGAAGCTTGTGGAAGGCTACCTGAAACGTTTGACCCAAGTTAAACAATTTATAGGCAATGCTACCAAATCCTAATTGAGTGTATGTAAACTTCTGACCCACTGGGAATGTGATGAAAGAAATAAAACTGAAATAAATACTTATCTCTACTATTATTCTGACATTTCACATTCTTAAAATAAAGTGTTGATCCTAACTGACCTAAGACAGGGAATTTTTACTAGGATTAAATGTCAGGAATTGTGAAAAACTGAGTATAAATGCATTTGGCTAATGTGTATGTAAACTTCCGAATTCAACTGTATATTGAAAACAGTGGCTATTTCGTGACATTCTGGGGACATCTTATTGACACATTTGTTTGCAGGGTATCATGTGAAAATTTTTATCCACATATAAAAGGTTATGTGATCACGTGAATATCCACATGTCAAATAGCATCACATGTGAAGTGCTCCAAAACCACATGGTTTCACATATGAAAAGGTTGTGATTTTCCAAATGTGCAAAATATAAATCATGTTGTTTTCCATAAGGGTAGGATTAATATCTGCTTAATCTACTTCAGCTCCTCACTCTATGGCAAAAACACACATAGATGTCAGGCGGTCCCCCGTGTAGTCCTGCTTTCACGCTGAAGTTGTGCACAGGTTTAACCCCAGACTATTACGTAACACCCTTACCTACAGTACCAGTCAAAAGTTTGGTCACATCTACTCATTCAAGGGTTTCTTTATTTTCACTATTTTCTACATTGTAGAATAATTGTATAGACATCAAAACTATGAAATAATACATATGGAATCATGTAGTAACCCAAAAAGAAAGTGTTGAACAAAGTAGCCACCCTTTGCCTCTGACAGCTTTGCACACTCTTGGCATTCTCTCAACCAGCTTCATGAGGAATGCTTTTCCAACAGTCTTGACGGAGTTCCCACATATGCTGAGCACTTGTTGGCTGCATTTCCTTCACTCTGCAGTCCAACACATCCCAAATCATCTCAATTGGGTTGAGGTCGAGTGATTGTGGAGGCCAGGTGTCACGTTCCTGACCTATTGTTCCTTTTTCTTTTCTTTATTTTGTTGGTCAGGGCGTGAGTTGGGGTGGGTTGTTTTTGTGTGTTTTGTTTAGTCTATGGGGTGTTGTATGTGTATGGGGCAGAGTAGAGTATAGTTGTCTAGTTATGTCTATGGCTGCCTGGATGGGTTCTCAATCAGAGACAGCTGTCATTCATTGTCTCTGATTGGGAGCCATATTTAAGGCAGCCATAGGCAGTAGGCTTTTGTGGGTAGTTGTCTATGTTGAACGTAAGTAGCTTGTGTGTGCACTTTCGTTTGTAGCTTCACGGTTGTTTGTTGTTTTGTATAGTTTGTATAAGTGTTTCGTTTCGTGTTCATCTTCGTCGTAAATTAAAAGAAGATGTATTCATATCTCGCTGCGCCTTGGTCCATTCATTCACCTCAAGACGACCGTGACACCAGGTCATCTGATGCAGCATTCCATCACTCTCCTTGGTCAAATTGCCTTTACACAGCCTGGAGGTGCGTTTGTCATTGTCCTGTTGAAAAACGCAAAGCGCAAACCAGATGAGGCGGCGTATCGCTGCAGAATGCTGTGGTAGCCATGCTGGTTAAGTGTGCCTTCAATATAAAAAATACAAAAAATAAATATATATTTTTTTATATCACCTACAGTGTCACCAGCAAAGCACCCCCACACTTCCTCATCCATGCTTCACGGTGAGAACCACACATGCGGAGATCATCCAAAAACCAAAAATCTCAAATTTGGACTCATCAGACCAAAGGACAGATTTCCACCAGTCTAATGTCCATTGCTCATGTTTCTTGGCCCAAGCAAGTCTCTTCTTCTTATTGGTGTCCTTTAGTAGTGGTTTCTTAGCAGCAATTCGACCATGGAGGCCTGATTCACACAGTCTCCTCTAAACAGTTGTTGAGATGTGTCTGTTACTTGAACTCTGTGAAGCATTTATTTGGGCTGCAATCTGAGGTGCCGTTAACTCTAATGAACTTATCCTCTGCAGCAGAGGTGACTCTGGGTCTTCCTTTCCTGTGGCGGTCCTCATGAGAGCCAGTTTCATCATAGCTCTTCATGTTTTTTGCGACTGCAGATTGACTGACCTTCATGTCTTAAAGTAATGATGGACTGTCATTTCTCTTTGCTTATTTGAGCTGTTCTTGCCATGATATGGACTTGGTCTTTTACCAAATAGGGCTATCTTCTGTATACCACCCCATACCTTGTCACAACACAACTGATTGGGTTAAACACATTAAGAAGGAAAGAAATTCCACAAATTAATTTTTAACAAGGCACACCTGTTAATTGAAATGCATTCCAGGTGACTACCTCAAGAAGCTGGCTGAGAGAATGCCAAGAGTGTGCAAAGCTGTCATCAAGGCAAAGGGTGGCTACTTTGAAGAATCTCAAATATATTTTGATTTGTTTAACACTTTGTAGTTACTACATTATGCCATATGAATTATTTCATAGTTCTGATGTCTTCACTATTATTCTACAATGTAGAAAATAGTAAAATAGAGAAAAACCCTTGATTGAGTAGGTGTGTCCAAACTTTTGACTGTTACTGTATATCTTTACCTATTGTATTCTACAACTAAATATAATGAACTGATAACATGCACGAGCTGTTTGATTGGCTCAGAGGGTTTAAAAGTGGACCAAGACTTTTTCCCTCTCGTCCCCTATAAGCTTGTGTATCAGGACGTGTAGGGTGAAGTTGACCCTAGATGCTGATATTGGGTCAGTTTAGAAATTTTCCCCACTAATGATTAAGGTTCAGGGAATTGGGGGAGGGAAAACTGATCCTGGAGCTGTATCTACGGGAAACTATACCCAGGAGCGTATCGGTAGTGAACTTGCTGAGCTGTGAGCACGAGACAGAACTAACAGGGAAAGAGATAGCAACACCAAGATCCATACTCCTCAGTGCGCGAGTTTATAGCTCAGTATGCCTACTCTGGCTCATTCCCAGAGAAAGTGAACAGGCGTTTCTATCTATCTATCTGCTATTCCAGTTTCAACTGTTCTGCCTGCGGTTATGGAACCCCTACCTGTCCCAGACCTGCTGTTTTCAACTCTTAATGATCGGCTATGAAAAGCCAACTGACATTTATTCCTGATTATTATTTGACCATGCTTGTCACTTATGAACATCTTGGCCATGTTCTGTTATAATCTCCACCCGGCACAGCCAGAAGAGGACTGGCCACCCCTCATAGCCTGGTTCCTCTCTAGGTTTCTTCCTAGGTTTTGGCCTTTCTAGGGAGTTTTTCCTAGCCACCGTGCTTCTACACCTGCATTGCTTGCTGTTTGGGGTTTTAGGCTGGGTTTCTGTACAGCACTTCGAGATATTAGCTGATGTACGAAGGGCTATATAAAATAAACTTGATTTGATTTGATATCTTCAGTCATGTTACTGGGGAGGCGAGGTCGTCATCATACTGTAAGTGACAGAACATCACAGACTGAAGGCCAAATGAACACGGATTTCTGGCTGTTTCTGGGTCGGTTTTCCGTAAAGTGACTGTGTAATCTTGCTATGGTGCATACAAGCACAAACGTACCACAAAGTGACAATAAATGTACTCATCATGTCTGCCATGGTCACATGACTCTGCAGTTCTTTGCACCTGTGAAAACCAATGACCTTGTGTTCTTTAAAAACACACACACACGTGCATATCCTGAAGGGCTAAGATGAAAGTGTGTGCATCTGAATCATTGACGTTCATATCGACTTCTTTGTAAATGTGCTGATAGGGCTGGATGAGCATCAGAAAATAATATAGTGTACAATCACTTCAATTCTAGCCTACATTTAAGTCATCCTAAACGCTGCCTAAACGCTGCCTAAACGCTGCCTAAACGCTGCCTAAACGCTGCACATGCCATACTGTATAATATGGCTTACAAGACGACTGGATAGTTAGGCGTCACCATTTCATCTAACCCGTGACCTCTTTAACTAAATAATGATGTGCTGACTATAGTATGTAATTGCTATAATAAGACAAAGTCCCCCTTTGTTTATTCTCCTGAGTTGATATCGGACAGGCAATGGATTGCTCATGGCTGCCTACCCTCTGAAATATGTTGTTTTTGAACATAAAAAAGGAAGTGAAACAATGCAACTGAGTGCATCAATATTCACACATATGACAAACATGCAGCAGCAACCATATGATACGGCATAGATCAAAAGAAAATTTGAAAAATAAATCCATGTATTAGTAAATGTTGGAGTGGCGGAGGTGTTTGATTTAAGGAACTGATCATAGAACAAATAGAATATAACACCAATTAAACCCAATAACATTATCATCAACAACAAAAACATTGCACACAATGAAGTGTATAGCCTGCAATGAATTTACAGTAGGTTAGAGTATTTGAAAAGAGAAGCTTTCAACGTTATAATATCTTTATATATGGGATCAAATTAGATGAAACAGTTCTGTGGACAACAATAATACATTGCCGAGCCATTTGATATAAGGGAAAATAAACATGCAGCCCATGATAAGTGATACATTTGGCACCATGTTAAAACACCCATACAATGATATCAGGAAGTTCACTGAATAACAAAATACGTTTTAACATGAAGAAATTATATTCCAGATTTAATTTCATAAGCAAAATAACTGTAGTTGGATAAGGTTAGCCGAATGCAATGCACAGAAATGATTTTGATTGAACATAAACATAAACACAAACATTGACATAAAGTGATGTAAACCAGAGATAGATAGTATAGAGCACTCTTACCCGTTCACTGACTCCGTTTAGTGCATTATTAGTTATATTCCATTTCGGATAGGTGCGTGTCTTTCAAACACATATCTCGACCTCATTTCCATGTGCTCGCAGCCATGCGCTCTATGGAGCGCTGCATACAGTCAGATACTGTGGGTAACGTCACGATAGGGAGTCCTCATGATGATGATGATGATGATAATATCACCTCCACATAGGCATATCGACGTGAAAGCACGCATGATTGATTGGGCTCGTGCTATAAATACGGCATCTTTCAACGTCTGCTTCCAACTCACACTCTCAAACACGTAGAACCCAGCTCACTCTCTCAAACACATAGATCCCCTGAGCGCAGCTCACTCTCCAGATCCCAGTCACCTGCTCACACACCTGTATGTCATTATCACACACTATTTAGTTCAGTTTTTTTTCTGCACCCCTTCATTGTGATTTATTGTTTTGTAACGCACTTCTATTCAGAACTCTGGGTTTCCCCGTAATTTTACTCCTCCCGTGTATGATAGTTTTTCCCTGCCTCACTAACGACGCCTTTTGCCTATTCCCTGCCTGTACGTTAGCCTATCGGATTTCCTGTTATCAATCTATTGCCTGATCTCCTGGACGACGTTACTAGCCTTTTCCCTGCCTGTACCGTTGCCTTTTTGGACCCCTGTGTATGACCTTCTGCCTGCACCTGGACCCAGCTACCTGCCTCCTCCTCCTCAAGCGCTGCTGTGCCCAGCGCTTGAAACCAGCTCTGTCTCCCATCGTGTTCACTATTCATCTACTGTAGGTGCAATTCTTATTTCTGCAAATGCATGAAATAATAAATACCCACTATCCAGTAAGAAAAATACGTATCTTCAAGACCTTGTTAAGTTAATTTTAGGATCTGAATGAAAAGTGAAAATACATTTTCTGGATGTTTAAAATACATATTTGGGGGTTACGTATTATATTATTAAATTTAAACTGCACATGATCAATTAAGCATTATATCACAATAATTACTGGAAAGAAGAGCCAATCAAAGATTTCATCATAGAATATTTATTATTGCTCTCATCTGTCACCTGCACTTATGTTCGCTTTTTCAAAAGCTTTAACATCGATGATGTTCAAAATTGTCAAACATACACAATAAACCAATAGACTACTTCAACTACAATAACTTTCTCAGCAACGGTTATATTTGTATCTTGCTATGACTGTGATATGTTATCTACCTTAGATGAATGTACGGACTGTATTTTTTTTGTAGCTGTTTACATACCACCACAGTCAGAGGCTGGCACTAAGACAACATTGAATGAGCTGTATTCCACCATAAGCAAACAAGAAAAAGCTCACCCAGAGGCGGCGCTCCTAGGAACTGGGACTTTAATGCAGGGAAACTTAAATCCGTTTTACCAAATTTCTATCAGCATGTTAAATGTGCAACCAGAGGAAAAAAACTCCAGACTACCTTTACTCCACACACAGAGACGCATACAAAGCTCTCCCTCGCCCTCCATTTGGCAAATCTGACCATAATTCTATCCTCCTAATTCCTGCTTACTTAGCTAAAATTAAAGCAGGAAGCACCAGTGACAAGATCAATAAAAAAGTGGTCAGAAAGAAGCAGATGGTAAGCTACAGGACTGTTTTGCTAGCATAGACTGGAATATGTTCCGGGATTCCTCCGATGGCATTGAGGAGTACACCACATCAGTCATTGGCTTCATCAGTATGTGCATCGATGACGTTGTCCCCACAGTGACCGTACGTACATATCCCAACCAGAAGCCATGGATTACAGACAACATCCGCACTGAGCTAAAGGCTAGAGCTGTTGCTTTCAAGGAGCGGAACTCTAACCCGGAAGCTTATAAGAAATCCCACTATGCCCTCCTACGAACCATCAAACTGACAAAGCGTCAATACAGGACTAAGATCGAATCGTACTACACCAGGTCTGATGCTCATTGGCTGTGGCAGGGCTTGCAAACCATTACAGACTACAAAGGGAAGGACAGCCGGGAGCGGCCCTATGCTCGCTTTTAGGCAAATAACACTGAAACGTGCATGAGAGCACCAGCTGTTCCGGATGACTGTGTGATCACGATCTCCGCAGCCGATGTAAGAACTTTAAACAGGTCAACATTCACAAGGCCGCAGGGCCAGACGGATTACCAGGACGTGTTGTACTGCGAGCATGCGCTGACCAACTGGCAAGTGTCTGAACTAACATTTTCAACCTCTCCATGTCCGAGTCTGTAATACTAACATGTTTTAAGCAGACCACCATAGTGCCTGGGCCAGACGGATTACCAGGACGTGTGCTGCGAGCATGCGCTGACCAGCTGGAAAGTGTCTTCACTGACATTTTCAACCTCTCCCTGTCTGAGTCTGTAATGCCAACATGTTTTAAGCAGACCACCATAGTGCCTGTGCCCAAGAACACTAAGTTAACCTGCCTAAATGACTACCGACCCGTAGCACTCACGTCTGTAGCCATGAAGTGCTTTGAAAGGCTGGTCATGGCTCACATCAACACCATTATCCCAGAAACCCTACCACCCCAACAGATCCACAGATGATGCCGTTTGTATTGTTCTCCACACTGCCCTTTCCCACCTGGACAAAATAAACACCTATGTGAGAATGCTATTCATTGGCTACAGCTCAGCGTTCAATACCATAGTGCCCTCAAAGCTCATCAATAAGCTAAGGACCCTGGGAATAAACACCTCCCTCTGCAACTGGATCCTGGACTTCCTGACGGGTCGCCCCCAGGTGGTAAGGGTAAATAACAACACGCTGATCCTCAACACAGGGGCCCCTCAGGGGTGCATGCTCAGTCCCCTCCTGTACTCCCTGTTCACTCATGACAGCATGGCCAGGCACAACTCCAACACCGTCATTAAGTTTGCTGATGACACAACAGTGGAAGGCCTGATCACCGACAACGACGAGACAGCCTATAGGGAGGAGGTCAGAGACCTGGGCATGTGGTGCCAGGACGACTGACAGCTTCATTAAATAGTACCTGCAAAACACCGGTCTCAACGTCAACAGTTAAGAGGCGATTCCGGGATGCTGGTCTTCTAGGCAGAGTTCCTCTGTCCAGTGTCTGGGTTCTTTTGCCCATCTTAATCTTTTCTTTTTATTGGCCAGTCTGAGATATGGCTTTTTCTTTGCAACTCTGCCTAGAAGGCCAGCATCCCGGAGCCGCCTCTTCACTGTTGACGTGAAATCTTGTGTAGAAATCCGAAGAGGGTGGCCAGCAGAGATAGGTGGGATGGGCTGAGGGAAGCTGAGGGTTGGGATGTGGAATTGGAGACAAGTGGGAGTGGAGTTGCTTGGCGGGGGATAGAATGATGGTCAAAGATAACATTATAAAAAATAAAGTCAAAATTAAACATAATAAAAAGTAAGTTTGAATGACACTGAGGGGTAGTGTTTTTACAGCTATTGCCGGTTTGCCTGAGGCTGAGGCTGATGCCGTGCAGGTGTTTGTACACATGCATATACACACACTCATTCAAATGCACACATACACGGACACACAAAAATAGAGAAAAACCCTTGATTTTTGACTGGTACTGTATACATAGTAGATGGCTTGAATCTGACATTGCTCGTATTGATATTTCTTAATTTCTTTATTGTAGAATTTTTGGATTATGTGTGTATTGTATTGCTTGGTATTATTTTACTGTTGGAGCTAGAAACACAAGCATTTTGCTGCATCTGCGATTAAAATCTTCAAATCTTTGTCCGCAACTAACACATTTAGATTGTATGGCTGCATTAGATGGCTTTGGCTATGTAACTGCTGTTTGACTTGACATGGAACTAAACTAGAGTTGTAATCCCAGTGTTTAGCTGGTGTGTGGCATCTAATTCTTGCATGACGTGCTTGTTGAATATTAAGTGACTGAGGGAAATGAAGCTACAGCAAAAAGGTGATAATGGCTGGAGTCACTTCTGCTTATATTTGCTGTTCTCCAAACGCCCCCCCCCCCCCTCCCTGATTGGGAGTGACAGGTGAGATACTCTGTTACAACCTCGTGATTACAAGACATTTGTATGCAACAGTCTGCACTGCAGTGTAGGGCACTCAACCCAGGGAAGGTATGGGTTATGATATATAGTTGGCAGCATCATTGTGAAATGAAACAGTCCCCTTGCAAATAGCTACTGATGCACCATGTTACTACAGACAGATAAAGGACATGTGAATGTGTCCTGTCAAGGTCTCATGTACAAATGTGTTTCCCTATGTTACACAGGGACAGGGGAATGGACATGGGAATGATAACTCACATTATGGTCATTGCAGTGACGTGAGGTGAGTTCTGTGGCTGGGTAGGCACTGGCAATTATCAAAGCCAGATTTACTGACAAATAAACCTTTACGAAGGTCTAGTTCTCCATACAACAGATAGCTCCAACAACCAGAGCAACATAGGCTATTAACACACAAGCGATATCCTCCGATGGCAACATATTTCATATCATCTGACAAAATGACACACTGCTCAACTCAGCTCAGCCATAGACCGATGTAGAATCCACAGTTACATTTCAAACCTGGCTTTCATTTTAACACTGATATTGTCCAAAATGTTGTAAAACATTCCTCTCATCTATGATCGTCTGTCTGCTCCAGGTTGCTGTGTCTGTCAGGCCGAGTGTGGTGCATTCGATCAGATGATTTTCTGTCCCTTCCTCTGATGAAGGTCAGGAGGCACAGGTGTTGTTCTCCCTCTGAATTATACCAAGTTTTCAGAGGAAATCCAGGGGCAGTGAAGGAGGTCCATTTGTCAGGTTGTTTTTGCTAGCTAGCTTCGGTCAGGTAAAGGGATGCGGGCTCCAAATGATGTAGACACGCCCAAATGTGCAGAGCTTACCACGCAACATGTTTAGCCAATACACGTGCAAAATATGAAATCGTCTCAATGGAACAAATTTAAGCTAGGCAAAGCAGTAAGACCTATGCTGACCCTGTCCATTAACAGTTACTGGAGTCAGGAATAGATTTATGTCAACAATTTGAATGGAGGTTTTGATGCAGTTTCAGCAACTGTTTTGATTTTGGGCATAAAACCCACCAGTGGAAGGCCTGCATACCCAGACTTGACGTCACTGGGTCATTGGTGATAAAAGAACCGAGGATAGAAAAGAGCAATTCCTGCAAGAATGAAAATAATGCTGTGGATGTCTGGAATCTAATCCTGAGGCTACACGTTCAATTTCAACAGACACCTATGATGCTTCACAATTGAATCAGTTCCAGCAAATGTCTGTCATCTGCACCATACCAGGTAAATCAACTGCATCTTGTGATTTAGTTGTGTGCTTAAAAGTTCAAAAATGAATTGTGATTCAAGTGGCTATTTCTGAAGATACAACTATGACCAGCGAGTGAGTGATTGCAAGAACAAGGGTATGTGTGGAAGATAATATTGGCAACCCAGAATCAAATCTTCCATAACATTTTAATGTTTTCATCTGTTTTGTATTGTGATAGACTTCAGAGGTCAGTAGGTTCAAGGCTTTAGTCAATGATGAAGAGGGCTCCATCCCAATTCTCCACCCTTCTTTACAAGTGTGCACATACATACATTATTGCATGGATTTAACAATAGTCCGGCACCCATGGACATGTCATAATACCCATAAAACCTAGCGGTAAAATCCAGTAATGGTCTGTGTTTCTTGTAGGCTTACCCTGGTGTGACATTTTAATACCTGTGTAATTCTTTCTCGGACAAGGTGAGTTTTTTTCAATATACACTACGTGACCAAGATTATGGGGACACCTGCTTGTCTAACATCTCATTCCAAAATCATTGGCATTAATATTAACAGGCGATTATATTGATAAAAGTTACCTTGTCCGAGAGAGATTTTGTACCCAAACACAGACCTTATATGAAGTAGTTCTGAAATCCCCGACACAAAAATAAATGGTGAAAAAATTATAGGAACCATTTCCTGGTTTTACCACTAGGTTTTATGGGTATTATAGCTCATACTGTGGAACTCAATGGTGTAAACTCCCTCCAGCAAATGCTTCTTCTTCTTTGGGTTTTATGGCAAACTACACACAAAAGGTGTAATGTCGCCACCAACTGGACGGGGGTGAAAATATTTACAAAAACAAAGGAAATTCCATATGGGAAGGGAAAATGTACATTAATCCACACAAACTACAAAAAAAGTAATAACACAAAATATATACATTTCAACTCCTTCAGTCATCGGAAAACTCAAATACCCTGCTCAGGCTCTGGGGCCTGAGAGGGTGGGACTGCACGAGCCAGTAGCTCCTCAGATATCAAATATTTGAATCACAGAAAGAGTTTAGCTGCAGAAACAATGATGTTGATCTTTCTTGACTTCTGTTCAATTTATGCACTTTCATTTATCACCATTGCTATAAATGACACAAAGTCCACTTTTTTCACATAAAGAATGTCTGGGTCCTGCTGGTAATACTCAGGATGGGGTGAAGGCTCCAGTGTAGACCTACTGGTCTTCATTACCACTGGACCTTCAGAGATACTGTACCTTTTGAAAGCCTTGGCATAGGAGACTCTCAACTGTCCTGATTTTGGCAACCTCAGTCTCGTTCACTCTAATCGGGCAATCCAAGGATTGCGCTTCATGTTCCCCACACAGTTTGCTCCTTGTCTTCTAATAAACATGCAAAATCTCCTTCTTAGTGATGTTTCCCACACATCGGCTTCTCCCTTCTGCAGACACTTCTTACGTGTCCAAACATTTTACATCAAGAACATTGTAAAGGCTGGTTTACAAAAGCTGACAGGATAGTACACATATCCCAGCTGCACTCAAGTAGACTCCACATAAAAAACACTAGAACAGACAAACTCTTCTCCTTCCTGCCATTACCATGTGATTAATCCTATGTACATAGACCACTCCTGGAATTTTCTTTAATAGAGCAATCTCAACATCCCCCGAGACTCGAGAAATTACTTATTTGACAGGTGCCCTGCTCCGTACCTCAAAGCATGATATGAGTGATATCCAACACACTTTTTTTCCTGATCTGCAGAAACACAAGAAATCAGAACAAACCCTCTTCTCATGCTCTTCACTGATTTTACTGTACCTAAAGTTTTATCCATCATTTTGGATGTTTCCAACGAGTCCCAGAAGTCCGACATACCCTTATTTTCCAAAAAAACATACTCCTACCAGATACAATAGGGTATTATCAGAACTATACATTATTTCCCACAGTTGTACGTATTTTCACATTGGACAAAAGTCCATTCATCCCCTTTCCCACCGCCATGAGATTCAAGCACCATATACACATCTGCCATAGTCACCATACCCTTGGTAGTCTCTCTCCCAGCCAATGCTTACAACATTCCTGTGCTTTTGAATCCATAAACAGGAAGTTATTCTAAAAGGGTGGAGAACGGGACATAGACCAGGGTCCTTTTCAATGTACCTTGGTTTTCTGCCATCTGGACTAAGTAAATTAGGACATGAAATCTCCAGTGTGTGCTAGGTTCACTCATCTAAGATAGAAATAAGTTGTAAGACCCAATTGCCTTCAATTATAAGTTGGTTCCCCTGAACTGTATTTGACGACTGCCCCTCAACTGTCAAATCTGGATAGATCGGTTTATAGCTGCAGCATTTTACCAGGTCAAATTCCTGAATAAAAGGTGATTCTACTGGTCTTTTAATTGTTAAGACTTCAAAGAGAATACACATTAGTGCAAATCTATGTCCATTTTAACAGTCAGCCTTCCCCACAAGTGAAATAAGGTAAGTATTTCAGAACTGTTTCCTGCACCTTACCGCTTCATTATTTTAGAGAAGTGTTTGTGGTCATCAACTGTTAAGGCAAACAGATCATGTGAGACCTCATTCAAGTGACTCCGAGACACCACCACCCCCCCCCCAAAAAAAACAGGCGAGTGTTAAGAAATGCATTTATATTTCAAATGAATCAAGGAACATATGGAAACCCATATACTGCCTGAACCTCCTGACAATTGAGATCCAAAAATACATTTTGGGAAATATTCAGAAATTATATACAAAACATTCATATTTTAGGTCGGGCATGCAACACATGTAGCCCAATTTCAGATTTTATTAATAAAATAAATTAAATATTTTACTGCCAATAATTCAATTAAGGCAGTTCAACATTTAAATCAGATAGAACCCAAAAACTTTTTTTGCATGCAATATCAACTATACACACCATGTCTTAACTTGCATTAAAAATTATAAGGCCAAAAAGTCTATGCCACTTTGATCTCAAAAATGAGAGTTCTTTAACCGGGCCAGCTTCTGTTTCAAATGTTCACTTTTCCTCCTTAGCTGCTCTTTGAAGTTGACTAGTCTCTGCTCGTCTGTCTGCATGCTGTAAATACACTCTATAGCCTTCTTTAGGATGACCACTTTGGCTGCCTTTTCATTGTTAGCCACCTCCGGTATCTTGTCCCGTAGAGCGAAAAAGCTCAGCTTGAGCTCGTTCCTCCGCTGGCGCTCCAGTACATTATGAGTCCTTCTTTTGTCATAGTCCTCAGTGTCTGACATCCAGGGACTTGGGCATTTGCGGTTGCTGCTGATCTGCTTGAGGACCCGGTTGCTGCTGCCACTGTTACTGCTCTCTAGCCTCAGCCTCTTGACAGCTGGCTGCTCGTGCCGCGTGGAGGGGTGGGCGGCGTAGTTGTGCTGGTGGGTGGAGACATGGCACCTCTTCAGCACAAGGGGACTGTGATGTCTGCGCCCAGACATGTTGGGGTCGCACCGCTTCTCTGCGTGCCTCTTCTCCACAGTCACGACATCTATCTCCTCATATTCTGCAATGAGATTAAATAAAACCCTTCAGCATTCACATTCTTTTTGAGGAGAATCACTAACCACAATTGAGCCCCATACAACACAGCATGCCTTCATGTCAGAAATTTCTGCTTTCCACTCTCCTCCCCCTTTTTCCACATCAGCTGATTTTTCAACATTCCAGCCTGAAACCCTTCCCCTCAACACAGACTAGTCTGTAGACAGTTAACTACAGCACAGTCTTGACTATAGCACAGTCTTGACTATAGCACTTGTGGTAGAGGTTATGCGGGGCAGCAGGTAGCCTAGTAGTTAGAGCGTTGGACTAGTAACCGAAAGGTTGCAAGATCGAATCCCTGAGCTGACAAGGTAAAAATCTGTTATTCTGTCCCTGAACAAGGCAGTTAACGCACTGTTCCTAGGCGTCATTGAAAAGAACTATGTTCTTAAATGACTTGCCTAGTTAAATAATAAATAAATTATGCAACTGCCTCTAGCCTGGCAAACTCATCCATGTCAAAATTCCAGTTCACACCCTTGACTTCAAGGACATGAGTGAGGTCCATCCATTTACCCCAATATTAAATCAGCAAACATTTTAATATTCAACAGCACCATAAGAGTTGACATATGCAATGAGGGAATTATAATGCACGTTGCTAGAAAACACTGGCATTATACAAAAGGTTTAGTCAGAATAATCATAAATAGCAATATGTTATAACACTGCTATTCAGCTTACCCGAGTCACTCCCACTGCTGCTACCGCTGTTGGGTGGGGTGTCCAATGCCACATCCGTGGGTGGTGCCACCTTGCTTGATTTGGAAGTATCAGTTATGGGGTAGGGAAATACCACTGAGGGATCAATGCATTCGGACGCGGATGTGTTCAGATCCTGCAAGTAGTTTGCGTTCAACCGAGTAGTAGTCCACTCCGCGTTGTCGCTAACAGCTGATTCTTTCCTAGCAGCCTGGAGACAGGCGAGTCTTTCAGACACCACTTTTTCCAAATTGGCTGCAGCCGAGAACCCGCTCCACATACAGTCCTGGATGATGATAGACTTGAGGAACGTTTGAGAGTAATCGGCATCGCAGATGAAACTCTGGTTTACAACGTCATCCCCGAGAAACTCTGTCACCATTTCGAGTTGGTCAGAAGTTGAAGGGAAAAGACTATACAGTGATGGTCGCCGGAACGGGGAGAGAGGAGGAGTGGGCAGCAACTCAAATTTCTTCCAGATGTCCTCACTTGGAGCCGGTGGCTGAAGTTGTCCTTGCTGGTGATAAAAATCCTCATCTTCGTTGTCAACATAAAAATATGGCTGGATAGAATCGTAGTCGTAGTTTTTACTTGCCAAACTGGAATATAGCGGCATTGTAACTCTTTCCTGAGTGAAAAGGGGGAATTAGTTGGTTAAATAACTATAAAATAGGCTACATCAACTTGCATGCAAACTGATAATGGTACATTCACCTAAAGTATCACATTTCATAAAAGCCTTGTCAGACACATTAACATACAAAACCAATCTGCAGCTGACAGCTAGTCTGTGTGGCGCACAGGACATTTAAACCCAAGCAGACTGCAAAAATACAGCCGCTAGTCAGTTAACTATAAAATGCATCGGACTATAGGACGTTACAGCTACAAATATGTAACTGTTAAAATGTACCACATCTAAACAGATAAATAGCGTTACAAAATAAATAGAACGCAAACAATCTCCTTAGTGAAGGGCCGTCTACACCGAACATGCAATGTCATCTCAACACTCCCCTTACCTTACGTTTGGAAAACAAAGTGGAGAGCAATTCACCGCCGAGATATCAAACTCAAAAAAAATGTAGCTTGTGAGAAATACTCCAAACAAGACAGTCAAGTTAATCCTTGCCCGCGTATGTGATAAGGAGATATTTGTTTCCTATTAAAGTGGCTGGCTGAGAAGCATGCATAACAGCTCTTTGTCCGTGATGTTGGATGTCATTTGCTGCATGAGAATCACAGCTGAGAATTCAGCCGGGTTCAATAAAAAGGTTGCTGTGCTCTACATTCCACGTATCCCTCCGCCACATTTCTTTTCCCGCCAAACAACCATAGCGTTTATATGTGAATATAATGAAGCTTCCCGTGTTGCCTCTATCGATGATTATTATCGTTACAGTCGTCAATGTATTTCTGAAAGATCATATTATTCATTCATTGCAATTTCCTTCGGGAAATCTTTATACAACTAGAACTAGTTGTTGCGGAAGGATACTTAAGTGGGAGGAGTTTTAAAAAAACGCAGTATTCCGTGCAAAAACAGCTATACGTCTCAGCAGCAGATGAGAAGTAAATGATAACTAATTGGAAATTGCATGCACCCATTCAAGTAGATCGTGCTGTCCACTGCATTTATGGAATCACATTATTTAGCCTACCTACCTAGCCAACATTTTGCAAAAGCTGATGTGAGAATGAGAAGATGCATGCCCAGTTCATGTGCACAACACTTCAAAGCCTGTCATATTCTGTATCTGAAATGAGTTTATGTATTGATAAATCAGAGGGAGCATAATCAGAAATACATAAAAAAATACATGTAAAAAAAATGTTTCTAACCGTTTTTTCTGTACATGTTTTTCCCGGTAAACTCACCAAAAGTAGGCGAGATAGAGGAGACCGGAGCATATTTAAATACATGGCTCTGGGAGATTCGGGAAAATAATAGTAAAGTGTGGTTCAGCAGGGACTGGGTCATCTGACAAATCCTTGAACAACCAGATCGAATACTTTACCTGATGGACAAGAAACATGCAGCAAGAAGACATGCTTGATTAGGTAGTCTGCTGCAGGTAAACCCAGTTGATCATGTGATATGTAGGGCTTGAACTTTGATGATCCAGACATTCCAAAGACATTGGAATGTCCTCAGTAAAAACAGACGATTAATCGATGTATGGTTATAAAGCACCCTCTAGCGTCTAAAAAGCGACAGTGCAGCGCAACATCAGAACGTGGGGGGGAGACAAACGTTCTTAAAAACACGATTTAAAAAGGTGTTCATGAAGAAAATCAAAAAACAATGGATGGAAGATAGCCACTTCCCCAGAATAACAGGTTTATAAACGCAGGTGGAGTCAGGGCCAGTTGATGCTACTGGGTTTGGATTATCTTTTAAATTCAGATGTAACCAAATCAGTAGTATCCATAGATCGTGCAGGTGGTATACAATATAATATTTCACAGTAAAAAGCAGCGTCAATATCATATTATTCTCATTGATTCTCTTGAACATGGTCATCTGCAATTGATTCACCAATTAGCTCTTTCCTAAATGATTTCAGAAATAAATCCATGAATTTTGCTGAGACAATTATTCAAGTGTACTAAAATGTAGTGGAAAAAGAGTTGCTATCTATTTTGTGGCGTAAAAACCTATCAAGCCATACCATAATCAAGTTCATGGGTTTTTGTTTCATGGTGTAGTGCAGAATCGTTGATTTTTAGATCACCTAAACTAAACTTTTTCTGGACAGGTAATATGGTCAAGAAAAACTCCTGGCCTGACACAGACTCCAGACATTGGTAGTCTTATCAGAGATAATCCATATATCCATATAAAATGTGAAGGACAACATGAGAACAAAATAGATATGTAAAGCCTATCCTTGCTTCCGTATACAGTTGAAGAAGTCGGAAGTTTACATACACCGTAGCCAAATACATTTCAACTCAGTTTTTCACAATTCCTGACATTTAATCAGAGTAAAAATTCCCTGTCTTAGCATTGCCTTTGAATTGTTTAACTTGGGTCAAATGTTTCTGGTAGCCTTCCACAAGCTTCCCAAAATAAATTGGGTGAATTTTGGCCCATTCCTCCTGACAGAGCTGGTGTTACTGAGTCAGGTTTGCAGGGCTCCTTGCTCACACACACTTTATCAGTTCTGCCCACACATTTTCTATAGGATTGAGGTCAGGGCTTTGTGATGGCCGCTCCAATACCTTGACTTTGTTGTCCTTAAGCCATTTTGCCGGTTGCAGTTGCAAACCGTAGTCTGGCTTTTTTTTATGGCGGTTTTGGAGCAGTGGCTTCTTCCTTGCTGAGCAGCCTTTCAGGTTATGTCGATATAGGACTCGTTTTACTGTGGATATAGATACTTTTGTACCTGTTTCCTCCAGTATCTTCACAAGGCCCTTTGTTGTTGTTCTGGGATTGGTTTGCACTTTTCGCACCAAAGTACGTTCATCTCTAGGAGACAGAACGCGTCTCCTTCCTGAGCGGTATGACGGCTGCGTGGTCTCATGGTGTTTATACTTGCGTACTATTGTTTGTACAGATGAACGTGGTACTTTCAGGCATTTGGGAATTGCTCCCAAGGATGAACCAGACTTGTGGAGGTCTACAATTGTTTTTTTCTGAGGTCTTAACTGATTTCTTTTGATTTTCCCATGATGTCTAGCAAAGAGGCACTGAGTTTGAAGGTAGGCCACAGGTGCACATCCAATTGACTCAAATTATGTCAATTAGCCTATCAGAAGCTTCTAAAGCAATGACATTTTCTGGAATTTCCCAAGCTGTTTAAAGGCACAGTGAACTTAGTGTATGTAAACTTCTGACCCACTGGAATTGTAATTGGTCTGTAAACAATTGTTGGAAAAATGACTTGTGTCATGCACAAAGTAGATGTCTAAACCAACTTGCCAAAACTATAGTTTGTAAACAATACATTGGTGGTAGGTTGAAAAATGAGTTTTAATGACTCCAACCTAAGCGTATGTAAACTTCCGTCTTCAACTGTATAATTAATATATCATGTTGCGAACAGAACTAGTTTAATAGGTTTCAAATTGAACAGGTCCAAAGTACCCCGGGCCAAACGGACAATTTAACACACTGCCACAGATTCAACAGTTTTATAGGGCCTACATTTCTCCACTCAGTGGCGTTGTGGCTGGTGTATCACCATGAGATTGCAACGTTGTGGGTTAAATCCCTGATCGAGTCTTACAAAGTTCTTGTCATTGGGATACAATGTTGCAAGTTTACAAGTATTGCACCAATTTGCTATATAGGTTCCAGAATTTTTTTTTTCTTCCTAAAGGCATCCATTTTACTGCACAACCCATAAAACATTATAGTGTAGGATCTTGAGGATACTGTAAAAATATTCCATGTAGGCTAGTAGTTTGTGTGTGTTTTGAAGTTTAATCAGCTGCTACCTTTATAGTTTGGACTTTTGCTTCTTCAGCAACCCTCATAGGCCTACAAACTCTGCATTCAACTGTGGTGAAGGTAGGCAACAACACCTCCACCACGCTGATCCTCAACACTGGGGCCCCACAAGGGTGCGTGCTCAGCCCCTTCCTGTACTCCCTGTTCACCCATGACTGCGTGGCCACGCACATCTCCAACTCAATCATCAAGGTGGCTGACGACACAACAGTGGTAGGCCTGATTACCAACAACGATGAGACAGTCTACAGGGAGGAGGTGAGGGCCCTGGCAGAGAGGTGCCAGGAAAATCACATCTCCCTCAACGTCAACAAATGAAGGAATTCAGGAGACAGCAGAGAGAGCATGCCCCCATCCACATCAACTGGGCCGCAGTGGAGAGGGTGAAAAGCTTGAAGTTCATCAAATGGTCACACCACACAGACAGTTTGATGAAGAAGGCACAACAGCAAGTCTTCAACCTCAGGAGGCTGAGGAAATTCAGCTTGGACCCTACGACCCTCACAAACTTCGACAGATGCACCGTTGAGAGCATCCTATCGGACTGTATCACCGGCTGGTACGGCAATTGCAAAATCCGCAACCACAAGGCTCTCAAGAGGGTGGTGAAGTCAGCCCAACACATCACTGGGGGCACACTGACTGCCCTCCAGGACATCTACAGTACAGCATCCGGTGTGTCATGAGGGCCAATAAGATCATCAAGGACCTCAGACACCCGAGCCACGGCCTGTTCAACCTGCTGTCATTTAAAAGGCAGAGACAGTACAAGTGCATTAAAGCTGGGACAGAGACAGAATATGTTTTTAGACTATTAAGAGTCCCCACTAGCCGGCCTCCGCCCAGTACCTTGCCCTGAACTTAGTCACTGTTACTAGCCGTCTACCACCCGGTACTCTACTCTGAACCTTAGAGACTGCTGCCCTGTGTACATAGCCATTGAACACTGGTCACCTTAATAATGTTTACATACTCAATCAATCAAACGTATTTATAAATCCCTTTTCCTACTTCATATGTATATACTGTATTAGAGTCAAGGCTCATCCTATATAACTACTGCTGTACTCACCATTTCTATTCATATACTGTCCATTCACACCATTATATAATATACACTACATGGCCAAATGTTTGTGGACACCTGCTTGTCAAACATCTCATTCCAAAATCATGGGCATTAATATGGAGTTGGTCCCCTTTGCTGCGACAACAGCCTCCACTCTTCTGGGAAGGCTTTCCACTAGATGTTGGAACATTGCTGCAGGGACTTGCTTCCATTCAGTCATAAGAGCATTAGTGAGTTCGGGCACTGATATTGGGCGATTAGGCCTGACTCACAGTCGGCGTTCCAATTCATCCAAAAGATGTTCGATGGGGTTGAGGTCAGTCAAGGCCAGTCAAGTTCTTCCACACCGATCTCGACAAAATATTTCTGTATAGACCTCTCTTTGTGGACAGGGGCATTGTCATGTTTAAACAGGAAAGGGCCTTCCCCAAACTGTTGCCACAAAATTGGAAGCACAGAATCGTCTAGAATGTCATTGTATGCTGTAGCGTTATGATTTCCCTTCACTGGAACTAAGGGGCCTAGCCCGAACCATGAAAAACAGCCCCAGAACATTATACCTCCTCCACCAAACTTTACAGTTGGCACTATGCATTGGGGCAGGTAAAGTTCTCCTGGTATCCGCCAATCCCATATTAGTCCGTCGGACTGCCAGATGGTGAAGCGTGATTCATCACTCCAAAGAAAGCGTTTCCACTGCTCCAGAGTCCAATGGCGGAGAGCTTTACACCACTCCAGCCAATGCTTTGCCCAATGACTGCAAGCCAGGCCTAATTGCCCAACATCAGTGCCCGACCTCACTAATGCCCTTGTGGCTGAATGGAAGCAAGTCCCCGCAGCAACTTTACAACAACTAGTGGAAAGCCTTCCCAGAAGAGTGGAGGCTGTTATTGCAGCAAAGAGGGAACAACTCCATATTAATGCCCATGATTTTGGAATGAGATGTTAGACGAGCAGGTGTCCACATAATTTTGGTAATGTAGTGTATATACACTTACCGGACAGTTTATTAGGTACACCATCCCGTTCACAAAAATGGATCGCTCCTACATACAGTGAGTCACGTGGCCGTGGCTTCCTGTATAAAGCAGGCAGACAGACATTGAGGCATTCAGTTACTGTTCAATTGAACGTTAGAATGGGCAAAACTAGTGACTTAAACGACTGAGCATGGTATGATCATCGGCGTGCCTGTGAGCATGGTATGATCATCGGGGCCAGGCACGCCGGATCCAGTATCACAGAAACGGACGCCCTGTTGGGCTTTTCACGCATGACAGAGTTTCCCAAGTATGGTGGCACACAAAAAAAAATCCAGTCAGCGGCAGTCCTGTGGGCGAAAACCGCTCGTTGATGAGAGGTTGAAGAATGGCACGAATCGTGCAAGCTATCAGGCGGGCCACAAACAGACAAATAACGGCGTAATACAACAGTGGTGTGCAGAACAGCATCTCGGAACACACAACTTGTCGATCCTTATCAAGGATTTCCAGCAGACGACCACAAAGAGTTCCACACCTATCAGCTAAAAACAAGAAGCTGAAAAACCATTGCCTGGTCCGACGAATCCCGGTTCCTGTTGTGTCATGCTGATGGCAGAATCAGGATTTGGCTTAAGCAGCATGAGTTCATGGACCCATCCTGCATGGTGTCAACGGTACAGGCTGGTGGCCTTGGTGTATCGCTGTCCAATCTGCAGAAACTGTGTGATGCCATTGCGTCAGCATGGACCAACATCCCTGTGCAACGTTTCTGACTTGTAGAAGCCGCACCCGGAGAATTCAGGCTGTTCTGGAGGCAAAGGGAGGTCGTGGTATCAACGGTACAGGCTGGTGGCGGTGGTGTACTGCTGTCCAATCTGCAGAAACTGTGTGATGCCATCGCGTCAGCATGGACCAACATCCCTGTGCAATGTAGAAAAAGGCCAAGATGGCGTCGCTGTGAGAGGGAGTGTTTTCGCGCTCTTCAAAGCAATATTGAGGGTTAGGTGGTTAACAATCAAATATTGGCTATTAATATTGAAATAAACTAACTATAACTAACTATATTTTTATGGACATGGGATAAGTTTAGAGTTAGTTTTTGTCAAGTTGAATGGGAAGAACACGACAGAAAGACAAAAGTAGACGAAATATCCAAGTCTCACAGAAGACGGCTGACATGCTAGCTAGCCACAACGAGGACCAGAGCAGCATGGATACACAAGAAGCCGCGATCTCTAACAAGAGAAAGAACAAAACTGACCAGGATGAAATCCTTGCAACCTCTTTACCTCAGACCCCAAGTAAAAATCCTCCGGTGAAAAAGGTAAAAGACGACATCTCCATGTCGGAACTTTTCTCTGCAATCCAGTCCCTGTCTACTAAACAAGACGCCACGCTCTCCAAAGTGTCCATCATAGAGTGGGCTACAGAAGAAACATCAAAGAAGATCGATAATTTGTCAGAAACTGTCAATCAACTACACAAAATTGTGAGCGAGAACAAGGAAAAGATAACGTTCCTAGAGAATGAGCTGAAGAAAATGCAATCCAAAAATAATGAGCTGTGTGAGAATGTAGCTGAACTTCAAAGGTACTCTCGCAGGTGGAATCTGAAAATCCAAGGTGTAAAAGAGGTAGAGGGAGAGGATATTAGAGAAGTAGTTATTAATATCCTGGGAAAAGTGGCACCATGCATCAAAGACAGGCTAAGAGACGTGATTGATGTGGTACATCGACTTGGGAAACGAAGATCTGATGGACCCCCTCGTAATATCATCTTGCGCTTAACTATGGGCCATTACAGGGACATCATATGGAAAATGGCCAAGGGGAACAAGTTTCTGGACGAGAAGAAACTCCGCATCAAAGAAGCTCTGATACCGCAGGATCAGGCTGCCAGAGAGAAACTGTGGCCGCTGATACAGAAGGCGCGACAAGAGGGAAAGAAGGCGGGGTTCAAGGGCCCACATGCGTTTATCGAAGGAAGAATGATTACTGGGTAACTCTGTTGACATGAACCAAATTGGAACTGTGAGTACTACCATGAGTACAGTTAATGTACTGCCAATAATACATGTACCGTTCGAACTACAACTGATGAACACTTGCCAAAGAAAAGGAAGTAAATAGATGTGTTATTCTGTTAACCACCGCTACCTCAGCTGAGCGTAGTTTCCGTCGAGTAATCCTCTCAAGGTTCACTGTTTGTTTTATTGTTCATATTAATACTTATCTAATTTGTGTTTTTTATTTTTTTTTTAAATGCAGGAGTTCGTTTTCAATTCACTCAATATCGTTAGTCTGAATGCTAGGGGTTTGAGAAATCCTACAAAAAGGAAAGCTTTATTTTTATACTGTAAACGCAGTAATGCAGATTTTGTCCTTCTTCAGGAAACTCATTCGGGTGAAAGTGATTTGAAATTTTGGAAAGCACAATGGGGAGATATGGCCTATTTCAGTCATGGATCAAATCATTCTGCTGGTGTTTTAACACTTATTCACAAGTTTAAAGGTGACYTTCTAGAATCCACATCTTCACAAGACGGCAGATGGGTCATAGTAACTGTTAAACTTGACAATGCTATTTTCATCATCTGTAATGTATACGGACATAACTCACATGCTCCTAATAAGACCCTTTTTACCCAATTTACCAGGAAAGTACAGGATTTAAACATCAAATACTCAGAGGCTTTTCTAATTATTTCAGGGGATTTTAATGAAACACCTGATGCATCTGTTGATCGTTTTCCTCCTAGAACGAGTCAAAACCCTCAAAATAGTAACATTATTACTACATTATGCAAGGATCTCTGTGTTGAGGATGCCTGGCGTTATTTCAATCCGGATGCTAAGGGTTATACCTGGACCAACAAAACTATGTCACGTAAATCTAGAATAGATTTATTCCTAATTTCCCCTTTTTTGTTACAATTTGTTATAGATGTAGATKATCAGTTGGCTCCCTTTTCTGATCATCACTTGATTTCCCTGAATTTACAAGCTACTAAAAAAATCAAAAGGTATTCGAGGATATTGGAAATTAAACAATACACTTCTTAAAGATACTGATCTCATTGAAAACATCAAATCATTAGCTAAAGATATTTTTGCAAGAAAAGACTTGGGTCATGGAAGTAGATGGGGATTTTTCAAATATAAAGTCAGAGTTGTAGCCATTAAACGCGCCAAAGAGCTGATGCAATTAAAGAACCATAGAGAAAAGGAGATGATGAGCAAGCTTGACAGTTTTCTAAAGAAAGATAATCTATCTGAAGAAGAGGAGTCTGTGTTCAGGTCTTTACAACTAGAATTAGAACAGACTTACACGGATCTGGCAAAAAGCGCCTTTGTAAGGTCAAGAGCAAAATGGATTGAAGAGGGGGAAAGAAACACTAGTTACTTTTTTGCACTTGAAAAGAGAAACTACAAAAGAAAATCTATAACTGCACTCAAAATTAACAATGTTTTATGCAAAGATCCCATTACAATATCATCATTTGTCAATTCCTTTTATGAAAACCTTTACAGCTCTCAATTTCAGGAAGATGGTTGTGAAAGCTACATTTGCCACATTCAGAATTGTGTCCCTGTAATTGAGGAGGATTTCCACTCAGTTTGCAATTCACCTGTGTCAATTGGAGAAATTAGAGAGGCTCTGAATTCAACGAAAAAAGGGAAATCACCTGGCCCTGATGGCCTGTCAGTTGAATTCTATAGACAGTTTTGGGAGTTGCTAGAAGACCCGATTTCCAATATGTTTCAAGATTGCATTAAAAATGGGGAAATGGTCTCCACTATGAAACAGGGCCTTATTTCATTGATTCCGAAGCCTGATAAAGACCCTTCTCTCATTGACAATTGGAGACCAATTACTTTATTAAATGTTGATTACAAATTGATTGCTCTGGTTTATGCCAAAAGATTAAAGAAAGGAATAGATACCATTATAAATGAGACTCAAACAGGATTTATGAAGGGCCGTCACATAAGCTCTAACATTCGTTTAGTCTTGGACCTTATAGATTATTCAGATGCAATTGACTCAGATGCGGTTGTCCTATTTCTGGACTTCTGTAAAGCCTTTGACACAATTGAACATGAATTTCTCTTTAGGTCTCTTAAACTTTTTGGATTTGGTGAACATTTTATCAAAGTAATTCGCATGTTTTACAAAGATATAAATAGTTCTGTGCTACTAAACCTTAATTCTTCCAAAAGATTTAGTATCAACAGAAGTGTACGACAGGGATGCCCAATTTCACAATTTTTATTCATTTTGGTTGTGGAACTTCTATCTCTAGATATTCTGAATTATGCAAATTTGTATGGCTTAACCATTTTTAACAAAGAAATCAAAATTTCCCAACTGGCTGATGATACTACTCTTTTCTTAAGAGACAAAGACCAGGTCGCACATGCCCTTAATGCTATAACGGCATTTTCTATTGCATCAGGATTAATGCTGAATGTTTCTAAATGTGAAATCTTATGTTTATTTGACTCTGATGATAAAGGAATTGAAAATATTCCTGTAAAGGACTGTGTTAAATATTTAGGAATACATCTGTCAAAAAACCACTTAGTCAGACAACATTTGAATTTCTCTCCTAAAATTAAGAGAACTAAAAATATATTTAATAATTGGCTACAAAGAGATCTTTCTGTATTTGGGAGAGTACTTCTGTCCAAGGCAGAGGGACTGTCGTTTTGTGTACCCCTCATTATCATTATGTGTAAATCCAGCTACTTGTAAAGAGGTCAATAAGACCTTTCTTGACTTCATCTGGAAAAATAAGTCTCAAACTAAAAAAATCTGTCCTTTCTAACAAAAGAGCTGAAGGCGGTCTAGAAGTGTTGGATTTTGTTCACATAAATAACACTTTCAAGATAAACTGGCTGAATTTTTTTTTGCTCGATACTGACTCAATATGGTATTTCATTCCAAATAATGTGTTTAATAAATTGGGAGGTCTTCGATTTTTACTGAAATGTAATTATATTCCTGAAAGATTACCTGCTAAATTGGCTAGGTTTCACCAACAAGCTTTAATGGCCTGGAAAATATGTTTCCTGCACAATTTTTCCCCTCATAAAGCTCTTTTGTGGAATAATTCAGACATTACTGTAAGGAATAAGTCATTGTTCTACCCCAGCTGGCATGAGAGGAATATTGACTTTGTTCTGGATATTTTTTCGACAACAAGGGTAATATTCAAATCAAATCAAGTTTATTTTATATATCCCTTCGTACATCAGGTAATATCTCGAAGTGCTGTACAGAAACCCAGCCTAAAACCCCAAACAGCAAGCTATGCAGGTGTAGAAGCACGGCGGCTAGGAAAAACTCCCTAGAAAGGCCAAAACCTAGGAAGAAACCTAGAGAGGAACCAGGCTATGAGGGGTGGCCAGTCCTCTTCTGGCTGTGCTGGGTGGAGATTATAACAGAACATGGCCAAGATGTTCAAAATGTTCATAAATGACCAGCATGGTCAAATAATAATCAGGAATAAATGTCAGTTGGCTTTTCATAGCCGATCATTAAGAGTTGAAAACAGTAGGGCTGGGACAGGTAGCACGTCCGGTGGACAGGTCAGGGTTCCATAACCGCAGGCAGAACAGTTGAAACTGGAACAGCAGCAAGGCCAGGTGCACTGGGGACAGCAAGGAGTCATCATGCCCGGTAGTCCTGACGCATGGTCCTAGGGCTCAGGTCCTCCGAGAGAGAGAAAGAGAGGAGAGAATTAGAGAGAGCATACTTAAATTCACACAGGACACTGGATAAGACAGGAGAAGTACTTACATTTACATTTTAGTCATTTAGCAGACACTCTTATCCAGAGCGACTTACAGTAGAGTGCATACATTTTATTACATTTATTTATTTATTTATTTTTTTTTACATACTGAGACAAGGATATCCCTACCGGCCAAACCCTCCCTAACCCGGACGACGCTATGCCAATTGTGCGTCGCCCCACGGACCTCCCGGTTGCGGCCGGCTGCGACAGAGCCTGGGCACGAACCCAGCCCAGCCTGGGCGCGAACCCAGAGACTCTGGTGGCGCAGCTAGCACTGCGATGCGGTGCCCTAGACCACTGCGCCACCCGGTTATACTTCAGATATAACCAACTGACCCTAGCCCCCCGACGGATAAACTACTGCAGCATAAGTACTGGAGGCTGAGACAGGAGGGGTCAGGAGACACTGTGGCCCCATCCGATGATACCCCCGGACAGGGCCAAACAGGAAGGATATAACCCCACCCACTTTGCCAAAGCACAGCCCCCGCACCACTAGAGGGATACCTTCAACCACCAACTTACAATCCTGAGACAAGGCCGAGTATAGCCCACAAAGATCTCCACCACAGCACAAACCAAGGGGGGGCGCCAACCCAGACAGGAAGATCACGTCAGTAACTCAACCCACTCAAGTGACACCCCTCCTAGGGACGGCATGAAAGAGCACCAGTACAGCCAGTGACTGAGCCCCTGTATAGGGTTAGAGGCAGAGAATCCTAGTGGAGAGAGGGGAACCGGCCAGGCAGAGACAGCAAGGGCGCGTTCGTTGCTCCAGAGCCTTTCGTTCACCTTTCACACTCCTGGGCCAGACTACACTCAATCATAATGACCTACTGAAAGATAGGTAGGAGCCAAGCCCATGTAACGCTTTAAGGTTAACAGTTAAAACCTTAAAATCAGCCCTTGCCCTAATAGGGAAAGCCAAGTGTGTAGGGGAAGCTAAGCACTGGAGTAATTATCTGAATCAAATTTCTTGGTTCTAGTCAGGATTCTAGCAGCCGTATTTAGCACTAACGAGGTTTATTTAGTGCTTGTAGCCGGAAAGTAGAGCATTGCAGTAGTCTAACCTAGAAGTAACAAAAGCATGGATTAATTTTTCTGCATCATTTTTGGACAGAAAATTCTGATTTTTTGCAATGTTACGTAGATGCGAAAAAAGCTGTCCCTTGAAACAGTCTTTGATATGTTTCGTCAAAAGAGAGATCAGGAGTCCAAGTAACGCCGAGGTCCTTCACAGTTTTAATTTGAGACGACTTTACACCATCAAGATTAATTTGTCAGATTTAACAGAAGATCTCTTTGTTTCTTGGGACCTAGAACAAGCATCTATGTTTTGTCCGAGTTTAAAAAGTAAGAACGTTTTCAGCCATCCACTTCCTTATGTCTGAAACACAGGCTTCTAGCGAGGGCATTTTCGGGGCTTCACCATGTTTCATGAAATGTACAGCTGTGTGTCATCCGCATTAGCAGTGAAAGTTAACATTATGTTTTCGAATACATCCCAAGAGGTAAAATATATAGTAGAAACAATAGTGGTCCTAAAACGGAACCTTGAGGAACACCGAAATGTTACAGTTGATTTTGTCAAGGAACAAACCACTTCACAGAGACAAAACTGATATCTTTCCGACAGATAGATCTAAACCAGGCCAGAACTTGTCCGTGTAGACCAATTTGGGTTTCCAGTCTCTCCAAAAGAATGTGGTGATCGATGGTATCAAAGAGCCACTAAGGTCTAGTAGCACGAGGACAGATGCAGAGCCTCGGTCCTGACGCCATTAAAAGGTAATTTACCACCTTCACAAGTGCAGTCTCAGTGCTATGATGGGGTCTAAAACCAGACTGAAGCATTTCGTATACATTGTTTGCCTTCAGGAAGGCAGTGAGTTGCTGCGCAACAGCTTTTTCTAAAATTTTTGAGAGGAATGGAAGATTCGATATAGGCCGATAGTTTTTTTATATTTTCTGGGTCAAGGTTTGGCTTTTTCAAGAGAGGCTTTATTACTGCCACTTTTAGTGAGTTTGGTACACATCCGGTGGATAGAGAGACGTTTATTATGTTCAACATAGGAGGGCCAAGCACATGAAGCAGCTCTTTCAGTAGTTTAGTTGGAATAGGATCCAGTATGCAGCTTGAAGGTTTAGAGGCCATGATTATTTTCATCATTGTGTCAAGAGATATAGTACTAAAACACTTAAGTGTCTCTCCCGATCCCAGGCCCTGGCAGAGCTGTGCAGATCCAGGACAGCTAAGCCCTGGAGGAATACGCAGATTTAAAGAGGAGTCCGTAATTTCCTTTCTAATGATCATGATCTTTTCCTCAAAGAAGTTCATGAATTTATTACTGCTGAAGTGAAAGCCATCTTCACTTTGGGAATGCTGCTTTTTAGTTAGCTTTGCAACAGTATCAAAAATAAATTTGGGATTGTTCTTATTTTCCTCAATTAAGATGGAAAAGTAGGATGATCGAGCAGCAGTGAGGGCTCTTCGATACTGCACGGTACTGTCTTTCCAAGCTAGTCGGAAGACTTCCAGTTTGGTGTGGCGCAATTTCCGTTCCAATTTTCTGGAAGCTTGCTTCAGAGCTCGGGTATTTTCTGTATACCAGGGAGCTAGTTTCTTATGACAAATGTTTTTTGTTTTTAGGGGTGCAACTGCATCTAGGGTATTGCGCAAMGTTAAATTGAGTTCCTCAGTTAGGTGGTTAACTGATTTTTGTCCTCTGACGTCCTTGGGTAGGCAGAAGGAGTCTGGAAGGGCATCAAGGAATTTTTGTGTTGTCTGAGGATTTATAGCACGACTTTTGATGCTCCTTGGTTGGGGTCTGAGCAGATTATTTGTTGCGATTGCAAACGTAATAAAATGGTGGTCCGATAGTCCAGGATTATGWGGAAAAACATTAAGATCTACAACATTTATTCCATGGGACAAAACTAGGTCCAGAGTATGACTGTGGCAGTGAGTAGGTCCAGAYACATGTTGGACAAAACCCACTGAGTCGATGATGGCTCCGAAAGKCTTTTGGAGTGGGTCTGTGGACTTRTCCATYTGAATATTAAAATCACCAAAAATTWGAATATMATCTGCTATGACTACAAGGTCRGATAGGAATTCAGGYAACTCAGWGAGGAACGCTGTATATGGCCCAGGAGGCCTGTAAACAGTAGCTATAAAAAGTGATTGAGTAGGCTGCATAGATTTCATGACTAGAAGCTCAAAAGACGAAAACGRCATTTTTTTTGTAAATTGAAATTTGCTATCGTAAATGTTAGCAACACCTCCGCCTTTGCGGGATGCACGGGGGATATGGTCACTAGTGTAACCAGGAGGTGAGGCCTCATTTAACACAGTAAATTCATCAGGCTTAAGCCATGTTTCAGTCAGGCCAATCACATCAAGATTATGATCAGTGATTAGTTCATTGACTATAACTGCCTTTGAAGTGAGGGATCTAACATTAAGTAACCCTATTTTGAGATGTTAGGTATCACGATCTCTTTCAATAATGGCAGGAATGGAGGAGGTCTTTATCCTAATGAGTTTGCTAAGGCGAACACCGCCATGTTTAGTTTTGCCCAACCTAGGTCGAGGCACAGACACAGTTTCAATGGGGATAGCTGAGCTGACTACACTGACTATGCTAGTGGCAGACTCCACTAAGCTGGCAGGRTGGCTAACAGCCTGCTGCCTGGCCTGCACCCTATTTCATGTTCCAGAAAAACTTTCCTCTCGGTGTAAGTTGGTTTTGTGAATGAAGAATTTGTCTTATATATTTATTACAACAAGATTTCTCAAGTAAGCCCACACCTTCCAATCTGAGTTCTGGATAAACTTTGTTATCATTTCCAAAATTATCTCCCAAAATTAATATTCTCACATATGAACAATTTATAACAATGAAAGAGTTTCCAATACCTTTCAGAGAGTTTATTTCTGTGATCAAAGCCGTTCCCAGTGGTCTAACTACACTTATGAAAAGTAATCTTAATTTTGGGAATGATAACAAAGTTTATCCAGAACTCAGATTGGAAGGTGTGGGCTTACTTGAGAAATCTTGTTGTAATAAATATATAAGACAAATTCTTCATTCACAAAACCAACTTACACCGAGAGGAAAGTTTTTCTGGAACATGCTTATTCCTGACATTGTCTGGAAAAATGCATGGTTAAGGCCTTACAAATACTGTATACCAAACAAAGTTAAAGAAGTGCACTTCAAAATTTTACATAAGATATATCCATGTAACTCTATGATTTCCAAATTTGTGGCTATTGATGATATCTGCGTTTTCTGTGAAAAAGAAGGTGAGAATCTGTCTCACTTGTTCTTTGAATGTAAATTTGTGTCAGAATTTGGGGAAAAACTTGTACTTATTTACCATTATGAACACTGCCTATAATTTTAACATAAAATATATAATATGTTACTATTGCAATGATAACAAAACCACTGAAATGATTGTTAATTTTTTTATTCTTGTTGCCAAATACTTTATACACAAGCAAAAATTCCAAAATTCTATACCAAAATTACAAATTTTTCTGATTGAATTTAATTATCTTATTAAAACACTAACCCTAGTGAATAACAACAAGAATAACACCTTCATGAATCATTATAATAAGATATTTTCAGAGTGAATATAATTGCACTTAAATGGTTTATTTTTTTGTATTTTATTTTTATATTTTTTGTATGTTTGAGCATTGTTAATACCTGTGTTTGGTTTGCTAGACATGTTTGATGTAGCAATGTAAGTTGATTTTTGTATTATGAATAAAATACATTTTAAAAATAAATAAAGTTTCTGACCTGTAGAATCTATTCCGAAGAAGGGAGGTCGTGCTGTATTGGCTGTCACAGGCACACTATGCCTGCAAACAGTTCCATCTGAAAATAATCACTGCACCGCCATAAGAATATCATGTTCATGTCCGAATCATCTCTTGTATTTATCTCAACTTGCGCATTATTTCCCCTTGCTTCCAGCCTAGCATTTAGTTTGGTACAGCGCCTGTCCAATCTCGGAAACAATGTTTAAAAAGAGATGACAACTTTTTTCTGAGCTAGGCGAAATCACGCATCAACGTCATTATCATGGACAAATCGAAGTAAATGCCAATAGGGGGGGAAAAAACTAACGAAAATGCAGCTATACTGTCATTCCAGGTTCAATGTTTGTCGTGACAGAGTTATCTGAAGTTGGTTAGCTAGCAAGTGACAAGAACATTATCCAGCCTGCATAGCAAACATTTTTTTTTACAACGGACTACCATCCATCTGCATTGCAACTATGCAATGTTATGTTGGTAACGGTAACCGTTTTATAAAATCAATAAGGCACGCGAGGCAGTGCTGTATCTTGAATAGTCACATGTAAATGGGTAGTCCATTTTGTTAAGAACGGACGACCAGACCTTCTGCAAAGCAACTATGCAAAAGAATTAGCAACATGACCAAAATAACTAACAACCAGATTTTTGTCCAGACTAAATCTTCTGGTGGAAGAATTAAATTGTATGAACTGACTTATCAAAATAAAGCTTTAATGACAATTAAATATGTTGGTAAAAGTACGTTTTATTAAAGCAATAAGGCATTGTATCGCGTCGGGGCGAACAATGTCATTTCTTTACCTGTTACAGCGCTACCTCTTGTGCCTTATTGTTTAAGGCTGTATTCTTAAATTTCCTCCACTCCAGTGAGTCAGAACGCGCTCTGGGTCGTTCGTAAATTCTGAGCATTCAGAGCGCACACTGGAAAGCTCCGACAGAGGATTGATCCGAGCGTTCTGCCCTCATAACCGCAGCCAAGCACCCAAGCTAACTGGTCGTGTTAGCTACCTTGCTAGCTACTTCCAGACACAAATAAGAGAACACCTCACTCTGACCATTTTACTCGCTCTAGCAGAGCTGGTTAGGCTGTTTCCATGTTAAATAGAGCGTTAGTGAATGTAATTACCCCCCCCCCGACGTTTACTGACACCGGCCATATTCAGAGGCTGTTTCGCGTTCGTAAATTAATCAGTTATTCTGCGCTATGAAATCAGCGTAGATAGCCAGAGTGAGTTGACGAACGCAACCTAAGTATACTGCACTGTTTGAGCTAGAAACATACTCATTTCGCTGCACCAGTGATCACATCTGCGAAATATGTGTACACGACCAATACAATTTGATTTGTCTACCTATAATTCATGACGTCAGGAGTAGGTGGAGGAAGTTTAAATTTGGTGCCGACCCACGTGTGTGATGGTTAGGTTTCAGGCAAGGCGGTGATGGCTTGCTGGCTGTTGAACGCTCAGAATCGTATGCTACGAGAGTAAAGCTTTCTGGAATTCCCTCATTGTTTTGATACAAGCCGAGGTTCTCGGTCAAATTTTTTGATGCAGCTAGCTGTCATTTTCTCCAACGTTGTCGAGCAATGGAGAAACGCCCATCTGCAATAATTCTTATGACCTTCGCCTCCTCTGCACACCGATACGTATTTCTTGGATCCAGCGATGCGGGGAGCGTTCTGACTTTGATTGTCAGTTGAATTGACATTTATTTAAAGAGAAGTGAAGTGCCTACCTACAATCTATTCTACCGATTTAACGTAATATTATAAATAATCACGACTGAAGCAGATGCCCCTGGTTCTGTCACCCCGGCTATACTATGTTGGAATTTCCATCTCTCATTCCATATTGGCCTCTCATCCGCTTTCTGGTGCCTATGGCTATTACCAATGTAGCCATCGACGTCGGTGAACAGGTAAGTCGGCGGCATCAAATTGTCATGAGACAGCGATATTTGCATAGGGTATGTGCTAGTCGGTAGCCAACATTGGTGTTTGAGGCAAGAGTTACGGATGAACGTCAACAATTAGCTAGATGTCACGCTCTGTCAAAACACGGTCCGGCTAACTTCTAGCGCTTGTTTGATTTTGACTTGAACTAAGCATTCAACATGGTACAGAATGTTGTATCTATCCATCAGACCACCACTAGTATTGGCCTACAATTCCAGAATTTGATAAATTCAGAACAGGCGCGTGTATAATTTAAAAGCCGGCAGATGGCGATATTGAGACGGGTCATTTTACCGTCCAAATAAATTATGGAGTCAGCAATACATTCGTATCACTTGTGGACCGGTTCGTACCTGACATATTCTCCATTCAGGCTGCATAGGCTTCGATTTCCTCAACTTTATTGAATGGATAGATGGCGGGGAAAATATGCTTACTTTATGAAAGACCTTTTTCCACCACCAATACTAGTGGCAAAATGCTAATCCCGCCTATACTTTCTTTGGATTGGTGGATACATCTCATTTGTTTAAATACCTTTTTGAATATTCGATTCGTTGTTGATTTCAACCGCATGTATTCAACGGAGAAATGCAACGCTACTAGCCTCATAACATGGATATGCTTAGTCATCTCAATTACAACTCCGATAAAAGTGTTTTTTTGCAAAGTTGTGGGGAAGTCACGTGTCCTACTTATATCAGTACTCCTAACAACTAAAGTGTTATGCAATTTATATTCAATGAAATAAACCTCACGTAGTAAATAAGCCATATTTTTGGGGGGGGGACCAAATTCGACACAGCATTGACCTCCATACAAAAACGTGCTTGGTAGGTGAATTTTGTTTTGTTTTTAACGTGTTAGGAGAATTAGGTTAAGGTTAGCTAAAATGCTAAAATAGTCCCAGACATTTGTTGCCATAACCAGGTCTGCCCTGAGAGTAGTCTTGGTTTCCACCAATGCGATGCTGCTACAGCAGCAGGCATAAAATAAACATAGCCCATGGTCTGGTAGTTTCAACCTGATTGGTTGAACAGATATACAACATCCGGGATTAATGTTAAACCACTCTAGCATGGGTGGAAAATGGTGTTTCATAAGGAAAGTAAGCATATTTTCCGTTACAAGAACATTCATGTGTCCAGTTTTCTGAGGGTTGGGAGAACATTTCATTACTTCCCACAGAACATGGTTGCTATGTTCTCAGAATATAATTGATATTAATGTTGTAGACATGTTTCATGGGAATGTTACAGGAACATTTGTGTATCAGAAATCAACTGATTGTACCAAAGAAGCTTTCTCCCCCTCATTTCATTTCACATCACTCCTTGTGAGGCCCTGATTGGTGAACCACTGATCCATTCAGTGTTTCGTCTGTTGGCAAAGTTAGGAACACACACAGTTTGATTAATCCCGCCCGGGTGCCCTTGTAGGTGTTTTGCTTAGGCTGAAAGTTGAATGCTTTCTATTTGGAACCTGGCTGCCTCCCGGGCGTGAGTCAGGTGCCCTGCGAAGTCGGCTCAAAACAAAAGTGACGTAATTAAGCATGTGTAGCAATTACTATGATTCTGTGTTTTCTCATGCAAAAGGGATTGCTTTTGATAAAAACGCTTTATCTGCCTTCCCAATGAAAACTATACATAAAATTATAAATGCAACATGCAACAATTTCAACGATTTTACTGAGTTACAGTTCATATAAGGAAATCAGTCAATTGAAACAAATTCATTAGGCCCTAATCTAGGGATTTCACATCAATCAGAATGAGTTTTTCTCCACAAAAGGGCTTTATTACAGACAAATACTCCTCAGTTTGTGGAGATAGTTGTGGAAGAACTTGACTGGCTTGCACAGAGCCCTGACTGGCTTGCACAGAGCCCTGACTGGCTTGCACAGAGCCCTGACTGGCTTGCACAGAGCCCTGACTGGCTGGCACAGAGCCCTGACTGGCTGCACAGCAGCCCTGACTTGGCTTGCACAGAGCCCTGACTGGCTTGCACAGAGCCTGTACTGGCCTGCACAGAGCCCTGACTGGCCTGCACAGAGCCCTGACTGGCCTGCACAGAGCCCTGACTGGCCTGCACAGAGCCCGACTGGCCTGGCCACAGAGCCCTGACTGGCCTGCACAGAGCCCTGACTGGCCTGCACAGAGCCCTGACTGGCCTGCACAGAGCCCTGACTGGCCTGCACAGAGCCCTGACCTCAACCCCATTGAACACCTTTGAGATGAATTGGAACGCCGACCGTGAGCCAGGCCTAATTGTCCAACATCAGTGCCCGACCTCACAAATGCTTATGTGGCTAAATGGAAGCAAGTCCCCGCAGCAATGTTCCAACATCCAGTGGAAAGCCTCCCCTGAAGAGTGGAGCTGTTATAGCAGGAACGGGGGACTAACTCCATAGTAAAGCCCATGACTTTGGCCATGTGGTGTATGAAGAAATAAAGCTAGAATCTTAAATGTTCTAGGTGCACTGGTGTTCCTAAATTCAAATTCCAGGTCGCACAGCAAAATATTTAGGCGCGTATGTTAATAAAATGGTCCCACTGTAGAGCCCTGGTGGCAAATACCAGGTTATACCAAATAGCCTATATGATTGTTGAGTTGCGACTGTCATTGAAAAGTAGAGGCACAGCCAGGTATTACTGCTGTGAATTGCCAGTGACCTCACAATACGATGTTATCACGATACTTAGGCTCTGTTGCGATATGTATTGCTATTCAGTATTATATTGAGAATCGATATTGTGATTTTATTGCGATTCGATTTGCCGAACATATTGCTCACCATGTCTGCTGCAGAGGGACGAGCCATGAGAAAGAGGTCAAAATCTAATTGACTCATTATTTAAACAGAAAATGGAGAAAAAGCTATGGAGTTTTGGTGCCGGTACAGCAAACTAGCAATTTTTATTTTATTTTTTATTTTCAAAATGATACGATAGTCAAAAATAATGTCCCCATATGTACCTATTGATCCCCCATCACTACCAGGCATATTGCAATATTTCAAAACATAATTGCTGGAAAACAGTTTGGAAAGCAAGTAGTTATTGCTGTAAAGAGAAGACAATGAAAATACTAATATGTCTATTAGTTATCATAATACTCAACTAAATTTAGCGAACAGTATAGCCTATCTTGGCACCAGTGGAGAGAATTGGCTGAGAGTGTGCATATTCACACTCTATCATTGTTCAGCCAGTGAAAGTTTGATTTTGGACAACAATTTCCTGCTCCAGGTTAGATGGGTGTCATATTGTATTTGTGTCTCACCTTCTTGACTTAATACATTTTGTTAAAGTTTTTTTGCAAGTTTATTTTTAATACATTATCACATTTACATAAGTATTCAGACCCTTTACTCCGTTCTTTGTTGAAGTACCTTTGGCAGCGATTACAGCCTCGAGTCTTCTTGGGTGTGACGCTACAATCTTGGCACACCTGTATTTGGGGGGTTTCTCTCCTTAGCAGATTCTCTCAAGCTCTGTCAGGTTGGATGGTGAGCGTTGCTGCACAGGTCTCTCCAGAGATGTTCGATCGGGTTCTATTCCGGGCTCTCGCTGGGCCACTCAAGGACATTCAGAGACTTGACCCGAAGCCATTCTTGCGTTGTCTTGGCGGTGTGCTTAGGGTCATTGTCCTGTTGGAAGGCGAACCTTCACCCCTGTCTCAGGTCCAGAGCGCTCTGGAGCATGTTTTCATCAAGGATCTCTCTGTACTTTGTTCTGTTCATTTTTCCCTCGATCCTGAGTCCCTGCCATTGAAAAACATCCCCACAGCATGATGCTGCCACCACCATACTTCACCATAAGGATGGTGCTAGGTTTCCTCAGGACGTGACACTTGGCATTCAGGCCAAAGAGTTCAATCTTGTTTCTCATGGTCTGAGAGACCTTCAGGTGCCTTTTGGCAAACTCTAAGCGGACTCATGTGCCTTTTACTGAGGAGTGGCTTCCATCTGGCCACTCTACCATAAAGGCCTGATTGGTGGAGTGCTGCAGAGATGCTTGTCCTTCTGGAAGGTTCTCCTATCTCCACATAGGAGCTCTGTCAGTGACCATTGGGTTCTTGGTCACCTCCCTGACCAAGGCCCTTCTCCCCCGATTGCTCAGTTTGGCCGGGCAGCCAGCTCTAGGTGGTTCCATTTAAGAATGATGGAGGCCACTGTTCTTGGGGACCTTCAATGCTGCAGACATTTTTTGGTACCCTTCCCCAGATCTGTGCCTCGACACAATCCTGTTTCGGAGCTCTACGGAAAATTCCTTCGACCTCATTGCTTGTTTTTTTTTCCTCTGACATGCACTGTCAACTGTGGGACCTTATATAGACAGGTGTGTTCCTTTCCAAATCATGTCCAATCAATTGAATTTACCACAGGTGGACTCCTATCATCCTTGAAATGTTTCTACAACTTGATCAATGGAAACAGGATGCACTGGAGCTCAATTTCGAGTCTCATATCAAAGGGTCTGAATACTTATGTAAATACGGTATTTGTTTTTATTTTTTATAAATTGGCAAAAAAAATCTAAACCTGTTTTCGCTTTGTCATTATGGGGTACTGTGTATGGATTGATGACATTTTATTTAATCCATTTTAGAATTAGGCTGTAACGTAAGAAAATGTGGAAAAGGTTAAGGGGTCTGAGCACTTTACGAATGCACTGTATATGCATAATGTATAATGGCTTCATAATTCATAAAGGTCATGTTAACTGACTGATATTATCTCATAGAACAATACGTGTAAGATATCTTAAGCGTCTGTTAACCTCTGACCTTTTTTTGGGGCGTTTATCCCAAAACCCTATTCTTTCCTCATTCCTTTTCATAAATAGGGATAGCTTAACAAACCAGAGGTAACTCATTTCTGTATTTTAGGACTTCAAGCTCCATTTGTGATATCTAGAGCAGTGAATGTAAACTAAAGCCCTTGAATTGTAGCATGGATCTAGAACCGTGAGCAGCAGATGTCTACTATAACATGGAAAGAAGAGTAGCTTTTTGTTGAATGAGTGGTGACTGATTTTAATTATTAGTAGGTGTATTGATCTACTTGTGTATCTTTGTGGCTTCTGAAAAGGCCATAATGCACCCAGAACTAAAGCCCAGTTCAGTGGAGATCTTATGAATATCATAGCCCCACGCCAGTGACCCACAGCAGTCCCAGTCATATGACAGATGACAGGCCTACTCATACTAGCTGGTATTCTTGCCTAGTCCTAGTGGGCAGTAGGAGTCCAAGCGTGCGTCTCGGAAGAGGTTAGGATTATGCATACGTAAGGGCCGTGTGAGGAGCTATAAATCGTACCCAGCCCCCTTCTATGGAAAGAGGCAGCTGCGGATCCTCTCTGGAGGCAAAGCTAAATGGAAATAATGTCTAATTCGCCTGAATGACTAATTCAGTTGTTCAGGATCACGACAGGGTATAAAGTGTTTTTAGCATAGAACTAGAATGAGTTGAATGGGCTTGGAGTTTGGAACCTGACTGGTGAACTCATGGGTACGCTCGCGATGACTGCCTGGTAATGTAGAATGTTAATTTAAATGATGCTAACTTAAGTTGCTCATGGAATGTATTTTTTGTATTGTCAATTAAGTTTATTAAACTAATCACAGAACAGATTGATAGGTACACATCCTGCTTTTACATCCTGCTTTGCTACTATGGGTACATTTGCAATTTCTGCCAGTCCACCCATTATGCCATCATTATCTTTAATGGGGACGCATGTTCTATTCTTTCTATTTCTATGGGTTTTTACATATTTCCACATGCATCCATTATGTATAGGAACATGTATATGGTCTCCAATGCAGATTTTGTTACAATATTTCAGAAAAATTTAACTGATAAAGGTTAATTTAGCTATATGTAGATATCTCAGAAGAAGAAAAACGTCCTCTCACTGTCATCAGCGTTTATTTTCAGCAAACTTAGCATGTGTAAATATTTGTATGAACATAAGATTCAACAACTGAGGCATAAACTGAACAAGTTCCACATACGTGGCTAACAGAAGTGTAATGATGTGTCCCTGAACAAACGGGGGTCAAAAGTAACAGTCAGTATCTGGTGTGGCCACCAGCTGCATTAACTACTGCAGTGCATCTCCTCATGGACTGCACCAGATTTGCCAGTTCCTGCTGTGAGATGTTACCCCATTCTTCCACCAAGGCACCTGCAAGTTCCTGGACATTTCTGTGGGGAATGGCTCTAGCCCTCACCCTCCGATCCAACATGTCCCAGACGTGCTCAATGGGATTGAGTTCCGGGCTCTTCGCTGGCCATGGCAGCGGAAATCACACACAGAACGAGCAGTATGGCTGGTGGCATTGTCATGCTGGAGGGTCATGTCAGGATGAGCCTGCAGGAAGAGTACCACATGAGGGAGGAGGATGTCTTCCCTATAATGCACAGGGTTGAGATTGCCTGCAATGACAACAAGCTCAGTCCGATGATGCTGTGACACACCGCCCCAGACCATGACGGATCCTCCACCACCTAATCGATCCTGCTCCAGAATACATGCCTCGGTGTAACACTCATTCCTTCGATGATAGACGCGAATCCGACCATCACCCCTGGTGAGACAAAACCACGACTCGTCAGTGAAGAGCACTTTTTGCCAGTCCTGTCTGGTCCAGCGACTGTGGGTTTGTGCCCATAAGCGACGTTGTTGCCGGTGATGTCTGGTGAGGACCTGCCTTACAACAGGCCTACAAGCCCTCAGTCCAGCCTCTCTCAGCCTATTGCGGACAGTCTGAGCACTGATGGAGGGATTGTGCGTTCCTGGTGTAACTCGGGCAGTTTTTGCCATCCTGTACCTGTCCCGCAGGTGTGATGTTTGGATGTACCGATCCTGTGCAGGTGTTGTAACACGTGGTCTGCCACTGCGAGGACGATCAGCTGTCCATCCTGTCTCCCTGTAGCACTGTCTTAGGCGTCTCACAGTACAGACATTGCAATTTATTGCCATGGCCACATCTGCAGTCCTCATGCCTCCTTGCAGCATGCCTAAGGCACGTTCACGCAGATGAGCAGGGACCGTGGACATCTTTTTTGTTGTTGTGTTTTTCAGTCAGTAGAAAGGCCTCTTTAGTGTCCTAAGTTTTCATAACTGTGAACTTAATTGCCTACCGTCTGTAAGCTGTTAGTGTCTTAACGACCGTTCCACAGGTGCATGTTCATTAATTGTTTATGGTTCATTGAACAAGTATGGGAAACAGTGTTTAAACCCTTTACAATGAAGATCTGTGAAGTTATTTGGAGTTTTACAAATTATCTTTGAAAGACAGGGTCCTGAAAAAGGTATGTGTGTGTGCCAGTCAAAGGTTTGGACACCTACTCATTCCAGGGTTTTTCTTTATTTTAACTATTTTCTACATTGTAGAATAATAGTGAAGACACCAACTATGAAATAAAATAACACACATGGAATCATGTAGTAACCAAAAAACTGTTAAATAAATCAAAATATATTTTCTATTTGAGAATCTTCAAAGTAGCCACCTTTTGCCTTGATGACAGCTTTGCACACTCTTGTCATTTTAGAGTCCTTTTACTGTCCCCAGGACAAGGTGCACTTGTATAATGATCATGCTTAATCAGCTTCTTGATATGCCACACCTGTCAGGTTTATGGGTTATCTTGGCCAAGGAGAAATGCTCACTAACAGGGATGTTAACAATTTGTGCAGAAATCTTCAGAGGAATAAGCTTTTTGTGCATATGAAACATTTCAGTGATCTTTTATTTCAGCTCATGAAACATGGGACCAACACTTTACATGTTTAGTTTTATATTTTTGTTCAGGGTAGGACAGTAAAAAATGTTTTGGTGAGACCTGTGGTACACTGTCTAAAATACCATGGGATTCAACCAACCAGCATTCAGGTTACAAATCACCCAGTTTATAATTAAACAATAAGGCTTGAGTGCGTGTGGTATATGGCCGATATACCACGGCTAAGGGCTGTTCTTATACTAGACCCAATGCGGAGTGCCTGGACATAGCCCTTAGCCGTGGTATATTGGCCATATACCACAAACCCCCGAGGTGCCTTATTGCTTTTATAAACTGGTTAACAATGTAATTGGAGCAGTAAAAATACATGTTTTGCCATACCCGCTGTATTTGGTTTGATATTCCACAGATGTCAGCCAATCAGCATTAAGGGCTTGAACCACCCAGTTTCTAATTGTAAATAAATCCCATTTGCGCATTTGCATAACTGACCAATCCAACAGGAGAGTTTGAGTGATAACTCGGACAGAGGATCTCAATCTTTGCAAGAAACACTTGGACGAACTTCAAAAAACCGAATGTTCGGCTATTTTCTGGCAATTGTGCCTTTTATTATGTGGCAGATGTTAAAACTACAAATGTTATAAATGGCTCATTTGCTAGATTGACTTGTTATTTCAATAGGCATAGGCTACTGACTAAAATCTGGGTTTATAATTGCAATTCAACTTTGCCATGGTTTGCTGAGCAAGATGCAGGTATTCTTATATCCCAACATCTAATTTCAGGGAAAAGTCCACAATGAAACGGACATTAAATTTGGAGAATGATACATTTATGATAGAGCTGTGACCATGATCAGAATTGAGAACTTTGAATTGAATTAACTAAACATGGCCATTTAATAATTACATAATACCACATGGCTATAACAACAAACTGAACTTATAGGGTATTAAATCTGTTTGCTAGCTCCAGCCAGGTAGGCAACACAGGTGACACATTGATTTGCATTGACTCCAGTGATATCTCCATTTCGACATATTTATTGTATCAAATGGTAGGCTACAGTAGCCTGCAATGGCATTGAAATTAACAGCCTACTTGATTCCCAACAGATGCAAATGTATCATTCTTTACATTTTAATGTCTGTTTCATTGTGGACTTTTTCCCCATAACAGAAGCACACGAGGGAGTTCCATAACTTCCATTTCAAATTTCCACTCGCTTGTTTCATGAGGTTTCCCAAAAGAAAAGTCAACATTTGAATGAAGTTTCCTTTAAACCACCTCAGAGTGAATTTGTCTAAAGCACTCTAGTGCACCTAAAGTCGTTTTCCACTGCTTTGTCGCCATTACAGTGCTGAAATAGCAGCTGCATCTTCTGATTTACATGGACAAGGTGGACCTGATCAGTAATCCTAGATCAGCAATGCTACTCTGAGACACTTTGTGAATACAGTCCTAGATCTTCCCTAAATGTTAGTTATGTGAGTGAGTACGTGTCTGCCAGGGGAAGAGGGCCGGGAGAGGAGTGTACTGAAGGTGTGTGTGATGGCCTGGCCAGTCATTTGTGGTTAGTCTCTGTAGCCTCAGGCCTTTGGCTCTTAATCTGAATCTCTCACCCAGCTCGCTACCTCTTCATTGTCACTGTTGAATGTCCTTCTCCGATCCCTCAACTCTTCTCCTTTCCTCAGCCCATGCCACGACAGACAATGGCGACACCAGTAGCCTCAGCACCACTCATTCTGAAAGGACACATTCTTCAGAAATGATATACGATGCTCAGATTACCAATGGTTAACTAGGGAGCTAGGATATATCAGGTAGCTAACCATTTACAGTCACAGCAGTTCATTAATAGGTCAATAAGCACTAACATAGTCACAACAATATTATAATCTTAAATCTCAAATAGAAATGGAGAAATGCCACTGTCTTGGCGTTAACAGAGGCATTAATATGTGGGAAAATATCCAGGCGGCATCACATCCGGCCGTGGTTGGGAGTCACATAGGGAGGCGAACAATTGGCCCAGCGTCGTCCGGGTTTGGCCGGGTTAGGCCGTCATTGTTAATACGAATTTGTTCTTAACTGACTTGCCTAGTTAAATAAAAAAAGATCTCTTAATAGATGCATTGACAGTTTATCCTGAGTTTAACTCAATTGGCCGAAGTTACCTCGCTAACTCCTCAATCCTGATTTGTACTATAACCCTCAGGCTAGTGCGTACTGGTATGAATGATGGTTGTATGATGCTGAACCTTGGGGCTAATGCGTTCTCACTCTTTCCCATCCATTCCCTTGGCCTTGTGGTCCTTGGCAGGCTCTAAACCGGGGTTTAGCGGGCTTTAAAGAGGATGCGGTTGAGATGCTCGCCAGCTACGGGCTGGCCTATTCGCTAATGAAGTTCTTTACTGGGCCCATGAGTGACTTCAAGAACGTGGGCCTGGTGTTTGTCAACAGCAAGAGGGACCGGGGCAAGGCTGTGCTGTGCATGGTGGTAGCAGGCACTATGGCATTCATCATTCATGTTCTCATAGGTGAGGATTAAACATGGTTGTTTTGTCCCAAACCATGACATTTAATAGTAACTAACTACTAGTATTTATTCTTATTTATTCCAAGTGATTATTTTAAATCCAGTGATATATCAGTTGTAAACTGCTTTAAGTTCAGCTTTTTCAGTTTTCTTCTTTTTTTTTTTAAATTAAGAGGCCAACCCACGAGCGTTTTATCATCTCAAAAGTTTCAAAACGAGTTAGTGGTGTCATCTCCTCAGTCCTTATAGTATTCTTCTTCTCTCCCCTCTCTAGCCCAGACAGACCTAGGCTACTACATTATCAATAAGCTGCATCATGTGGATGACTCCGTGGCCAACAAGACCAGGAGGGCTTTCCTCTACCTGGCAACTTTCCCACTGCTGGACGCCATGGTGAGTACTGAGTAGAGTATACGGCTTGATTCAAGGCTGCGTCCCAAATGGCACCCTATTCACTATATACAGTGTATTAGTTAAGTATTCAGACCCCTTTCCCTTTTTCCACATTTTGTTACGTTACAGCCATATTCTAAAATTGATTAAATAAATATTTTTCCTCAATCTACACACAATATCCCATAATGACAAAAAAAAACATGTAATACATTATTTACAGAAGTATTCAGACCCTTTGCTATGAGACTCGAAATTGAGCTTGGGTGCATCCTGTTTCCATTGATTGGACATGATTTGGAAAGGCACACACCTGTCTATATACGGTCGCACAGTTGACAGTGGATGCCAAAGCAAAAACTAAGCCATGAGGTCAAAGGAATTGTCTGTAGAGCTCCGAGACAGGATTGTGTTGAGGCACAGATCTGGAGAAGGGTACCGAAAAATGTCTGCAGCATTGAAGGTTCCCAAGAACAGTGGCCTCATCATTCTTAAATGGAAGAAGTTTGGAACCACAAACTCTTCCTAGAGCTGGTCGCCTGGCCAAACTGAGCAATCAGGGAGAAGGGCCTTGGTCAGGGAGGTGACCCGATGGTCACTCGGACATAGCTCTAGAGTTCCTCTGTGGAGATGGGAGAACCTTCCAGAAGGACAACCATCTCTGCAGCACTCCACCAATCAGGCCTTTATGGTAGTGTGGCCAGACGGAAGCCACGCCTCAGTAAAAAGCACATGACAGCCCACTTGGCGTTTTCCAAAAGGCACCTAAAGGACTCTCAGACCATGAGAAACAAGATTCTCTGGTCTGATGAAACCAGGATTGAACTCTTTGTCCTGAATGCCAAGTGTCACACCTGGAGGAAACCTGGCACCATCCCTACGGTGAGGCATGGTGGTGGCAGCATCATGCTGTGGGGATGATTTTTAGTGGCAGGGACTGGGAGACTAGTCAGGATCAAGGGACAGATGAACGGAGAAAAGTACAGAGATCCTTGATGAAAACCTGCTCAGGGCCTCAGACTAGGGTGAAGGTTCACCATCCGACAGGACAACAACGCTAAGCACACAGCCCAGACAATGCAGGAGTGGCTTCGGGACAAGTCTCAATGTCCTTGAGTGGCCCAGCCAGAGCCCGGACTTGTACCCAATCGAACGTCTCTGGTGGGACCTGAAAGTAGCTGTGCAGCGACGTTCCCCATCCAACCTGACAGAGCTTGAGAGGATCTGCAGAGAAGAATGGGAGGAACTCCCCAAATACAGGTGTGCCAAGCTTGTAGTTTCATTACCAAGAAGACTCGAGGCTGTAATCTCTGCCAAAGGTCCTTCTACAAAGTACTGAGTAAAGGGTCTGAATACTTAAGTAAATGTGAGATTTGCTATTTTTGCTTTGTCATTATGGGGGTATTGTGTGTAGATTTGAGTGGGGAAAATACAATTTAATCCATTTTAGAATAAGGTTGAAAATGTGGAAAAAGTGAAGGGGTCTGAATACTTTCCAAATGCACTGTAGTGCACTACTTTGAACCAGATCCCTATGGGCCATGTTCAAAAGTAGTGCATTATGTAGGGAATAGGGTGCCATTTAGGAAGCAGCCTGGCTCTCATGAACCAAAGCATGGCTAATCATGGCAGAAAGAAGCTTAAAAACACAAATGTATGTATAATTGCATTGACATCATGCTGATCTTAAAACGTACACACTCTTGTCCCTGTATTTCAACTACCGCATATTGACACATTTCAATGTGAGCTTTTGGGTTGCTTTTATTTTTTACAGAAAATAACTTGGTGTGCAAAAATTATTGGGTGGAGAAGCAACTATTGTCTCCTTAATTTTTTTTTTTTTTAGTGTTGGATACATGCTGGAATCCTCCTCAAGCACAAATACAGTGTCATTGTAGGCTCTGCCTCCATCTCTGATGTCATCACCCAGGTACTCAACAGATTGCTTCCTTGTTGTTCACTAATTCCCAATACAGTGAAGATGGGTCCTTGTAGCCAAAACAAAAATGCAATTACCCTCAAAAGTGGACTTGGCAGTATGCCCTGCTCTGATGGGTTGTGAGTGTGATGTGGTCCTAAGGGAGTGTTTCTGACTGTGGCCCCCCCCTCTCTGTGGCAGATTGTGTTTGTGTCCGTCCTGCTGCGTAGTAACCTGCCGTGTGTGGAGCCCCTTCTCATCCCCATCCTCGCCCTGTACATGGGAGCCCTGATGCGCTTCGTCATCTTGGGCCTGGGCTACTACTACAACATTCACGACAACATCCCAGACTCCAGTGGAGTTGACGTGGGGGTACGCTGTTTCCTTCTTCACCCAGCTGAGACCTTTTTAAGAGTTCAACGTGTTGTTTATTTAACACTAGAACCGCTGGGCCTTTCAGGCGATAAGTATCCGCTGCAGCAGGGGTTCCCAAACTGGGTCGCAGCCGAGACGTTTGTGGTGCATTGCATGAAAATACATTTGAGGGAATGGGAAAGAAATGCTTTCAGTGTAAACTTAACGACTAAAACAAAATAGAATGTTTGTAGAAAAAATACTGCACCTGTATATTTTTTAATAATAGCCTATAATCTTTTAGAGCCTATAATGAGCTAAATAAAAGCTAGACAATCAGGGGTCCAATTGATTTTGCTATGTTTGAGCATAAGAACACCACATTTTCCATGTCAAAATGCGTAGAATTGCAGGAAATTAGCTGGTGGCCGTGGCTCAGTCTTCGTCAGAAAATCTTAGACCCTCTTGGCCGCAGAGACAAAATGTTTTAAAGCTTAATTCCCTGCAATTGTACATATTTTGCCATGGGGCGGAGAGACATTTTTTAAATTTTTTTTATGTAAAGCTAGTTTCCTATAATTCTACACATTGTCATGGGACTGAGAAAAAATTGTGGTTTAAAAGCTAATTTTCTGCAATTCTACATACTTTACCATGGTTTATGCCGTGTTCTTAAGCCATCTGAGTGACTCAAACATTATACCATAATCAATTGGGGCCCCATGCCGTGAAATGTTTTTAATTTCAGATTCACCCTCACTGTCTAGTTTTTGTTTTATATACAGCTCCATTATCTTTTCTACATACTTTATCTGTTTTTTTACTGAAAACGTTTAAAATAAGTTGGGGAAAAATTGAGTGGCGGCAATGATTTAGGCCAGGGGTGTCAAACACATTCCATGGAGGACCTAGTGTTTGTCCTTTCAATTAAGCCATAAACAAACCAGGTGTGGGTTCCTTACTAACTAGTGACCTTAATTCATCCAAATACAAGGGAGGAGAGAACCTGCAGCCTCTCGACCTTCTGTGGTTTAGGGGAAAGACTGCATCAATATTCTAACAGTCAAAAAATTAAATTCCATATGCTATCAGAAGAATAATCATCGGTGTGTTTATGAAGGTCTTGGGTAACATTAGTATACGAAAAAAACCTATTTCAAATAACATAATAGCATTTCATTAGTTTGTTACTGTAGGTTATATGTGGAAACCATTAAAACCACCACAGCAATTTAGTTTTGGCAGGTCTTGAACATTATGGAAATAAGAAAATGTATTTCAAAAGAACAGAATAGCATATTTTAAGTTGTATTACGTTAGTACTTTACTTAGTAGCCTGAGCAATGATCCCACGAGTGCTCATGTGCTGAATGCATATACAGCGTGGGTATTCTTGGGAAAAGTGATATTTTAAAATTGAGCTCACCTCATGAATTTCTAGTTATTTGACAAAGGTCAGTGTCTTAGAAACTGCAGAATCTGCTGTTTTCTGATACTATATAGAAATCAACATGTCTTACCTACATGTGACTCTGGAGGTGGATTTGAAAAAGTGGTGACCCTTTCCCTGCTTTTGTCAATGACGAGCTGCACCTATCTCTTCATGTACATTTGGACAATTAAGTGATAATACCTGAGAAGCTAGTGTTGGAGGATATATTGGCACGGATGTTTTTCGTGTCAATATCCTCTAAACACCAGCTTCAAGGGCTTTATTACTTTTAATAATATGGACGTGAGTCAGTCATTTGTTCTAAATGTTCCGTTGCCATGGTGGTTGGCAATGTTTTTATCCCTTGCTTGCTAAGCTAGGCAATTTTGGCTTACACAATCATGTCAAATAGTGCAACAAGAATAACAGCAAGTAGCTGCATTTGCATTTGTTTAAGCTGTTTTCTAGTGTTTTTTGGGGGGGAGATGCATCCATAACAATGAGCTAATGATGTGTGATTTTTGCCTGGCGTAGAACATTTGTTCTCACGCCAGGCCACTGTTTAGAAGAGCTAGCCATCTACACTGCTAACACAATCACTTCAAACTGAAGCTGAAAACATTTTGTGTTTTTCTATTGACATTTATTTGTATATATCCAAATTATGTTGATTCGTGATTACAACTAGCTGACAAAAGCTGCCTGTCTGTCTCGTCCCGACTCCCGACACGTTCATTAGCATAGGACAGCTGGAGATCGAATTTCAATATTGAAACAATGTTGCAAATGTAGGAGAGACAGACGGCAAGGTCATTACAAATCTCTGCTGTTGAAAACCTAAATGCTAGTCTCAAAGAAATGGGACATAATGTCTAGTTGCTTTTTAAAGTGTATATCTAGAATATAAATTGCCTGGCTGAGCTGAGACTGGATTGCGCAGTCAGATGAAACGGTAAATAAGCATTTCAACGTGATAGATTTAGCCGGTTGTAACTTGTGGAATAGACACCGTCTGAATGCGGTTTTAACCAATCAATATCCAGGATTAAACCCACCTGTTGTATAATTTAAGCAATAAGGCACGAGGGGGTGTGGTATATGGCCAGTATACCACTCCTAAGGGCTGTTCTTAGGCATCGCGGTGTACCTGAACATAGCCCTATACTGAAAACCCCCAAGGTGCCTTATTGCTATTATAAACTGGTTATCAACGTAATTAGAGCAATAAAAATAAATGTTTTGTCATACCCGTGGTATACGGTCTGGTTTACCACAGCTGTCAGCCAATCAGTATTCAAGGCTCTAACCACCCAGTTTATAATTGATAATATTGTCACCCGTCAGACCTTTTGGGTTACTACATGATTCCATGTGTTATTTCATAGTTTTGATGTATTCACTATTATTCTATATTGTAGAAAATAAAGAAAAACACTCGAATGAGTACAGTGAGGGAAAAAAGTATTTGATCCTCTGCTGATTTTGTACGTTTGCCCACTGACAAAGAAATGATCCGTCTATAATTTGAACAGTGAGAGACAGAATAACAACAACAAAAATCCAGAAAAACGCATGTCAAAAATGTTATAAATTTATTTGCATTTTAATGAGGGGAAATAAGTATTTGACCCCCCTCTCAATCAGAAAGATTTCTGGCTCCCAGGTGTCTTTTATACTGTTAACGAGCTGAGATTAGGAGCACACTCTTAAAAGGAGTGCTCCTAATCCCAGTTTGTTACCTGTATAAAAGACACCTGTCCACAGAAGCAATCAATCAATCAGATTCCAAACTCTCCACCATGGCCAAGACCAAAGAGCTCTCCAAGGATGTCAGGGACAAGATTGTAGACCTACACAAGGCTGGAATGGGCTACAAGACCATCGCCAAGCAAATGGAAGAAACGCAAAAGAACTATCAATCTCCCTCGGCCTGGGGCTCCATACAAGATCTCACCTCGTGGAGTTGCAATGATCATGGGAACGGTGAGGAATCAGCCCAGAACTACACAGGAGGATCTTGTCAATGATCTCAAGGCAGCTGGGACCGTAGTCACCAAGAAAACAATTGGTAAAACACTACGCCGCGAAGGACTGAAATCCTGCAGCGCCCGCAAGGTCCCCCTGCTCAAGAAAGCATATATACATGTCCGTCTGAAGTTTGCCAATGAACATCTGAATGATTCAGAGGACAACTGGGTGAACGTGTTGTGGTCAGATGAGACCAAAATGGAGCTCTTTGGCATCAACTCAACTCACCGTGTTCGGAGGAGGAGGAATGCTGCCTATGACCCCAAGAACACCATCCCCACCGTCAAACATGGAGGTGGAAACATTATGCTTTGGGGGTGTTTTTCTGCTAAGGGGACAGGACAACTTCACCGCATCAAAGGGACGATGGACCGGGCCATGTACCGTCAAATCTTGGGTGAGAACCTCCTTCCCTCAGCCAGGGCATTGAAAATGGGTCGTGGATGGGTATTCCAGCATGACAATGACCRAAAACACACGGCCAAGMCAACAAAGGAGTGGCTCAAGAAGAAGCACATTAAGGTCCTGGAGTGGCCTAGCCAGTCTCCAGACCTTAATCCCATAGAAAATCTGTGGAGGGAGCTGAAGGTTCGAGTTGCCAAACGTCAGCCTCGAAACCTTAATGAKTTGYAGAAGATCTGCAAAGAGGAGTGGGACAAAATCCCTCCTGAGATGTGTGCAAACCTGGTGGCCAACTACAAGAAATGTCTGACCTCTGTGATTGCCAACAAGGGTTTTGCCACCAAGTACTAAGTCATGTTCTGCGGAGGGGTCAAATACTTATTTCCCTCATTTAAAATGCAAATCTATTTAAAAAATTTGTGGTTTTCTGGATTTTTTTTTGTTATTCTGTCTCTACTGTTCAAATAAACCTACCATTAAAGTTATAGACTGATCATTTCTTTGTCAGTGGGCAAACGTACAAAATCAGCAGGGGATCAAATACTTTTTTCCCTCACTGTAGGTGTGTCCAAACTTTTGACTGGTACTATATATGTAGGAAAAGTCAGGTAAGGAGCAGGATGTTTTTTTGGGTGGCTTATTTAAAATTAAAATTAAATAAAAAAGTACATTTACAAAATCAAACATCGGTTGCCGTTGTCCTATGGCGGTTCTCTTGTTAATCTTGGTCTTCTAAAAGTGGCTTTAATGCAGTTGCCGACTACCTAGATAGTAGCCCATGTCCCAGAATTAACCAGGACAATTAGGTCAATGGCCTCTATTTTATCTCGTAATCAATACTACTGCTCTCACGTATGGCAAGGAGCTACAGCTACAACTCTAAGGCACCCAGATCGAACATATCCTTGTTTTCCCCTATCATTTTGCTTCTTTGCAGGGAGATGTCACCATCGGGAAGATGTTGAGTTTCTGGTGGCCTCTGGCCCTCATCCTGGCTACCCAGCGGATCAGCAGGCCCATCGTCAACCTCTTTGTGTCCCGGGACCTCCATGGCAGCAGCGCAGCTACTGAGGTGAGTTTGAAGCCTACCTAGTCCACTCCCCAATAATATACTACAAATCAAGCTAGATCTACTCAGAGTTTTCTAAAGCTAACCAGCTTCAGTTAGCTTCGCATTCCAGCTCAGGCTTTATCTGTACAACGACAGTGGATATTGCTTGTCTGCCTGATGCTAACTCTAGCAGGCCTGTAACTGCGTGTGCATGTCGCACGTGGCTAGTCGAACACTGAACTCTTCATTGAGACGATGCATGAAAAATGGGCAAGTCAATGCCACTTTTTCATTTGTGCCAAAATCAAAATGAAGGAGAAGTTAGCCAGAGGCACTTGTCCAGGTCCTCCATACCAGGCGGTGTCAGAGGAAGGCCCCAACAATTGTCAGACTCCAGCTACCCGAGCCATAGACTGTTCAAATTGGATTTGACGCATGATTTGTAAACAACAGGTGTAGACTAATCGTGAAATGCTTACTTATGGGCCCTTCCCAACAATGCAGAGAGGGAGAACATTTTGAAATAATAAAAAAAAGTTAACGATAATTTGGCTATATACAAGGGCTACCAGTACCGGCTCGATGTGCATGGGTACGAGGTAATTAAGGTAGCTATTTTTGTATATATAGTGTATGTGGACACCCCTTCAAATTAGTGGATTCGGCTATTTCAGCCACACCCGTTGCCGACAGGTGTATAACATTTAGCACACACCCATGCAATCTCCATAGACAAATATTGGCAGTAGAATGGACTTACAGAAGAGCTCAGTGACTTTCAATGTGGCACTGTCATAGGATGCCACCTTTCCAACAAGTCAGTTCGTCAAATGTCTGCCCCGCTAGAGCTACCCCGGTCAACTGTAAGTGCTGTTATTGTGAAGTGGAAACGTCTAGGAGCAACAACGGCTCAGCTGCGAAATGGTAAGCCCAACAAGCTCACAGAACGGGACCGCCGATTGCTGTAGCACGTAAAAATCGCCTGTCCTCGGTTGCAACACTCACTACCGAGTTCCAAACTGCCTCTGGAAGCAAAGTCAGCACAATAACTGTTTGTCGGGAGCTTCATGAAATGGGTTTCCATGGCCGAGCAGCCACACACAAGCGTAAGTTCCCTGTGCTATGCCAAGCGTCGGCTGGAGTGGTGTAAAGCTCGCCGCCATTGGACTCTGGAGCAGTGGAAACACATTCTCTGGAGTGATGAATCACACTTCTCCATCTGGCAGTCCGATGCACAAATTTGGGTTTTGCGGATGCCAGGAGAACTCTACATGCCCCAATGCATAGTACCAACTGTAAAGTTTGGTGGAGGAGGAATAATGGTCTGGGGCTGTTATTCATGGTTCGGGCTAGGCCCCTTTGTACCAGTGACGTGAAGTCTTAATGCTACAGCATACAATGACATTCTAGATTCACTGCTTCCAAAGTTGTGGCAACAGTTTGGGGGAGGCCCTTTCCTGTTTCAGCAGGACAATGCCCCGTGCACAAAGTGAGGTCCATACAGAAATGGTTTGTAGCGATCGGTGTAGAAGAACTTGACTGGGCTGCACAGAGCCCTGACCTCAACCCCATTTGAACACCTTTGGGATGAATTGGAACGCAGACTGTGAGCCAGGCCTAATTGCCCAACATCAGTGCCCGACCTCACTAATGCTCGTGGTTGAATGAAAGCAGGTCCTTGCAGCAATGTTCCAACATCTAGTGGAAAGCCTTCCCAGAAGAGTGGAGCTGTTATAGCAGCAAAGGGGGGACCAACTCCATATTAATGCCCATGATTTTGGAATGAGATGTTAGACAAGCAGGTGTCCACATACTTTTGGTCATGTAGTGTATGTACATATAACTAGGAATAAAGTGATTGCTTAATAAACAGTAGCAGCAGCATATGTGATGCATCAAAAGGGTGAATGCAGATAGTCTGGGTAGCTATTTGGTTAACTATTTAACTATTTAGCAGTCTTATGGCTTGGGGGTAGATGCTGTTCAGGTTCCTGTTGGTTCCGAACATGGTACATTAGTACCGCTTGCCGTGCGGTAGCAGAGAGAACAGTATAAGACTTGGGTGGCTGGGGTCTTTGACAAATTTTAGGGCCTTCCTCTGACACTGCCTTCTATAGAGGTCCTGGAGGGCAAGGAGCTCGGCCCCAGTGATGTACTGGGCCGTACGCACTACCCTCTGTAGAGCCTTGCGGTCGGATGCCAAGCAATTTGCCATACCAAGCGGTGATGCAGCCAGTCAAGATGCTCTCAACGGTAGAGCTATAGAACTTCTTGGGGGTCAAAGGGCCCATGCCAAATCTTTTCAGCCTCCTGACGGGGAAGAGGCGTTCACGTGCCCTCTTCATGATTGTTTTGGTATGTGTGAACCATGATAGATCCTTAGTGATGTGGACACAGAGGAACTTGAAGCTCTCCACCCACTCCACTACAGCCTGTTGATGTGAATGGGGGCATGCTCAGCCCTTCGTTTCCTGTAGTCCACGATCAGCTCATTTTTCTTGCTGACGTTGAAGTCGAGAGGCTGTTCTCTCTGCTACCGCATGGCAAGTGGTACCAGTGCACCAAATCTGGAACTAATAGGAACCTGAACGGCTTCTACCCCGAAGCATTAAGACTTCTAAACAAGACAGCTAAATAGTAATGAATGGCTAGCTGGGCTACATGCATTGACCCTTTAATTGATTTGTATTAACTCTCTTGCTCTGACTCTACACACATACTTACACCCAAACACACACATACAGTACACTGACACACACATGCATACTGATGCCACACACACACACACTTTCACACTCACGACATGCTCTACTGCTCACAAGCTGCTGTTACAGCGGTCTATTATATCATGTTGCCTAGTTACTTTACCCCTACCCTTGACTTATTCCACAATTTTTTGTTAAAACCTGAATATTTTTTATCACCCAATACCCCATAATGACAAAGTGAAAATATGTTTTTAGACATTTTTGCAATTTAGTATTCACACCCCTGAGTCAATACATGTTAGAATCACCTTTTGGCAGCAATTACAACTGTGAGTGTTTCTGGGTAAGTCTTTAAGAGCTTTGCACATTATTATTTAAAATAAGTTGGTTGTTGATCAAATCCAGTGTATATTTGGCCTTCTGTTTTAGGCTGTCCTGCTGAAAGGAACCGTTGTCTCCCAGAAAGCAGACACAACCAGGTTTTCCTTTAGGATTTTGCCTGTGAATACTTTAAGGCACTCTATGTACAGTGCCTTCGGAAAGTATTCAGACCCCTTGACTTTTAACACATTTTGTTACGTTACAGCCTTATTCTAAAATGTTTTTTAAAAATGTAAAAAATTCGGAGCAATCTACACACACTACCCTGTAATAACAAAGCGAAAGCAGCTTTTTTGAGTAGTTTTGCAAATTTATAAAATGTAAAAAACCTTTATTTAACAAGGCAAGTCAGTTACAATGACGGCCTACCAAAAGGTCTCCTGCGGGGACGGGGGCCTGGGATTAAAAATAAATATAGGACAAAACACACATCACAACAAGAGAGACAACACTGCATAAAGTGAGGCCTAAGACAACAACATAGCAAGGCAGCAACACATGACAACACAGCATGGTAGCAACACAACATGGTAGCAGCACAAAACATGGTACAAACATTATTGGGCACAGACAACAGCACAGAGGGCAAGAAGTTAGAAACAACAATACATCACACAAAGCAGCCACAACTGTCAGTAAGAGTGTCCATGATTGAGTCTTTGAATGAAGAGATTGAGATAAAACTGTCCAGTTTGAGTGTTTGTTGCAGCTCCTTCGTCGCTAGCTGCAGCGAACTGAAAAGAGGAGCGACCCAGGGATGTCTGTGCTTTATGGAACCTTTAACAGAATGTGACTGGCAGAACGGGTGTTGTATGGGGAGAATGAGAGCTGCAGTAGATATATCAGATAGGGGGGAGTGAGGCCTAAGAGGGTTTTATAAATAAGCATCAACCAGTGGGTCTTGCAACGGGTTTACAGAGAAGCATAGAGTGCAATGATGTGTCCTATAGGGAGCATCGTGGAACAGCCAAGACTTCCTAGAGCTGGCCGCCCGGCCAAACTGAGCAATCGGGGGAGAAAGGCCTTCATCAGGGAGGTGACCAAGAACCCAATGGTCACTCTGACAGAGCTCTAGAGTTCCTCTGTGGAGATGGGAGAACCTTCCGAAAGGAAAACCATCTCTGCAGCACTCCACCAACCAGGCCTTTATGGTAGAGTGGCCAGACCTGAAGCCACTCCTCAGTAAAAAGGCACATGACAGCCCGCTTGGAGTTTGCCAAAAGGCACCTAAAGACTCTGACCATGAGAAACAAGATTATCTGGTCTGATCAAACCAGGATGGAAATCTTTGGCCTGAATGCCAAACGTCACGTCTGGAGGAAATCTGGCACCAAAATAGCTGTGCAGCGACGCTCCCCATTCAACCTGACAGAGCTTGAGAGGATCTGAAAAGAAGAATGGGAGAAACTTCCCAAATACAGGTGTGCCAAGCTTGTAGCGTCATACCCAAGAAGACTCGAGGCTGTAATTGCTGCAAAAGGTGCTTCAACAAAGAATTGAGTAAAGTGTCTGAATACTTATGTAAATGTTTTATTATCGGGTAGTCAGTTAGGAAAGCTAAGGCTAGCTTTTTCAAACAGAAATTTGCATCCTGTAGCACTAATTACAAAAAGTTTTGGGACCTGTCTCTTATACACATCTAGATGTGTATAAGAGACAGCTGTAGCACTAATTACAAAAAGTTTTGGGACACTGTAGTCCTTCGAAACAAGAGTACCTCCTCCCAGTTGCCCACTGCACTGTCACCACCGATAAATCTGCGATAAGCAATAATTTCAATAAGCTTTTTTCTACGGCTGGCCATGCTTTCCACCTGGCTACCCCTACCACGTCCAACAGCTCTGCACCCCCTGAAGAAACCTGCCCAAGCCCCCCCCCCCCCCATACACTTCTCCTTCACCCAAATCCAGACAGCTGATGTTCTGAAAGAGCTGCAAAATCTGGATCCCTACAGATCACCTGGGCTAGACAATCTGGACCCTCTCTAAAATTATCCGCCGAAATTGTTTCAACTCCTATTACTAGCTTGTTCAACCTCTTTCGTATCGTCTGAGATCCCCAAAGATTGGAAAGCTTCCACGGTCATCCCCCTCTTCAAAGGGGGAGACACTCAAGACCCAAACTGTTATAGACCTATATCCATCCTGCCCTGCCTTTCTAAAATCTTCAAAAGCCAAGTTAACAAACAGATCCCCGACTATTTCGAATCCCACTGTACCTTCTCCACTATGCAATCTGGTTTCCGAGCTGGTCATGGGTGCACGCACCTCAGCCACGCTCAAGGTCCTAACCTGTATCATAACTGCCATTGATAAAATACAGTACTGTGCAGCCGTATTCATCGACCTGGCCAAGGCTTTCGACTCTGTCAATCACCGCATTCTTATTGGCAGACTCAATAGCCTTGGTTTCTCAAATTACTGCCTCACCTGGTTCACCAACTACTTCTCAGAGTTCAATGTGTCAAATCGGAGGGCCTGTTGTCCGGACCTCTTGCAGTCTCTATGGGGGTGCCACAGGGTTAAATTCTCAGGCCGACTCTTTTCTCTGTAAATATCAATGATGTCGGTCTTGCTGCTGGTGATTCTCTGATCCACATCTACGCAGACGACACCATTCTGTATACATCTGGCCCTTCTTTGGACACTTAACAAACCTCCAAACGAGCTTTAATGCCATACAACACTCCTTCCGTGGCCACATTAAGCATCTCCAATCCAAAATGAAATCTAGAATCGGCTTCCTATTTCACAACAAAGCATCCTTTACTCATACCCTCGTAAAACTGACTATCCTACCGATCCTTGACTTCGGCAATGTAATTGACAAAATAGCCTCCAACACTCTACTCAGCAAATTGGATATAATCTATCACAGTGCCATCTGTTTTGTCACCAAAGCCCCATATACTACCTACCACTGCGACCTGTATGCTCTCGTTGGCTGGCCCTCACTTCATATCCGTCGCCAAACCCACTGGCTCCAGGTCATCTATAAGTCTCTGCTAGGTAAAGCCCCACCTTATCTCAGCTCACTGGTCACCATAGCAACACCCACCTGTAGCACGCGCTCCAGCAGGTATATTTCACTGGTGATCCCCAAAGCCAACACCTTTGGCCACCTTTCCTTCCAGTTCTCTGCTGCCAGTGACTGGAACGAATTGCAAAAATCACTGAGACTGGAGACTTATCTCCCTCTCTAACTTTAAGCATCAGCTGTCAGAGCAGCTCACAGATCACTGTACCTGTACACAGCTAATCTGTAAATAGCACACCCAACTACCTCATCCCCATATTATTACTTACCCTCTTGCTCTTTTGCACCCCAGTATCTCTACTTGCGCATCATCATCTGCACATCTATCACTTCAGTGTTAATGCTAAATTGTAATTACTTTGCCTCTATTGCTTTACCTCCCTAATCTTACTTAATTTACACACACTGTACATAGACTTTTTCTATTGCGTTATTGACTGTACGTTTGTTATCCCATGTGTAACTCTGTTGTTTTTGTCGCAATGCTTTGCTTTATAATGGCCAGGTCGCAGTTGTAAATGAGAACTAAATTGTTCTCAACTGGCCTACCTGGTTAAATAAAAAAAAGTATTGTATGTAGATTGAGGGGAATAAACAAAGCAATTTTAGAATGACTAACCTAACAACATTTGGAAAAAGTCATGGAGTCTGAATACTTTCTGAAAGCTACCTCAATTACCTCATACCTTTGCCAATTGACTCGGTACTGGTACTTCCTGTATATAGCCATGTTATTCTATGTGTATTTATTCCTTGTGTCACTTGCTATTTATTTTATCTTTAACTCTGCATATTTGGAAAAGGACCCGTAAGTAAGCATTTCACTGTTTATCTACACCTGTTGTTGACCAAGCATGTGACGAATAATATTTGATTTGATAGTTATGGGAAAATCCACATGTGATTACCAACTTAGCACATTCATAATTGTCTTTGTTGACAGGCTTTGGCTCACAGTTGTTTTAACAACTTTTCTACATTACTGTAAGCTGTTTAAAAAGGAAATGAAATATGAGTCCTAATGACTTCTCTGTCTCTCTCTTTGCTTGGCCAGGCTGTGGCTGTCCTCACTGCCACCTATCCTGTGGGTCACTTGCCGTACGGCTGGCTGACCGAACTGAGGGCCATCTATCCTGCTTTCGACAAGGTAAACCAAGACCTCATCCACAGTCTAAGAATAGCCTCTTGTTGCAGATCACAACATAGTAAATATCATCAGATTTAAATGAATACAGGTGACTTGTATTGGCGTCCTTTATTCCCCAATAATGATACTGTTCTCTTCTCCAACAGACCAATCCCAGCAATAAGCTTACTTCTGACACACCGGTTACAAAGACGCATATCAAAAAGTTTACAGCCTGTTGTTTGGCACTATCACTTACGGTAAGAAGGATCTATAGATGGAAGGATGTATGGATCTGTTTTTATTCCAATACTGTATTTTGATAAGTCACAGAATCCAATTATATTGGGAAGTATACCAACTCTACAGAAAAAAAAGAAGTCTGAGTATAGAATTCAGAGCCAAAACAGGTTGAGACTCAGCAAACCGAGCAAATCGTCCCTTAAGATTCCTGCACTGACAAATGCTTGGTATTTCTACCTCTGTCAATGCTTCTTACATAACATCCGGTGTCTTACTTATTAATTTCCTGAACTATAGCCTACTTTTTTGGTCCTAGCTGAAAACGATTGTGAGAGAAGGAGGAAGGCAAAGCTGGCACATCTGATAGATTAGCACATTGCCATGGATGGATGGATATACAGTACCAGTCAAAAGTTTGGGAACACCTACTCATTCCAGGGTGTTTCTTTATTTTTACTATTTTCTACATTGTAGAATAATAGTGAAGACATCAAAACTATGAAATAACACATATGGAATCATTTGAGATTCTTCAAAGTAGCCACACTTTGCCTCGTTGACATCTTTGAACTCTTGCCATTCTCTCAACCAGCTTAACGAGGTAGTCACCTGGAATGCATATCAATTAACAGGTGTGCATTAAGTTATTTTGTGTAATTTTTTCCCTTAATGCGTTTCAGCCAATCAGGTGTGTTGTGACAAGGTAGGATTGGTATACAGAAGATGGCGCTATTTGGTGAAAGACCACGTCCATATTATGGCAAGAACAGCTCGAATAAGCAAAGAGAAATGATAGTCCATTACTTTAAGACATGAAGGTCAGTCAATCCGGAAAATGGCAAGAACTTTGAAAGTTTCTTCAAGTGCAGTCGCAAAAAACATGAAGCGCTATGATTAAACTGGCTCTCATGAGGACCGCCACAGGAAAGGAAGACCCAGAGTTACCTCTGCTGCAGTGGATAAGTTCATTAGAGTTACCAGCCTCAGAAATTGCAGCCCAAATAAATGCTTCAGAGTTCAAGTAAGACACATCTCAACATCAACTGTTCAGAGGAGACTGCATGAATCAGGCCTTCATGGTGGAATTGCTGAAAAGAAACCACTACTAAAGGACACCAATATGTAGAAGAGACTTGCTTGGGCCAAGAAACACGAGCAATGGACATTAGACCGGTGTAAATGTGAGGGCCACCTACTGAGTTTAGTTATGCCCTGTCATAAACCGTCTGGTTTTTCACTTTTACATTTTTTAATTTACAATTTAAAAAGGACTGGAATTGGTGAAACTTGCAGTTCGAATAATAATCATAATAATTCAACTTCTATAGAGCTTTTCATTCAAAGCACAGAGCTGCCAACTCTCACGCATTGGCTGTGAGATGCATTTGGACCCTCTTCTCACTCCCTCACACCTCGTATGTCTCACACATTGAAAACTACTGCTTTTATTTTTCTAATTAGTCCATTTGTGTACTCTGCGTGTTAACTTTTCAACTATGCTCCAAAATCGTTTTGATATTGCAGCGTCTGCGCCTGCAATTTAACATGAGTGGTCTTATCTTGCCACAGAACTGTGAGCTGCGGCACATTTGAAGCATATGATTGGTATAGTTATGTAAGGGACCAAGGGGATTGGATGCACATTTTAAAGAGAGCAAGACGTTCTCTGAGTTAATAAAACTGTAACTAGAGCAGTACTGTAGCGCTACTTTATGTACAATGTTGTCAACAAAATTAGGTTGTCTTTATACCCGTCCCTACTGCAGAATGCAGCCTTTTGACAGCATGTACTGAAGGCAATTTAATGCCTACTTGCCTTAGTCCCCTCATTTGGTGATTGGCATTTAGGCTGTGACAAAGAAATGGCGGCAGGTGACCTGATTTTGTCAAACAGATTGTGAACCCAAAAGTGTGAGTTATGATTCTAGAGGGGGGGGGGCAGTACATTGAAAAATAATTTGGTTGGGGTGTAGGGGCATATTTATGTAAACTTGTCTTAAACATATTTTATCTCTTACTTTATTTAGTCTGATCAGTGGGACAATCAGTCTTAATGGGCTAAAATATAGGGTAATTACTGTGCTTGTCATTAAGAACACTACAGTTATTACCCACAATTATTTTATTATTCCACTTCTCAATTTTGCCAGTAATCACATATTTGAAATCTGATATGCCTTGTCTTAAATGAATTATATGAGATGGTAGGGGGACTCAACTCAAACGCATCCTATTTTGTCTATGTAGAGTAAGATGGCAAGGATCTTCAACTAGTAGATATTGGTATTCATTAGATTTGTCTTGAAGGTTGGGTGATTTTCAGAAATTAGCCCTGTTTTAAAGAGTTCACCCAAATTACAAAATACGAAATGTTTCTGTCCTTACCTTGAAAGCAGTCTATGGACAAGGAGACTGCAATATATGATTTGGTTACCCACTGCCATCAACCATTAATATAAAAATGACCTGTGCGGCGACTTGGTGTAGTGGTAACACCCCCCGGCAGGTGTTGTATACAACTTTCCACTTGAGAATAGGGATCAATCCCTACTTCCAATATTTCTACCGTTTGCCTATCTAATTACTTTCTGAATAAAGTGTCAAACCACACAAAACAAATGATCATACATTAAATGTAATCCCACAAAATTCTGACAGTAACAAAGTTGACGAATTTTGAGTTCATTTTAATGTTCAAAGCATCCTCAATCCACATGATCTGGGGTTTTATTTAAAGATGTTCCACCCTGGTCATGGGCCTAAGCCATGTCAAAATACATAGAAATGAGTCCCCCGAGGTTGTGCCAGAGGGCAATTCAATTCACATAGCGAATCTCACTCCAAGTTTTTATCAAAAGTTGGCAGCCCTGAAAGCACAAAAAAAGACATGTAATTAAGAAAAACAACATTACAACTTCATGATGGACAGTCATGAGAAAGTTGATGGCTTGAGTGATATCTGAGGGAGGTGGTCAAGCAGGGAGAGAGAGGCCGGAGGCAGGCAGGTAGCTCATCAAGGTGTCTCACTGTTTGTCTTTTCCATAATCTGAGCTAAGCCACTGTAGCCCATGGACTCTGTAGTAGGTAGGTAGCTAGCTAGCTATTTAACTATTCCTTCACTACTACCAAAATTAAGCAGCCACTTGGATGACACTGCAGCAGTTACGTGGCGCCAGAAAGCACACCACATTTCAATAATAATTCAAGAGCAGCCTCCCTACGATCCTCATCACCACACACCTCTGCCATCTTGCTTTCGGCTTCTCTCCATCCTCAACGCCTGGACATTGGCTGGAACTCGAATCAAAACAGCTAGCCAGCTAATGTTAGCTAGCTAGCTAGCCAAACAAACAAATTACTTGCCAGCTTCAGTCTTAATGCTGTGGTTGATTCTGATATGAATTAGCTATATTAATTCTTAAAACCAAAATGAATTGATGACAAATATTTACAAAATGTACAGGAGCTCTCCGCTTAGCCTGCTAGGGCACCATGGAAACTGTAGAACTATGTACAAAATGATCGTCTTTCCCTAAAATCATGGTGGTCAGTACTTTTTTACATTACAGGGGAGGATAACTGGGCCCCACAGACAATCGATCTGAAATCAATCATGGGATTTTGTTTTGCTTTAACCCCTGTAGGGTGGAAATGGGAATAGTAAGAAACTGGTTTGAAGTTTGTGGCCAAAGTTAGGTCTTGGAACCCGAGAAAGAAGTGGCATTCCAGCCAGATGTGGAATTCCAGTTTTTAAACAAGTGGGGTGTGGGCTCATGCCTGGCAGCACACAACACGTTGGGCCAGATAGGCGTGGCCTAAGGGCTTGATGAAAACTCGGGCAACGCCTGTCTGACAGGCCAGGACTTTCTCTGATTTGCGTCTGACTCCGAGGGACAGACAACGGAGAACAGCACAGAGCGGACAAGATGGATAACGGTGCACAAGAAACACCGGGCGCCAAAGACGTGGATGTCGATTGTGACAGCCCCCCCCCCCCCGCACCTCTCTGATTGAGGGGTTGGGTTAAATGCGGAAGACACATTTCAGTTGAATGCATTGTTGTACAACTGACTAGGTATCTACCCCCACCCCCCTTAGATGGCGTTTAAAGATTTAGACTGAGTAAGGAAGTCTGGCGAAAAAGGGAGGAAAACCACTGATTCATTGACTCAAAATGACCACTCTATTTGTGTAGAGAGTATGACAGGTGACTGACTGTCTACAACTAGATAAACATCTGATGGTAATCAGCATGACTACACTGCTACATTTTCTTTGACAATACAATGTTTTTTAACCAGAACCTGATGAGCGCTACAGATGGTTTAGAAGTTGATTTGCAATATTGTTATATACTGTATCTACAGTACATTGCTACCACAATTTGAATGACTTCGGTCACACGTCTGGCTTGTTAACTTCTAAGGGACCACAGTGAAACGAAACCACTCGCCTTAAAGGGGAAATATGCAGTTGCTACCTACATTTTTGGATTTATAAATGCCTCATGAGCTTAGTTGTCGTACCTCATCAGAACCCAAAATATAAGCTTGTTTTATTCCAATGTTTGTAAACAAATAAATGTAATCAAACACTATATAACCTTTTAAAACAGGGTTAAAACTGATTTTGATATTGTGGATGGTCTCCAGCCCCATCCTTCAGCTTTTTACTGAAAAATGGGTGGGGAGGACGCGTTATTATTGTTATAGCTGCTGATTACCGCTTTAACGATCTAGTAAATTCTAATGAGGCATGGTTTTGGCAAGGTTGACCAACTTTGTTGTGTGTGTGCTTAACACCAAGTTAAATTACTCTGTTTATTTGCCCAGCTGTGTGTGATGTACCGACCACCTCTGTTTGTTTTGTTAAACTTTGGACAGCTCTGCTTCATGGTGTTCTGGACCCCTCACATCTCGGAAATGATCCTGGTGAATGTGATTGGGTTGGACTTGGCCTTCGCGGACCTCTGTGTTCTTCCACTGAGGATAATCTCCTTCTTCCCTCTGCCAGGTAAGAAGAACCGCTCTTCTTATTTCAGCATTAAAACACTCCCTATGCCTCTTGAGCAGTTGGCTGGAGCGTAGTGGATGCAACACTAGAGTTGTGGGTTTGATTCCCGACGGGCCACATAATTTATTTAACCTTTTTTTTAACAAAGTTGTTTTAACAGGAAATATCTACTGGAATTTTTGACCACCAAAATGCAGTGTTTTGTTCCTCTCGTCTCTGTGAACAGCAATGAGCCATGGTTTAGCTGAGAGAGCATTGTGTCTGGGATGTAATGTTTCCACTGACTTCCCCTGTGTGTGTAGTTATAGTCCGGTCCCACCTGACCGGTTGGTTCATGACCCTGAAGATGACCTTTGTGCTGGCCCCCAGCTCTGTGCTCCGCATCGTCGTCCTCATCACCAGCCTGGTCGTGTTGCCTTCTATTGGGTAGGTGGACAATTCAGTGGACACAGACCAGCCTCTGTCCCAAATGGCACCCTATTCCCTTTATTAGTGCATTACTTTTGACTAACATGACACATGATGTTCTATTCTAAAACTGAATCACTAAAGATGGTTCATTTTGAATTCGGCAAACTTTGCTCAGTGTCATTTTGATCGGACTTCAATCTGACAGTTGAAGAGCTGCGCCCTGTTTCATGATGAGCAAATATTCATAGATCTATTCAGAGGTGAGTTTTTAAATCGGGACAATGTAAAGGATCACCATTCACTGCATCACCTACCATCAAATGCAGTCTGTGCAGATTCATTGTGAGGTACGCATTAATGGATTCTCTGCAGTTTTGTATTGAGCTAATATACACATTGAATCTTTATACCGGTTCCTTATGCATGGTTTTGAATTAAACATAAGGCATAAGGTTATCAAAACATGAATTTATGAGCTATGCCACCAGAATTTGACCCATCTGCAATACTAGCTGCCCTTATTTTACTCTACCTTATCCGTAAATGTAAGTGAATATGTTACTGCCGTTTCTCACAAAGCCATTTTTATATCTGAAACGTACGCACCAGAAAACTGTCACTTCAAGATGGTTGTTTCTCTGTGGGCAAACTGCATCTGCACTTATTCCGCAAAAATATTAGTGAGTTACAAATAAAAATGTATTGTTATATACGTCTATAATGTATTGTTATAAAATGTATTGTTATATACCATAAAGACTGGCCATATAGAGATTACATTTCGTCCTTCGCTTAGCAACACCTTTCATCTGGACTGACAAGTGGAAGCAAGTAGACCAGACCTGCTGCTATAGCGAAGACTCACAAGAGTGGAAAATCCTTTTAATCTTTACCCAACCAACAATATCCATCTGTGCCAGATGTCAGGCTATTTCACGACAAGACATCTCAGATGACTCATGTTCTTCCGGGAACCCGCTCGCACATTTTTCGCTCGCCACACACTATAATAGACCTACAACTAAATGGCTGCTTTGTTTTTGAGGAAGGGTTAAGTGTCTTATTTTAGTCTAATATGGATCCTCAAAATGTATTGAAAAATGGTAAGCCTGTACCACATAGGCCTACTGTATATCCTGTATCCTGATCTCTACTGGTCAGTGGTTCCAGTGTTAATGAATTTGGGTTTGTGTTTCAGTGTCCACGGGGCTACTCTCGGGGTTGGTTCCTTGTTGGCTGGTTTCGTAGGGGAGTCTATCATGGTGGCCCTAGCTGCCTGCTATGTCTATCAAAAACAGGTGAAGTCCCATCCCTAAAGGCAAAAGGAGCGTAAGAAACTGTATAGTCACAGTGAAGTACAAAATCACTCTACATTTCTCTTCATTCCTTTCATGTCTCTCTCCTTTCTTTCGATCTCCACTTCTTTTGCACAGAAAAACTATGAGATGGCCAGCAAGCTGGTGGAGGGAGAGGAGTCTGTTCCGCCGAGTGAGGTGTGTTCCAGAACTGAGAAGGACGCCATCGAGGAAGAGGAACATGAGTAGAGGCACTCGGAGGAAAAGGGACAGGAGAAAATGGAGCTGAAAGCCACAGAGAAAGGGAATTCCAGTGGGTTGGTCCTAATACCGGACCTGCGAGAACAACTGAAAGGATCACACAGTCCTTAACCCTTACACTCATACTCATATACTGGTTGAAAAGTGTAGATTTGGGCACTAATAAGAGCCTAAATTGGAGTGTTGTGGCTGTACAGTAACATGCTATATATGATGTCACAGCGCTGTATGGGTTTTGACTGACAGCCATTCTGAACTTGAGCACCCTGTGCGACAAGAAGTTTCCCCCATCCCTCCTGATAATTGGGCAACTCTTGCAATTTCTGTCTGAGAATGCTTTAAATGAAAAAGATGACTATATTTTGAAAGATGAGGATTATAATAAATGATGTCAAACCAGCAACCCGAACAACTTGTCCAAATTTGCACTTCACATTTCCAAATCATAGAACGTATGTAATATACAGTGTCAACGTTTATGATCACTGTTTGACGTACAGTTACAAGATGACATGGTGCCATACTCTGGGTTGTTCTGAACAGAATGAGCCTGTTTGTTTATTGTGAAGAAAATTTGCTGCTGCACTTGAACTTGTATGCACTCATGACTCCTTTCTATGCTCACCGAAATTACCATCTGTTTCTCCGAATTGCCTTGTAAAAGCCTAACACTGTAACGGCGTGTTTTATAACTTAGCTCGTCATTTTGGCAATAGAACAAGCTTTCAAATCATGCCCACCTCACCCAGATTGCGATTTATGGACTGTTTTTGGATTGCGTGAACAACAGTAATTGTGTGATGGCGGGGATGCAGGGTTGTTCCAAACAAAACAATTGCAGGTGTGCTTGCTCTAGTTCCTCAATGGCACAGCTAGGAGAACTAAAAGTACCTTATTGTTGAAGACTTCTTTGGCTGCGTTAAGTCATCCCAATTCTGAGATCAGCTGTGGAAAAAGAAAATAACTGATGTGATTGGTCAAAAGACCAATCAGTGGAAACATTTCAGAATTGAGCTGCCTGTGGAAACGCAGCCTTAGTCATTAATGGGCATTGAAATTGCTGTGCACACTTTGGAAAGGAGTGGCCACTTGAGCCTAATTTATACCTGTCGCCAAAATGTCCTTCCTCATGATCTTGACCTGATGTCTTGATCTTGTCTGTTTACACTTTTAAGATCTGGCCACAATCAGATCTCTGTATTTTAATAATCTACATCTGTCAAAAAATGTGGGCACAATCAGAATGTGGACAAGATCAGGACAAAATACAATGTTGGCACCAGGTATAAACTGGGATATGGACTCAAGTTAGTCCTCACTCAAACCCTTGTAATTGTTTTGTCTTATGGTCCACCTAACCCACATTTTCCAGGAATAGTCTTGTTACTGAATATATTCAAGTGGTTTTTTTCATGATCAACAAATGCTGCAAAAGTACAGTAAATGTGAAATGCACAAAATCAAATGTACTATTTGGATTCAGTTGTGGACTTTTTGGACTCTATTTTATTTCACCTTTATTTAACCAGGTGGGCTAGTTGAGAACAAGTTTTCATTTGCAACTGCAACCTGTCCAAGATAAAGCATAGCAATTCAACACATACAACACAGAGTTACACATGGAATAAACAAAACATACAGTCAATAATACAGTAGAAAAAAATAAAACAAAAAGTATATATACAGTGAGTGCAAATGAGGGGAGTTAAGGCAATAAATAGGCCATGGTGAAGTAATTACAATATAGCAATTAAACACTGGAATGGTAGATGTGCAGAAGATGAATGTGCAAGTAGAGATACTGGGGTGCAAAGGAGCAAGATAAATACAGTATGGGGATGAGGTAGATAGATGGGCTGTTTATAGATGTGCTATGTACAGGTGCAGTGAGCTGCCCTGACAGCTGGTGCTTAAAGCTAGTGAGGGAGATATGAGTCTCCAGCTTCAGTGATTTTTGCAGTTCTTTCCAGTCATTGGCAGCAGAGAACTGGAAGGAAAGGCGACCAAAGGAGGTGTTGGCTTTGGGATTGACCATTGAAATATACCTGCTGGAGTGCATGCTACGGGTGGGTGCTGCTATGGTGACCAGTGAGCTGAGATAAGGCGGGGCTTTACCTAGCAAAGACTTGTAGATGACCTAGAGCCAGTGGGTTTGGCGACGAGTATGAAGCGATTTTCCCATTATTTATTTTTCCTATTATTTACAAACTGTATCCCTTTCAGTTGCTACGATGGTTATGCATATTAGTTTCAGATTTCTTCTGTAAGAAACGTTTAAATTAAGGACTAATCCATATAGGACAATTCCCAGGAATGTAAAGGGTTAATTGGCTCCTTGAGTGTGGACAGTCAGCCAATAAGAGTGTAGATCTGCCATGATGAGGAACGCACACTGTACAGACAAGCCATGCACTAAAGTGTTCATACATTTAAATAACTTCCATCATGTTACTGCTAATGGAGCATGGGAAACAATGTGTTACTTGATCTTAATGCCGGGACATTTTTAAGGACCTGTTGAGTTGGGCAAGTGTATTTTATACTGGTGACGGGTATTGAAAAGTGTGTATTGACTAACAGTGAGGGGTCGGAAATACATGAGAAGCTTATTGTGTGTGTGACCCTGGGCCGGATTCAATTAGATCCGCGTTAGCCGAAATCCACAAGGTGTTTCGACGTGTCGAGGTGGTACTGCGAGCTGTCAAATCCACGAGCGCACATTATCCTGAAGCGGACATAGCAGACGGAGTCGCATAGAGAGAAATCCCATGCAGAACACTAGGATGGAGATGTAGGCTAATCTACGCCTCGATTAGGCTGATAGAAATCCTCATTACGTTGAATTATTTATTTTTTAATTTGAGGATCATTATTTCTATATAGGCAACACCAGGGGTATTCCAATTCTAACCCTACGACAGGGTTTCCCAAACTCGCTCCTCGGGACCCTTACTGCAGGCCAGTCAAGATCTTCCACACCGATCTCAACAAACCATTTCTGTATGGACCTCGCTTTGTGGACTGGGACATTGTCATGCTGAAACAGGAAAGGGCCTTCCCCAAACTGTTAGCACAAAGTTGCAAGCACAGAATCGTCTAGAATGTCATTGTATGCTATAGAGTTAAGATTTCCCTTCACTGGAACAAAGGGGCCTACCCCAAACCATTATTCCTCCTCCACCAAACTTTACAGTTGGCACTATGCATTGGGGCAGGTAGCGTTCTCCTGGCATCCCTCAAACCCAGATAAGTCGATTGGACTGCCAGATGGTGAAGCATGATTCATCACTCCAGAGAACTTGTTTCCACTGCTCCAGAGTCCAATGGGGGCGAGCTTTACACCACTCCAGCTAACGCTTGGCATTGCACATGGTGATCTTAGGCTTGTGTGCAGCTGCTTGGCCATGGAAACCAATTTCATGAAGCTCCCGACGAACAGTTATGCTGACGTTTCTTCCAGAGGCAGTTTGGAACTCGGTGGTGAGTGTTGCAACCGAGGACAGACAATTGACACGCTTCAGCACTCGGCAGTCCCGTTCTGTGAGATTGTGGCATACCACTTCGCGGCTGAGCCGTTGTTTCTCCTAGACTTTTCCACTTCACAATAACAGCACTTACAGTTGACCGGGGCAGCTGGAGCAGGGCAGAAATTTGACAAACTGAATTGTTGGAAAGGTGGCATCTTATGACGGTGCCACGTTGAGTCACTGAGCTCTTCAGTAAGGTCATTCTACTGCCAATTTATGTCTGTAGAGATTGCATGGCTGTGTGCTTAATATTTATACACCCGTCAGCAACGAATGTGGATGAAATAGCTGAATCTATATATATATAAAAGTATGTCTGCCACTTTGTGTAGCTGTTAGTAATGCTAATAACAACAATCTTCAGGTAGCTGGAAAGACTACGGCTACATTCAATCAGATCTGTTTTAGCCAACATTCACATAGGGGTTGTTTTGATTGTGTCTGAGGTGGAACTGCGTTAGAGATGTCAAATCCACAAGTGGCTCCTGGCATTATACTGTACCTAAAGCAGACATTGCCATTGGCTGCATGGAGTCAATCCCATGCAGCCTTGTTTACAAATTAAAATACTGGAATGTGAAATGTAATCTACACCACAATTATGATGATATAAATCTTCATTATTTTATTAATTTAATTTGAGCGTAATTATTTCTATATAGCCTACAATTTCTCGTTCTGAACTCGTAACGCCAGTGGGGGCAAGTGTGGCTTGTAACAATGATTACAAGAGCAGCTGCTCAACGATTTGACGCTCCAACTGCAGTTCCACTGACATCGCTAGTTAACTCTTGATTGGATTGAATCTACATGTTGGCTTAAGTACAATCAAAAGTTAGGTACAAATTAGCCTATGCCTACCTGGCAGAATCATGATTGGCATCAATCCAGCGGATATTTGTTTAGCAAATTCCAACACGTGCGTTACAGAAAACACTGCTAATTAAAAAAAACGCCTAGGTTTATATGCATTTGAATTACAAGGTATTAAACTACTCAAATCTACAGCTCTTACATTTTTCCCAGACCTAAAAATGTGGTCTCCTGGTGTGTTTCAGAACATCAAATGTTTTTCTATAAAAAAACTAGCTGCTTTTTTGGTGGTATTGAAGTCAAAATTCTGGTATCGTGACTGTTTACATCATTATGCTTGTCCACTTTTAATGCAGACTGGGAATCTGCACTTTCATTTTATTTTGACAAGTATAGCTATTTTCTTCATATTGTAAAGGCATCTTATTTGGCACATAAATATATAAAAATAATAGAAGACAATTGAAACATTGACACGTATTGAATTTTTTTATATTTTATTTAATCTGCACAAATTGAACACTGTAGAAAAGCATTTACCCAAGTGGTATAATCATTGTTACCTTTATCTTTCCTTGCTAAATGGTCTCTAGGCAGAAATTGCCAATCTTCACCCCTATTGTGCATAAATGACTTAAGGCAACATGGAGGACCAAGCCAGGCTCCATATCTGGAACCCAACTAAGTGGTGGTTTGACAATGAACCTGGAAACAGTTGCCAGTATCTGGATGTTGCAACAACACGGGCACAATGTTTTTCTCCTAGAGCACCTTGGTTAAAGGCAACATGTTACATATCGAAAAAAGATCACACCTTCAGTCAAGAGCATAATGGCAAAAGCAGACACCAGGCATGCCTTTGACACAGGGACAAATGATCAAACAATCTCCTCTCGACTGTATTCTAGTTTAAGCCCATCTTCAAATACGTTATTGCTCGTGCTAACCTTACGATTGTCTCAAAATGCAAGTGTATATCATGTTTTACATTTTAAAAAAATGTCACATAGCAAATACGGGTATCAAAATGGTTTCATTGTCAAACAATGTTAAAGTTAAACCCTTAACATGAAGTAGTAGTCATCTGTTCTATTTTAAATGACGTGCTGTGAGGTTTCAACCTCTGCTTACTGTAGTTTGCTCTGGTCACCTTTTGCAGGATGGTTAAGTGTCCATCTCTCATGCAAGTGGACATCTGACAGACAGCATTTACACCTGATATTAAAATGCATCGTGATGGTATTGTGCAAAGCCTGTGATCGGATATATTTATTCATCAGTTGTGGGAACGGGATTCAACGCAAGCAAGCCACATTGGGGCGGCAGGTAGTCTAGTGGTTAGAGCGTTGGGCCAGTAACCGAAAGGTTGCTAGATCGAATCCCTGTGCTGACAAGGTAAAAATCTGTCGTTCTGCCCTAGTCATACTCCAAAAGCTATTTTTAACTAAGTGTAAACTGTCAATAAGCAGGAGTCTTCTTCCAGTCAACCTGAGGAGCCTTCTGACATTATGGCCCTGTGTGCATGCCATGAGCTTTTTCTTCAGTGGCAATCAGCCTGCCGTGAGGTCTTCTGGGACTTAGATCCCAAACAGTCTGGAGGGACGTACTCTGGGACTTGGAGTTCATTGTGCTGGCCCACTGGGACGTTGTAGTGGCGGTCATCCTCTGTGACCAGACACACACAGGGCCAGTCTTCTTTATGGTCATCAGGATAATAGGTGACAAACTCCTCGGTGTCTGTCATGTACAGCCTGTAGACCTGGATGGTGCACTGCAAGGCATATCCCAGCAGAAACATCTCCACCTGAAGGAACCAACGAGATACAGAGTTGATGCTTTAAAACATAATTATTACACACTGTATTTAAAAACTGGGCATTAAGATTTAAAAAATGGGAGTGTTTACGTTGTTCAGTTTCCACTTTGAAAATGAGCTTTAATCAGTAGAAACCTCTAAAAAGTACGGTTGTGTAATACATTCTTCCCCGAGACACCTCACTGTCATTGATGATAATAACCTTCAAACCAAAATTAAAAATGTTGTGCTCTGGCTTAAGACCTTCCCAAGAAGGTCACTGAACAATTCAGACAGACCCGGAGGCTTAGACTGGACAGCTGTTAAGTGCCAACAGAACAGATGGTGCGGTGCAACTGTATGCATGTTAGGCTTTGGTTTGTGGGAAAGCTGCACTCCCATCCTACTGTATCCTCCGGTTTGTGATTTACCACCATTTAATTGAACAGGGAACCATGAATGTGTATTCTATAGTCGTACGGCCACAGCTCTGGGGTGAAGTTTCCCCTAGGTAAAAGATCCAGGATTATATCTTTCCCAATCCTAACTAGTAGTGGGGAAAATGCTAAACTGACCCAAAAATCAGCATCTCGGGACAACTTCAGTGCTCACCTGCTCTAGACCCCCGCTGAAACCCACTCGACTCAGGTGGTTGAAGAGGAATGTGCGTGGGCAGTCGGAAGAGTCGCGTGCATAGAGCAGCCAGCAAAAGACAGGCACGTCCCCGCCCTCTTGCATGGTGGTATGGAACTCCGACGCCCGTACCAGCATGAGGAGCTTCAGGGCCTCCAGCAGCCCCAGCTCCTCCTCCCCTCCCTGGAACACACTCTCACACAACCACCGTCTCTCCTCCATGCTGGAGCAGCCCACAGCCGCCTGCCACTGGGCACAACACACAGACATGCCACAGTGTCAACATTACCATGGCTGGAAATAATACACAGCATGTATATTGAATTATTGCCCGTTTCTTGACTGCAATTCACACACGCACTTACTGTCATCATTTAGTGTAAACCATATTGAATATTCAAATTTTGCTCTTTCCGCAACTGCAATTCATGACTTCACTGTCAGTTTTCACCATAATACACAGGTGAAAGTGTGCACCATTTTCCCCTTAGTTAGCGATGCTAGGGTACAGCTACCAACCATTTAACGACAGGAGTCTTTGAAGTGTAGAGTGTAATGAACAGAATTCTTCAAGAACTGGAAGAGGCTGTTAGATGGCAGCCTGTAACTTTTGGCAGAGGTCTCAAGTCTACGTCACACATATGTATTAAACGGTTTCCTGAAGACTGAGGGTCCATCTATCCTGTCTCCTGTTTCCAATCAGACTGGTTCAATAAGACACAGCAATCCACGAGGAAGGGTACAGTTGTTGCAGTATACCAAACTATCCTGAAACTGCCATTAAAACCCTCTTCTATATGGCCATAATTACAACCATAAGGATTGGGAATCAGCAACATCTCCATTGACAGTAAAAAGGACATCAGTGTTTGAGTGTTTAAACTAGAGAGCACAGTACATACAGTTGAAGTCAGAAGTTTACATACACCTTAGCCAAATACATTTAAACTCAGTTTTTCACAATTCCTGACATTTAATCCTAGTAAATATTCCCTGTTTTAGGACAGTTAGGATCACCAATTTATTTTAAGAATGTGAAATGTCAGAATAATAGTAGAGAATGATTTATTTCAGCTTTTATTTCTTTCAACACATTCTTAGTAGGTCAGAAGTTTACATATACTCAATTAGTATTTGGTAACATTGGCTATAAATTGTTTAACTTGGGTCAAACGTTTCAGGTAGCCTTTCCACAAGCTTCCCACAATAAGTTGGGGGAATTTTGGCCCATTCCTCCTGACAGAGATGGTGTAACTGAGTCAGGTTTGTAGGCCTCCTTGCTCACACACACTTTTTCAGTTCTGCCTACACATTTTCTATAGTATTGAGGTCAGGGCTTTGTGATGGCCACTCCAATACCTTGACTTTGTTGTCCTTAAGCCATTTTGCCACAACTTTGGAAGTATGCTTGGGGTCATTGTCCATTTGGAATACCCATTTGCGACCAAGCTTTAACTTCCTGACTGATGTCTTGAGATGCTGCTTCAAAATATCCACATAATTTTCCTTTCCTCATGATGCCTTCTATTTTGTGAAGTGCACGAGTCCCTCCTACAGCAAAGCACCCCCACAACATGATGCTGCCACCCCCGTGCTTCACCGTTAGGATGGTGTTCTTCGACTTGCAAGCCTCCCACTTTTTCCTCCGAACATAACGATGGTCATTATAGCCAAACAGTTCTATTTTTGTTTCATCAGACCAGAGGGCATTTCTCCAAAAAGTACAATCTTTGTCCCCATGTGCAGTTGCAAACCGTAGTCTGGCTCTTTTATGGCGGTTTTGGAGCAGTGGCTTCTTCCTTGCTGAGCGGCCTTTCAGGTTATGTCGATATAGGACTCGTTTTACTGTGGATAAAGATACTTTGGTCCCATGGTGTTTATACTTGCATACTATTGTTTGTACAGATGAACGTGGTACTTTTAGGTGTTTGGAAAATGCTCCCAAGAATGAACCAGACTTGTGGAGGTCTACATTTCCCCCCCCTGAGGTCTTGGCTGATTTCTTTTGATTTTCCCATGATGTCAAACAAAGAGGCACTGAGTTTGAAGGTAGGCCTTGAAATACATCCACAGGTACACCTCCAATTGACTCAAATGATGTCAATTAGCCTATCAGAAGCTTCTAAAGCCATTACATAATTTTCTGGAATTTTCTAAGCTGTTTAAAGGCACAGTCAACTTAGTGTATGTAGACTTCTGACCCACTGTAATTGTGATACAGTGAATTATAAGTGAAATAATCTGTCTGTAAACAATTGTTGGAAAAATTACTTGTGTCATGCACGAAGTAGATGTCCTAACCGACTTGCCAAAACTATAGTTTGTTAACAAGACATTTGTGGAGTGGTTGAAAAATGAGTTTTATAATTACTTCAACCTAAGTGTATGTAAACTTCTGACTTCAGCTGTATGGCTGTGGAAGGAAGACATGGGCGGTACCCTGTTCTGGAGGAGTTCCATGTAGCGTTTGAGCTGTTGGACGGCGTCTTCGCTCCCACCCCCCTGTCTGCACTCCGAGGGGAACATCCACTGGCCAATCAGCCCCTCACGTGCCTCCAGCTCCTCCGCCCACTGTGGAGAAGAAACAGGGTCATATTCATTATGCACCAAACAGAAGAAAACAGACACAGGGAAGGAAAACCTAAAACCCCAAAATGTGCTAATTTTAGTTATGTTGCAAAATCTTTTGCTACGGTGTGCACTAATGAATATGACCCAAGATTAATACAATAAACTAAAGGCAAGCCACACAGACCATCAGCTAATGTCCACTCAACTGTATACTTGCACTTCCACTGAATGTACAGACAGTATGAGGGCTAGTGACTTATTTAAAAGTGTCACAGTGTAGTCAGCATCAGTTACGCAAGCATGGTGTACCGTGGAGATGTGTTCGACCTGCAGCCAGACAGGCGGCTGAGTGCTGGTGGAGAGCACCTGGAACAGAGTGGCTCGGAGGGCACAGTAGTTATCGCCTCTCACCCGTCTCAGGCTCTCAAACCTCTGAGACAGCTTAGTGTAACCCTGGGACCAGACAGGAAGAGGGATCTAGGTGAATCATGAACGATTTAGAAGAATGCCCGAAATTTTTATTTGGAAATATAAGATCATAATAACTGTCAAATCAACTGACCTTTCTAATAAGGGTACTTTTGGCAGTGTTTCCCTTCCACTCTCTCTCACTGTAGGACGTAATATCCACCATTGGCTCCAGACTGCATCGGTCCTCAACCTTTGGAACTGAGATATGGAGAAGAAAGTGAGAAGGTGCAAACTAGAATTGTTTCTAAAATATTTTGGGGTGTACCATTTAAAGTGCCAATCCACAGCTGAAACAATAAGAGGGCACACCACCTCTTTTTTGGTAAAAAGCTGACGGATGGGTCTGGAGAAATGTATGAAAAATAATAGGAGCTCAGATGCAATAATTGTACAACCGACATTTAGACAGCCAAGCAATCTTCATCAGGGTATAATGACAAACATTACGGGTTACTAGTTTATATAGTTTGGAAGGACACACAGGTATATGTAATCATGGCAGCTGTGGCATATATAGATATATATAAAAACATGAATGGATAACATACGATCATAGATACAAATTAGGCTACATAGGCCTACAAACATGATTTACAATCAATAGCAAAATCACAATCACATGAATGGCTTCAAGTCAAACTCTACGTTGAGACCGAAGGGAGCAAGTGCTTTAAATTAAAGATCCAGGAGGCCACTCGTTTTAAACAAATTGTCAAGGTTACCTGGAGAAATGTAACCACAATCAAATTCATAGAGAGCACTATGGATGCAAGGACTGATCATCAATGATATCATTTTAACCATGTTGAGGATATACATTTTTTGTTTTACATTTACAATGTTTACTAACATTGAAATAAAACAAGTTTATATTTTCTGGGTTCTGATGGGGTGTGATCGTAACATTATTCAAAAGCTATGGGATCATATCATTCATTTATAAGTAAAACAATTGATCTGACAACTGCAGATTGCCCCTTTAAGGAGACACTTCTGGAAAACAATTCTGGGAAAAATGAAATGATCTGAAAGTGACTGACGTGTGACTTCAAACAGTGCGTCCGGTCCTGCATGTTTGACTGGCCCTTGGGGGAGTTCTTCAGCTCCTCGATACAGGTCTTCCTCCTCACTAAGTGGAAGATAGTTAACAATAATGTAATTACTAACAATTAAATAAGAGAGACCCATTTTGGCTCTATTATGTGACATCGACACAGATCTGCGGTCAGCTGTGAGGTAATACAAAGCGGGACTTTGACAAACCTAACTTCCAGATCCTCCACAGCTGGACCATATTCCTCCCTCGCATCAGCTAAGGTGCTAGGCCCCTGGTGGGCCTCTTCTTTTGGGTCCTCCTCCCCTCCCATGGCCTCTGTCACAGCAACATTCTTCCTTCTCCTTTTACTTTTCATCCTTCTGTTCCTGGCAGTTCTTCCTCTAAGAGGTCTTCCAAAGATGGGACTTCAGTCAATCCACATTGGATATCTCCTTTATCGTCCTCATAGGAGTTCTGACTGGAGAGAAAAGAGTGGATAAAGCCATTGTAGGAAGTGCATGTTTTTGCGCGTCACGTTATACAGGCAGGGATCCCACCGTAAACTTCATGATAAGATATTTATGAAAATAACCTCTTCTGTCATGGTCTGGCCTCAGGCAAGCCATAATGTAAGTAGTGTTCTAATGTTCAACTCTAGAAGACACACGATTCCTCAAGGAGGTAGGTTAAAGTATGTTCACAGGAGAAAACATTATGGAACATAGATCAAATTATAATCATGATAATGGTGAGAAGCCAAAGAGATTTCAAAAGGCTTTTCCGGGAGAACAGTAATGTGAGATTGTAAACATGCTCTATGCTGCATTGCTATACCTCAAGAGGCCACTCAGACAGAATAAATAATTCCTTTCGCTCAAACTCAGTTCACTATTAAAATAATGACGGCCATGATTACACATTTATACACGGTCATATAGGAAACCTCAGCTGGAGGACTATTTCTTTTTTGCTTCACTTTTAAGAAATGTAGGACAGTGTCCTTTTCACATTACATCATAGCATCTCATCTCTATGTTGAAATTAGGGATTTTTTTCAACACCTCAGATATTACTTTTACGGTCTTTGGATGCCCCCTAATGGTGGCAAATGAGACAACATCAAAAATGCTTTGTTGTAGTGAACTGTACTTGTTAGTAATTGACAAAGACTATTATATTAACAAGATACTTGATTGACCGGTCTAACAATGGAAATACATGTCCTCGAAGATGGAAGGCGGCGAGATCAGGTGGGACCATTCTAGCCAATGTGAAGGCAGATGCGTGTTTGAACAACAGGCCATCTTTGCATCTGTACCATTATAGCACCTGACAGAATGGGAAGCGCCAATGAGGCAATCTGCATTTTAAAGTAGTACATTTTCCTTCTTCATTGGCCGATTGCTCCTAACTCATAGGCATCCCCACCCTGTTGGCTACTTTAAGATGGTGGAAGCAGTCAATGGCACTGTCCATGTTAAAACGGGCTATACCCATGATTAGTCCTCTCTATGACAACATGCACAACTCCCGATATAAATTAGATGTTTTCAACGTTGCCAAAATGCCACGTGCGTCCACTTATAAATCAGTGCATTTGTAACAACCTAACCATTACCAAACTTATTTTCGATAAAATAAGCCTCACAGTAGCAATTACATTTTTTGTTGACCAAATTCGACACTCGTGAAGTCAAACAAATTCCTCACTCATGCGTCGCCTCTTCCTTCCGGGTACTGAGATGTATGGCAGAGACTCACTTGGCACGGCTCTCCCCACGAATGCGCACCGACTCCCGCCAATTCGCGCATTCATTGATTCAATAACCACGTTTCGATCTACCAGTGTATGCGAGTAAAGTCATACCGTATCTAAAAAATACAATTTACAAAAGCTGTGATGGAAACGGGACGTTTCAGTACAATTGTATAAATGCAGACAGAATTTGTTCGATATGGTGCGATCTGTGTTGGTTAAATTCATTATGTGAGAAATGGCAGTGGAAACGCCTTTATGAGCAAATATTGATCATATCGAATTAAAGTGGACGCCGATTGTCCCCCCACTACGACTCGGGAAACCATGCAGTTTATTAGGCTACAGATGAAAAAAGTGATGAACTTCACAGGGTGGCGGAAGTGCATAGTGATCAGTTTGATGTTCCTTTCCAATAACTATCGAGGGTTTTATTCTGGTGACATAATCGATGCTTGACTGCCATTTGACAAATATTCCCCTTTACCCATAATCTCATCACGTAGACTAGCCTACCCGCATTGTATCTCCGGATTGTTGGCTATAGTGTACATGCCAAGACAACAGTAGGCACATTTGCTTTTTTAACGCAACAGTTTGAGACAAAACCATCCCGCACTGATTTTTATTCTCAACAAACACCACTGATTGGAAAATGTGCAGATTTTGCAGATTTTATAATATTCACATGAAAATCTGTCACCAATTGGATGGAAAGCAGCTAATGTGTCAATCGTGTGCCCTTTGACAATGTTTATACATTCGCAGTTAAATATATTGGCCTACTCAGTATTAAAGTTACCGTTAATACCCGCATTTCCCCAGTCATTTTAGAATGTTAGTGTTACGGCAGGTAGCCTATTTTAGAATGCACTGGGTGAGGAAGAAGGTGATACAAGGTGTAGGTGTCCCGGTAAGAGGACAAGGATAGGAGAGACACTTAAGGATCTGGTTTAGCTCCCATTTGTTCCCCCCAAACAATTCCATGTGTGTGCATTTAAAAAAAAAAACATTTGCATCTTCATATTGTATATCTTAAGCATAATACCAATATTCCTTGTCATTCATATTTCAACAATCTCAGAGCCAGTAGCCAAACCCTAATTATAATCAAACCCATTATTTCCATTACATAATTCTTAACCCATAATTCCCAAATGCATTTACAAAATAGATTAATCATAAATGTAAAATAAGATCATTTCGATACATATCCAAAATTACTATCCATACATTCTAACGCAAATCACAACAGTGTGTCTTTAAATGCACACGGAATGACACAAATTAAAGGAAAATGTAAACAATACTGCAGGTTACTCACGTGGGATATTGGATATTGGATTAAGACAATAAAAGGGAGAAATTCTGGAGAGTTAAGAGCATGGATGGTTTGTAACTGTCTTTTAGTTCAAAGGTACTCAGGTACTTAACGGGTAGCTACTTTTAGCAACGCCGGTGTATTTACATACACTAGCGTTGCTTTCAATTGTATTGGGCTGAACAAAAACAGTCCGATTGGCACACGTGTTTTTCTGATGCTGATTAGAAACACGAGATTTCAGTCTTGGACGTGTGTTTCCTGACCGATTCTGCGTTTGGTTAATGAGGTTTGTCCCCCATGAGACACTTTCACTTCCTCAAAATCACAGGAATTCGTCTAAGATAATTACAGATTTCTCTAGTTTACGTTTTTGCTGAGGATGTTTTAGATCTAACTAAGGTGTTTGGTGGAGTATTTATCAAGTTAAAAAAATGCGCAACGTGTTGTCTTATGTAAACAAGGTCGGAGCTGCTGGGCAGGTCTGTCTCGCTGTCTATGCTATTGGATAGAGAGCAATCACCGCAGCTGTTCACCCCATGTAGTGGGCATATGGACATCTTCAAATCAAACCCCAACCTTCATTTACCTGTTGTGACGCACGGATGTTCCAAACTACATTTTAGGCGAGACTGACTTTACCAAAATGATCCTATTTACACTTTGTAGTCTGTTTAAAAATACTGCTTTTGTAAAACCAAACACAATTGAAAGCAATGCTAGTTTATGTAAATACACCCGCGTTGATCAAAGCAGTTAGGTAACGGGTTGGAGGTGCGCTCAGAGGTGCCCACAATTAAAGGGACAGTTCCCTAAAAAGTATAAGAAAATGAGAGCCTTTCCTACAGTTTGTTTAGTCATTTCTGTTAATTCATTGAATATATTACATACATGTTCTCTTCTCATTCTCATCGTGGAAACGTACATTGTTTGGAGAGCTCAAACTGCATAACACTTGTGATAAAGCTTTGGTTTATTCAATTATTTTTTACCAGTTCTGTCCATTTCTTCATTTTCTTAGTTTGAAAAATGTTCAATTGTAAAATGACTAATACATACATTAACAGAAATGTATGTAACCAAATGACTGGGATTAACAGTACATTTACAGTTGATTCGGAAATTATTTCAGTCCCCTCAACTTTTTCCACATTTCATTATGTTACAGCGTTATTCTAAGATGGATGAAATTGTTATTTTCCATCAGTCTACACACAATACCCCATAATTGACAAAGCAAAAACAAGTTTAGAAATGTTTGCAAATGTAGTTTTTTTAAAACTGAAATCTCATTTACATAACTATTCAGACCCTTTACTCAGTACTTTGTTGGAGCCCCTTTGGCAGCGATTACAGCTTGGGTATGATCGGGTTAGTGTTCCCTCATGGCCATATCTCCATGTTACAGCGCTTGTTTACGGAAAACAAGAGGCGATCACCTGTGCTAATTAGTTATCAGCATGTTCCGAGCACCTGTATGTAAGCATAACTTGGGAATTGTAGTTTTGTCAGCTGGAGCCACCCATAGCTATATGAATCTGTGCAAAACTGCAACAGTAAGTATCTTTTATTTGAAGGATTCTTTCTCGCTGATTAAAGAAAGTGCCATGTTTCAAAAGCCATAACAAGCGATGATTGACGTTTAAACACAGCGTCGGGATTGTAGCTCACATGAGGCAGTCGTGGGCAAAGCTAATGGCTGAGAACTGTAGGGAGAAGGAATAATCCAGTATAGTTTGAGGGCCAGGTGAGCCCAATATTGGACTAAAGAAGGGTAACGTTACTCCTTAGTCCAAGGACCTTACATGTTCTGTTTAAAGGGCGAATTGGCTCGAAGCCAAGACAGCCAAATACTCCATCTAAACATGAATCGGTTTTCAATTGCGGTACAATTCTACCAGGGCCGGGCTGCTCATTAGGGTGTCATTTTCTGAGTTAAACTGACCAAGATGTACCTCCAACAACACATAAAACGACACATAATTCTTCCCAAAAACAATGACATTTCTCCCCACCAGTGGTATTTGGCCTTTTTAGGTGGGCGCTGATACCGCCCTGGGATAAGCAGTGCTCACTTTATCAAAGGCAAGGACGCCAAATATTTATCTTGTCAATTCCCAGCGTGGCTCACCATGGTGCTGTTGGAGAGACCATCTCTGCAGCACTCCACCAATATTCTGCCAAAAAACTAAATCTAACATAAATCATGTAGCAGATATAGCATATGGTAGAAAGAGTATGTGCCCTTTTCTGTAGCCTACAGGCTGGAGATAAAATGTATGACAATGTAATGAGAAGTAAACTTATTGCATTAGGTTTCTACGATCAAATAGCCTGACCTAAATGTTGCCCAATCAACAACAACAAAAAAATGTGGTGATATGTTAACAACATCCTAAAAACAGGACAGTTCAAAGTAAAATGGACAAATCAGGCTACTCAACTGCTGTCCAGGAGTTTCATCCCATAACTGGTTTCATGCTTGTATGTGCCAATTTTTTTTAATAAGCTGTTCATAGCTAAAAATATACTTCTGCATCTCCTGCTGTGTAAACACATTGCAAATAAGCAATGGATAACTCCTCTTGATAAAGTTGGGTAGCTGTTTCAGAGATCAGTGGAAAAAAAGTTGTTGGACTAACATTACTTCCTGCACACGGTTGCCCGGAGTGACTTGACAACGGGCCAAACAAGCTGTAGCTAGCTACAAACCAAACGGAAAAGACATGCTACCGTGAAGCGTTCATCCATATATGGGTAAGAGTCTGCCTACATTTATATATTAAGTTTCTAATTTAGTCAGAAAGTCATCTTCATTGCAAGATAAAGCATACTGTTAGCTAGATAGCGAACGTTAGCTTGCCAGCTAACATTACGTGTATGATCTGTGTAGTAATATTATTCGTATCTCAGAAAGCCATCTGCATTGTTAGTTATAGCCTAATGTTAGCTAGCTAACATCAAACCTAGTTGGTTAGCTTTAGCTACATGCAGATTCATACTCCAGCATTTCATGGATGGTGGCTAGCTACTGTATGCCAATCATTTTGTACTGTAGCTATGGGTGGGATTATGGTAAATTGTTTAGCTAGCTAGCTACCTGTCTAAACAAAAGACTCCACAAGAAAATGATTACATGACCCATGAAGTTAGCCAGGTGTGTCTGGGGGTTATTACAGCCATCTTTTGTATTTCATGAACATGTCTAGACAATAGTGACCCATCCACAGCTAGATATGGCTGGGAGGGTGGTTATAGCATTTCCTTCACATGACCCATCAATTTAGACAAGTGTCTGTGTAAGCACTTTCAATGTCGGATCATCTAGGCCAAGGACTAGATAGTGTATTTTTTACATGGAGTTCTGCCTTATTGTAGGCTACTACTTTCACCACTTTTAGTCTTTGGTTGGTTACCTTAGAGATGGTTGGGGCTAAGGCTTAAGAGGGTGTGAACGATGCTGAATAGGTGTAGGCAAAGAAGAGCTCTCCAGTAGCTTTACCAAAACATTCCAAAGGCCAAGTGGGGTTACAAGTTTATCAACTTTCAAAGCAGAATTATTTTCCCCATTTCTCCCCAACTGCAGTGTATGATATACCATTTTGTAGCTCTGAGTCCAATGTAAAAACATTTTTTTTTAAACATTACAAATTTTGCTACATAAGATCGAATCGAGACGTTGGGTCACAAATGGTAGGCATACCTAAAATTCAATTTCAGACGACACTGTAGGCTATACCCCAGTAAGCACAGACCGACGCTGGCGCCTTTTAGATGTTTTTTTTTGTTGCTCTGCCCGTGAGTCTTTTTTGGTACAATCTGGACCGGCCTTGATTTCCACGTCCACGGACGTTGGTTTTTGGTCTGAATCAATCATAGACGTCTATGTTTGGTTCAGATTTTGTCCTGTATGGACCAGCCTTGATTTTCCTTAAACGTAGATGTCTATAAATGACATCTTTTCAACTTTCATTCAGAACCCAAATTGAACATACGGAAAAATTGGTATTTTAGGACGTCTTTTCAACGTAATTGTCCTTACTGGGACTATTCTAGTAAGGGCAACAATGTGTCTCCCCTAGGGCGGCAGAATGGCCAGGACCGGCCCTGGGTTCTACATTGAACAAAAATATAAACGCAACAATTTCAAAGATTTTACAGAGTTACAGTTCATATAAGGAAATCAATCGAAATAAATAGAGGCCCTAATCTATGGATTTCACATGACCGAGAATACAGATATGCATTTGTTGGTCACAGATAACATAATAAAAAGGTAGAGGTGTGGGTCAGAAAACCAGTCAGTAGCTGACCATTTGCCTCATGCACACATCTCCTTCCAATAGAGTTGATCATGCTGTTGATTGTTGCCTGTGGAATGTTGTCCCATTCCTCTTCAATGGCTGTGCGAAGTTGCTGGATATTGGTGGGAACTGGAACACGCTGTCATACATTTCGATCAAGAGCATCTCAAAACATGCTCAATGGGTGACATCTGGTGAGAATGCAGGCCATTGAAGAACTAGGACATTTAGCTGTACTGATGCTTGCGACTTGTGGCAGTACATTAGCATTCTGAAACATGAAGTGATGGCAGCGCATGAATGGCACGACAATGGGCAACAGGATCGTGCGGCGCACAATTGGCCCAGCGTCGTCCGCGTTAAGGGAGCGTTTGGCCACTAAGGATATCCTTGTCCCATCGTGCACGCTGACACAGTCGCAGTGTTTTTACAGTGTTTTTCCTCCGACACATTGGTTCGGCTGGCTTCCGGGTTAAGTGGGCATTGTGTCAAGAAGCAGTGCGGCTTGGTTGGGTTGTGTTTCAGGGGATGCACAGCTCTCGACCTTCGCCTCTCCCGGGTCCGTACGGGAGTTGCAGCGATGACACAAGACTAACTACCAATTGGATACCACGAAATTGGGGAGAAAAAGGTTAAAAATATATATATAATAATAATTGCCATTGATAAAATGCAATTGTGTTGGTTGTCGTAACTTATGCCTGCCCATACCGTAACCCCACCATGTGGAAATCTGTTCACAACGTTGACATCAGCAAACCGCTCACCCATACAACGCCATCTACCCGGTGCAGTTGAAACACGGGATTCATCAACGAAGCGCACACATCTCCAGAGTGCCAGTGACCATCGAAGGTGAGCATATGTCCACTGAAGTCAGTTTCCCTGAGACAGTTTCTAACAGTTTGTGCAGAAATTATTTTGTTGTCCAAACCCACAGTTTCATCAGCTGTCCAGGTGGCTGGTCTCAGAGATCCCACAGGGGAAGAAGACAGATGTGGAGGTCCTGGGCCGACAACATTTTCAGTGGACACACGTTTGTGACGTCTGTCTTTACACAATTAGCACAGGTAGTCTGTTTTCCGTAAACAAGCGCTATAACATCGACTTATGGCCGTGTGGGAACCCTAACCGTATAAAAGAGGTATCAATTTCACTTTTTGTTAATGATTTCTCGCGCAGTCCTTATGATTCCAAACCCGTACCGCAAGCGATGCGTGTTAATGTTCAGACCGACCGTTGGCGGCTCGTTAACAAAACACCGCCCTACAGAAGACTGCTTCGTCCAATGACGTGTAATGTAATTGAACTGAAAGTGCTAGGTTAGCATGTTCCCTTCCTTGTAACAAGTTAGCACAGCTAATCTAGCATGCTAATGTAACAGTTTGTTACAAACACCATGCGCTTCAAGACAAAACAGAGTTCAGAGTTCTGACAGCTCAGGTTTCAGATTGTATTCCTGGCAGTCAAGACACAGTTACCGCATATACTAAGTATATATATATATCCATGCTTGACGTACACTCGAGACAAGTCTACTTACGTTTAACGCTTCCAAAACATATTTTACACAGGTGTCCCACTTGCAAAAATGCTATATAGCCACCAGTTGATAAACGCCGTGGTGCTGTGTGCATAGGACGTATATGATAGCGCAAGACCAACGTTTCCTCAGCGACATAAAATAAAGTATTTCCGGTTCATGTAATTTAGGAAATTATCGAAATAAAAGTCCCCCCAGGTAACAGTAGAAAAGTGTCAATAACCTGTATTTATTCATGATGTAATAAAAAGAATTGTCTAAACATTAACAGTGATTCATTTTTGTTCATATTTAAGTTACATTTGCATTACATTTGGGTTTTTAAAACATGTTCCAAAGTCAAATAAATGCCCCCGAAGCAAATCCCTGTATATGCATTCAGTGGGACCTGTCATTTAGCAAAACATTTTTAACAAATAAATTATTTCATTTTTTTGTGGGGGGGGGGGGGGGCTTGCCTGCTTTGCATTTTATTTTGGCATTAATATATGTCACATATCAGTTTGCAAACGATGTAAAAAATATATATAATTGACTTAATAAAGCCGCATACAAACGTGGTCTCTTTTTTGTTTTCTTGAGTAAGGCAGCTCCAAAATGCAGGTGTTTCAGCCTAGCTCAGTTCTTTCTGTGGTCGGGCAAGCCAGCAGAAAATACAGAGAGTAGCGGCGTGATTGGCTCACTGTTCTGTCACTCATGGGGACACTACGTCACTGCCAAGTCTAAGGGTAGAGCTTGAAAATTCAAGCCCCTTGGATGCTGCCATAGAGTTACATTAGAAGTGCCCGTCCAAGAAAGCTCCAGGTCATTGGCCACAGATAAAATGACATCAAATCACTTTATATCTACAGTAGCTTTGATTGGACTGATCATGTCAACATCATACTTTCAAAATCTTAGCTAGCAGTCATCATCACGAATCAAGTCAACAATCTATTTGCAAATCCTTTTTAATCCTTATCATATGAAGAGAAATAATAATGAGAAACTATAGATCAAACGTATCTGTGCTCATCGGCCATTAGACAAGATTAAGGGTCTCTTTTCCTAGTTTAAAATTATAAACATTCAACATTGGCCACGCTGTCAATGACGCATGATTTTTCCTGCGCTAAAAACAATTGTAAACTCGGAACTGGGAACTCGGGGAAAAACGAGCTACAACTGGGAAAATACATTTGCACTTTCATCCAACTCGGAATTGTAAATCCATAACTCAAGCCTCTTTCTAGAGCTACAACCTGAAGATCACTGAGGTCATCATGATTCCATTTTTTTCTTTTTGAGTTCCCAGTTGTCTTGAAAGCACCATAAATCCAGAGAATGGCAGACTTTGATTACAAAATGGATGATAAAATTTGCTCAAGGACCGCCGCGCCACCTTTCTGTTCAAGTGAGCACACTCCAACAAGGTGAGTCCAAAAATGTCTTATATGCTATTGCATAAATTATGTAATATGCCAGGGAGATATGTATACTGTAGCTAAGAAAGTAATACTAAGTGTATGTTGTGTAGTAAGCTGTTAGTAGCCCTTGTGCTTCACTGTTATAATTTGGTCTATTTTCAGCTACTGTTCTGACTTGGTGGTGCATATGTAGCCTATAACCTGTTTTTGAGAAATGTAATCATTGAATATTGAAAGAGCTTTCATTGTCTGCTTATATAACCCCTTTATTTATCCTACGGTTCTGACTTGGTGTACAGGGAGAGCACTGTAAGAACGGCCCATGTTCTGAATTCTGTCACTGTACATTTCAAAAGTGCTGAACAAATAGTTATAGTGACTACGTCCGTCCTAGCTCGCTCATTGTTGTCTTAATCGAAAATCCGGATTGCCTCTTATCCGCTTGTTGTCCCCTTATGCCATAGTTTGTACATCTAAATTGTCAGTAGAAACCACATTTGTTTAAGTAAGTCAGCCATATCATCATTTTTTTTTTTTTAAGGCAGTAAATAATGCTGAATGAACTGCTTCGATGCCAGGCAAGGCTCCACTGATAGCCAGGTGTAGCAGTGGTAAGGTGTTGGGACTGCTGATGGGACTCTGTTGTTGGGACAGCTTTATGTAGGCCCTAACAGTTTGTGGGCACCTTTTGTCACTGTTATAGTGCAATTAATGTATTGTTTAGTGTTGTGTAGTGGCTTTGCTGGCATGCATCCCCCATTTTTCTTTTTTTTGCCGCACCAATATTTACATGCTACAATCGCCACTGTATGCATTACATCTTGGCTTATAGAGAAAAAACGATTGTGTGCCAATGTAAAAGTGGGGTGGGAAGTACTCAGTAGGGTCTGTAGAATCTAAATATGGTGTAATTTCATGGGGCTCTGAATAATGTGTGTGGAGTGTTGCTGGCCTTTAACTCCGCCCATTACATTGGCCACAATTCAAATCATTGTTAATACATTAACATATTTGCTTATAGAGAAAACCATTTTATTTGTGCCAATGTAAACAATGTAAAAGTTTTTATGTTTTTTACTTCTTTTCACAGATGGATCTAAGGACCCAGATAGTGGGCACACAGGAGCAGGCATTTACATTCCTGAATTTGATGTGCAGATATGTAGAAGACTAACAGATGAACTGTCACTCAGTTGAACTGTTGGCGATAGTAGTTGCCCTCCAGTGGGTGGAGGATGTTCAACCTGTTAGAATTGTAGTAGTGCTCATATTCTCTGTCTGTATTGAATAGTTTATCATCTGGTAAATCTAATAGTAGTGGCCTACTATTGGTTCTTTGCTTCTTTGCTCGCTTTGACGTGCCACTGATGTTCCACAATAAAGTGCCACTGACACAGCCCGCTACCAAAACCTGCGGGCCGCAGCAAACGTGAGTAAAACATTTAAATGTGTTAACCCTCGCAGGGCTGCCGAACCAGATGGCATCCCTAGCCGCGTCCTCAGAGCATGCGCAGACCAGCTGGCTGGTGTGTTTATGGACATATTCAATCAATCCCTATCCCAGTCTGCTGTTCCCACATGCTTCAAGAGAGCCACCATTGTTCCTGTTCCCAAGAAAGCTAAGGTAACTGAGATAAACGACTATCGCCTCATAGAACTCACTTCTGTCATGATGAAGTGCTTTGAGAGACTAGTCAAGGATCATATCCCCTCCACCCTACCTGATACCCTAGACCCACTCCATTTTGCTTACCGCCCCAATAGGTCCACAGACGACGCAATCACACTGCCCTAACCCATCTGGACAAGAGGAATACCTATGCAAGAAGGCTGTTCATCGATTACAGCTCAGCATTTAACACCATAGTTTAACACCCTCCAAACTCGTCATTAAGCTCGAGACCCCGCCCTGTGCAACTGAGTCCTGGACTTTCTGATGGGCCGCCCCCAAGTGGTGAGGGTGGGAAACAACATCTCCACCCCGCTGATCCTCAACACTGGGGCCTCACAAGGGTGCGTTCTCAGCCCTCTCCTGTACTCCCTGTTCACCCATGACTGCGTGGCCATGCACGCCTCCAACTCAATCATCAAGTTTGCAGACGACACGACAGTGGTAGGCTTGATTACCAACACCGACGAGACGGCCTACAGGGAGGAGGTGAGGACCCTCGGAGTGTGGTGTCAGGAAAAATAACCTCACACTCAACGTCAACAAAACAAAGGAGATGATCGGGGACTTCAGGAAACAGCAGAGGGAGCACCCCCCTATCCACATCGACAGGACAGTAGTGGAGAAGGTGGAAAGTTTTAAGTTCCTCTGCGTACACATCACGGACAAACTGAAATGGTCCACCCACACAGACAGCGTGGTGAAGAACGACTGTCCCAAAGTATGCCTGGAATATTTATTTCTTGCATAGAAGGACAAGTTGGCCAATATAATAAGTAAACTTTTGTACTATGGGGGACAGTAGATTGACATAGGCTAGTACTTTTGCTGTTTGTTAGGCCTACTCACCTTGTTGGCTGACGAAAAGTAGGCTAAATGTGCACAGTTCTATCTTAAATATGCGCCTAGGAATTCGATTAGAGGGACGGAGCGGTTGTATCTTAAATATGCGCCTAGGAATTCGATTAGAGGGACGCGAGCGGTTGCATCCCCCGATGTTTCTGTCTTCATTCACTTGTAGCCTTCTTCCTAGCTGAAATGCCTGTGAGAAGAACCCGATCGTGTGACAGGCATTGGCTGCATCTGAGAGAGCCATGTGAGTGAGAGGTGCTTCGGAGCACTGCAGCTGGGAGAAGGGAATTATAATTAGCCTATTATATTCAGCCCAAGGGCACAACGGCCACTTTGGCCTCAAAAGGCATGCATTTTTTAGGGGACATTACGGCCACACAAGGGGGATGCTGCCGGGAAATTCGAGGGCTGGTGCAAATATTATAAAGTGCTTGTCAAATTGTGAATGAGAGACTGTTGAAGAGTGTGCAGATTGCGCCTTTTTTCAAATCATAACTCATAACTCATTCTAAGGCTCATATCATGCAGCCTTAGAATGTATTAAACATCAAAACATAGAGCCCAACGTTTGTGTCACAACTAAAGTTGCATAAATAACTCTAAATTAGGCATATAGGAGGACCAGTTTCTTTGTTAACCGCTCAACACGGAATAGCCGCATGTGCGCACTGTCCTTTCTATTTTATTAAGCTATGTTCAATTGTATTCTTCATACTATCAAATAATAAAAAATAATACTACAGAATTCTAAGCAAATCTTGTCAGCTAAATTAGCTAGTACAGCTATATGACATAGCCACATCCGGGCCTAAAATAAGGACAACTCAGACACAGGAGGTTGGTGGCACCTTAATTGGGGAGGACAGGCTCGTGGTAATGACTGGCGCAGAATCAGTGGAATGGTGTCAAATACATCAAACCCATGGTTTTCAGGTGTTTGACGCCATTCCATTTGCTCTGTTCCGGCCATTATTATGAACCATTCTCCCTTCAGCAGCCTCCTGTGAAGTCAGGGTATGTTATTCTATTCTTCTGAAGTAGACTACATTTTCTTCATATCATGTTTCTTTAGACCTGTCTAAAATAAATAATGGACTTATTGTGATGGTGTAGGCTATATTAAATTTATTTATTCGACTTAGATGTTCCAAAGGTCTGCATCAGTGACTTGTGGACTATGCTTGGAAGCCGGGAGATGCTAAACGCAGTAACGCTAATTAACGGTCAATTACCGTAAGAACGGCAATTATTTGCTTGACAATCACCGGCTGACAAAATTTCATGACTGCCACAGCCCTATCAGATACTTTGTTTTTTGATCCACGCCCCTGTAACAGTATAACTTTAAACCGTCCCCTCGACACGGGCGCGAACCAGGGACCTTCTGCACACATCAACGGTCGCCCACCACTCCACAAAGGCCGCGGCCCTTGCAGAGCAAGGTGCAACACTACTTCTAGGTTTCAGAGCAAGTGACGTAACTGATTGAAACGCTAGTAGCGCGTACCCGCTAACTAGCTAGCCATTTCACATCCGTTACACTCACCCCCCTTTCAACCTCCTCCTTTTCCGCAGCAACCAGTGATCCGGGTCAACAGCATCAATGTAACAGTATAACTTTAAACCGTCCCCTCGCCCCGACACTGCCGCAAACCAGGGACCTTCTGCACACATCAACAACGGTCGCCCACGAAGCATCGTTACCCATCGCGCCACAAAGGCCGCGGCCCTTGCAGAGCAAGGTGCAACACTACTTCTAGGTTTCAGAGCAAGTGACGTAACTGATTGAAACGCTAGTAGCGCGTACCCGCTAACTAGCTAGCCATTTCACATCCGTTACACCCCTACCTTTTTAAAAAAAGTATCTGTGACCAACAGATGCATATCTGTATTCCCAGTCATGTGAAATCCATAGATTAGGACCTAATTAATATATTTCAATCGACTGTTTTTGTTATATTAACTGTAATTCAGTAAAACTTTTGAAATCGTTGCATGTTGCATTCATATTTTTGTTCAGTGTAGTTTCTGGAGAGCCTATGCTAAATTCACACCGTAAGTTAATTATTTACAATATGACTGTTAAACTGTACTATTTTGACTACAGTATCTAGCTATCTAGCCATTCTTTTTTAGAGACTTCTGAATCCCCAGAAACTTGTTTAGAACAACCAGAACAGTAAGGAAATGACTCTGATCTTACATCTGGCCTCACCTCTACCCAGTAGAACATTAATATCAATTATATCTTGTTTCAAGGCTCTTTTAGCTAACTGGTCTACAATTTCATTCCCTTCCACACCCGAATGTGCTGGGACCGGGCAGAATCTCACTACTACACCCAGTCTCTCAATTCTCCATAATAACATTAATACCTTCAATAGTACAGTAGGTCACTCCTATTAGATTTACCAGATGATAAACTATTCAATACAGACAGAGAATCTGAGCATACTATAATTCTGACATGTTGTACGTCCTCCACCCACTGGAGGGCAACTACTATCGGCAACAGTTCAACTGAGTATACTGACAGTTCATCTGTTAGTCTTCTACATATCTGCACATCAAATTCAACAAGGTAAACGCCTGCTCCTTTGCGCCCACTATCTGGGTCCTTGGATCCATCTGTGAAAAGTGGTAGAAATGCATAACAACTTATACCAATGTAATTGTCAACCATTTTCCCTATGTCACTTTATTTGATTTGATTACTTTTACCCCTTTGGACACAGTAATTGCAGAATAACTACAGTGTACTGCAGTTATACTGCACTGTAACTGCAGTTATACTGCAAAATTACTGCAGTGAAAAAAACGGTGTTATTTTGGACCCAGTATTTGCAGCATACTGCACTCTAACTACAGTTATACTACAGTGTACTGCAGTTATACTGCACTTTGACTGCAATATATTTTTCATAAGGTTGGGAGTAGCCACAGAGGAACATCCCCTATCACCACAGAAGGGCCAACCTCCAACTTCCTCAAACCACTCTCATCAGCAAGCTTTCCAACTGTCCAACCAAAACCACTGCCTAGTCTACTAGTATATTCCCAACAGTCATGTAGAACAGTATCAGTGAGATAGTCAACCTCACAGCCTTTCAGCCTAACCCAATACACGAATGAACACTGTAATTCGCTGGGCTACGATTCCATCACAATGCGCATTGTTTCTTTTCTTCTTTGGATGGCAATGTACACCCAAAGTGAAGCGATACATTCTGCCATCTACTGCGTGGAAGTAAAATGACACTCTCGTCTCAAGATTGAGTTTCATTAAGCCTGTAGATGGCGCTAAACCCATACAATTCTACAGAGTTGCTAAAAAATGTAGGTCTTCTACCATTTGTCACATTTGGTTACTCTAGTCGCCCTCAAACTCAACTCTGGACCTCGAAGCTAGTTCCACTGTTTGTTTTCATTGTTCCCGTCTAATCAGGGACTGATTTAGACCTGGCACACCAGGTGGGTGCAATTAATTATCAGGGAGAACAGAAAACCAGCAGTCTCCGGACCTCGTAGGGTAAGAGTTGAATACCCCTGCGAGTTAGGTGTATCTAACTATGTCTAGACATTTTTGTACACAAGTAAAACAAACTACATGAACACATTAATGAATATGTAGTTTACACACATCCAAAGAGTAGGTCTATTTCAAAGGCAAGATGTAGGTACTAGGTCGCCTATGCTGACATGCAGACAGGACTACTGTAGCCTACATTAAAATGAATTGCATCATATATTGCATTTTATGCATATTCATATTTTTTTTATATTCTCAATTATCTTTCCACCCGCTACCAGTCCCATATAATTCACTATTTTCTCGTGGAAAACGATCAGTCTAACACATCTCTGGCACAATGGAAGAGTGCTGGAACGGAAAGAATGGCAATACCTTCCACTTTCTGACTACTTTGTGTGCAAGACATTTTTCCTGTCTATTTACAGAGTTTTGGTGCTCAGATACATAGCCATTAAGAGAGATGCAAAATATCCTGTGGAAGATGGTATGCACACAGAGTAAACATATTCTGAAAGTAGGCTATTCTCTCTCACAGCTTTTCATCATTATACCGGAAATGTTAATATTTTAACTTTTACATATGATACCTGGTATCCTTTTTCATTCTAGTAAAATGTTAGAATTGTTTGAGGAAATAATGATTGATTGCTTCCTTTTTGTAATTGAGTAGTGGCCAAATGAATGTTTATTTTCCTTAACTCTTCCATTTTGGTCAAGTAAATGTTGCTTTATGTCACAGGGCGGATGGGCAGATATTCAATATCAAATGTAGACCATCTTGTTGTGGCATTATGCTCTGAACCTTATGCTCTATTTACACAATACATTTGCAAACATCTTTTGTCCAGCTTGACTGCATCTGTTGTTAATGTCAATGCTCAGACGCTCTTTGCTATCCCCTGTTGAAGTTTCAAACAGGAAAATATGTTATTTGTGACGACAAACACATTACTTGCTCATCAATATTGCATTTCCCCCTTTCTTCTCGCCATTGCTTTATTTTAAGGTTCCCCCATTCTTCATGCCATGCTTCATGGAAAACACAAGAGAGAGAGAACGTGGTGGACAAATGCATTTCAACTAGGTAAGCATGCATTTGCAGGAGCTGGATAACAATGGTCTTAAGAATACTCCCAGGCCACAGTGGAGTTGTCTTTTCCTCTGGAAATGGAGTCAGTCCGGGGGCCTCATTCGCAGCAGCAGCCACACCTTCAGTCCCGCTGCTCAAAGTGCAGAACAACCAGCCAGGGCAATCACCTGACACATTTCCATCCAATTTCCACTGCAGAATGTGTTCATTTTCAGCCTAATGGCATGTCATTTTGCTCGAGCCTTTGGTCAAGAATTAATCCTGGAATCAAAACAGATTTTCCGGGGAGCAGTCTTCCATCAAGTATTGATTTTTTTACACTCACGGAGCCTGTACTCCCTAATTTAACCTGACAGCCGGCAGCACAATGGACTGGAAGCACCTTGGCATCTCACAGAGGGAACTCTCCACCTCCTCTTCGCTCTCCTCTTCGCTCTCCTTTTCTCTTTCTCCTTTTCTCTCTCTCGCTCTTTCTCTCCCTCCATTTGTCTTTCTCTTTCCTTTCATCCCCCTTTCTGAAGAAGTGAAAGAGAGGTGTGTGTGAAAAAGAATCCCGGACGTATAAAACAAAGAGCTTTGGCTACAGAAAATGGTGGAGGGGTGGGGTAAAGCTTCTGCCTGTTTTACCTCTAATTATGTTTTCAAGTATAGTGCAACTTGGGCAGGTATAAGGCTGAGAGGGAAAAGGGGAGAGAGTCTTCTGGGGCCATCAGGTATCATTATGGTCCTGTTGACATCTCCCTGTTTTTGAGTGATTCTCATCTGTGATTTCCCCCAGCCATTTTGCTGAGATGTGCGAAGAGGGTCTCATCATGGCTCCATAAAGAAGGCCAAAGTGTCCGCACTGGGCCCCCACTAATAAGACGGCAAAGATGCGGCCAACCATACCACTCACAACCTACTCCTCAATCCATATCTCCTCTCTCGCTCACTGCCTTTTGCTATGTACTCTCTGTCTCTCTGCCTCAGAGTATACTAAAGGTGATTGGGAGAGAGAGTAAGAGGCAGATGAAGAGGTGGACGTTGTCCATACAAACATCTCATCAGAGGAACAGTTATCTGCCAGACTTCCAAACATCTTAGGATGGGAACTCTGACCCTTCAAATTCCTGTGATCCATGTTAAATATATATATATATATATATATATATATATATCACTCTCAAATGATACCACTCCACTTAGAATACAACTCGTGTCTTGTTTTTACCATAGAAATCTGAGAGAAATGGACAGTACAACAATATTTTGCACAATAGCTAGGTTTCCATCCAATTGGCGACAGATTTTCATGAAAATATTCTCAAATCTGCATAAAAACAATATGTGCATTTTCATACAAGAGATGTTTCCATCAAACAGATTTTTTGCACATAAAAATAACTTTTGCGCTTCAATTCCCAGGTAGCTAATATTTGTTTTAATGTTGCGTTATATAGCGAATGTGCCCACTCTGTTCTTGACATCTGCGCTCTAGCCAACAGCTCGCAGATACAGTGCGGGTAGGCTACATACATTATGAGAGCGAGATTATTTTTATTTGTCAAACGGCAGCCAAGCATCGATCATCATGTCACCAGAACAAGACCCAATATATCTATTGGAAAGAAGCATCACTGTGCACTTTCCCCACCCTGTGAAGTTCATCATCATTTATTTAATCTGTGGCCTAATAAACAGTTTTCTTTCCCGAGTCGTAGTGGGAGGACCACACAATATCATCGCATGAGTCCATGTTTACTTTGATATGATGGTTCTTACATCAATATTTGTGCATAAAGGCATTTCCACCGCCATTTCACTCATCATTCAATTTACAGACACAAAAAGATCCCACCATGTCTAGCATGTTTTTTTTTTGTGGACATTTGAAAATGTTACCGACAAAATTAGCTGTTTCCATACGACACGTACTTTACTTGCATGAAACGGTTGGATGGAAACCTGGTTACAGATCAGAATAACTGTCGGTGTGTGTAATAATATAATAAAGCAGTGTCAGTGGATAGAGATCTGGGTTGGGTCCACTCATTTCAACTAATTAATTGAAAGTGAATTCATGGGCAATCCTATTTATAAATGGCACTTTAATCCAATTCCTTATTGAGTTAACTGAGGGTGGAATTGACCCTGACCCTGGAAGTTAAACAGATTTATAGGTCCTACCCCTGACAACAATAATTAGGTAACACAGATGGTCTTTGCCCATTTCTTTTTTACGTTCATGTTCAGAACATTACAGTACTGTAAATACTTCTGTTGAATTCATTCAACATGATTTCATTTAGAATTTCGGTAAAACCAAGAATGGTAGTGAAGAAGAATATGTCCAACCAACTCCCTTTGGATTGGTGCATGCAAAAGAGAAGAGGTGGGACCCATGGTGGTGGGAGCACTGGGCCTAGTCTTGAGTCCTGATGGAAAACTGAAGGCATCACAAAGTGAGAAGGAGCATTCGCACAGTCAGTGTAGATTAGACAGTGTAGAAAGTTTAATGGGCTGTGGGCAATGCAATCTGCTGTTCCAGTCAGGGTGCCGGCCATCTCTATAAAAGAAAAACCTAGCCCATTAACTCCTCTACCTTCAAATGCCTCAAATTGTGTCATGGCTTAGAATGGTGAAAGAAACAGAATAGCAAAAGCAACCAGGCATCATATGCATGGACAACCTGGATTGCATGTGAGGATTGTTAATTGTACCCCCAGAGGCAACCTGGTGTGCGGAGCAGAGCAGCAGAGTGGGAGACGCCTCAGCGGCTTGGGGGCTGAGCAGTGAGAGCAGCAACGTCTCAACCTTGAGGCGGAAGTGAAAACAAGGAGGCGGAGGGCTGCCGGTAGAGAGGGATACACCGACAGTTCATTTACTGAGAACATCAGCCCAGTGCACATTGTCTGAAAGATAAGGGAAGTGAATGCCTCATGCCTGATGGAAAACAAAGGGGGCAATTTAAAACCATCTGCATCCAACACATGCACCCTCGTCCTCCACCTTTCTCTTTCTGTGTCCTGACTGATATTGAAACATAATCCATTTGGACTGCCAACATGTCATAATATTTTCTTCTCGCCCTCTTTCTCTTCCAGGATAATTTCAGTTGGTTGCTAGTTGAACAGGAATGTGTTCGAAGTCAGTCGGTTAACTGTCACAAAGAGCTGTTCAGGAGAGATTATTTTTTCTATTTAGACTCATAGATCAACACAGAAACATATTTCTCGCTTTTTTGAAAGACTATACTATATGTACATAATGTAGACAAAATCCAAATAGTATTTTCTCATTTGCAAAGAAATATGGTAATACTACTGATAATGTCCTCCTCTGATTTCATTGAAATAGGGCACCGCAATGCAGATCATTATTAAGGGTCATTTTGTTAAGATTCAGGATCAAACCGCTTCAGCACTGACAGTGTTGATTGATGATACTTTAGTAGCAACATTATCCCACCCGTCGAAACACAATTAATATAACAGAATATCCTATTAATTGTGGACTAGAATATCAGCATATCAGCTGTACCCATTTTGAATGTTTGAGTGCGATTCTGTCCTTGTGCTTCTCACAACGCTGTACACATAGTAGAAATGACAAAGTCCAGAAGCAAATAGGTGAATTGATAAAACGTGGATTTTAACAATGTTTGTTTTATCTATACTATTTCCATGATTCCACCTCACTTATTGGGTTACTCCTCTCCGTACCAGAGAGATGTGTTGTTGGTATGTTGAGAGTGAGATACGTCGTTTTTGTGCACTGGTCACTCACTTATAGCCATTTTGTTAAGTTGAAGTTTACTTTTCCATCAACAAACTATAGAAGACATTGAAAAAAATGGCTGTCTGCACAATTATATTGTACATTGAAAAATAAAGAAAATGGAACCAATAGAAAACAGAAGAATATCAAATAGCCCAAGCTATACCTCACCCATCACCACGTAAAAATACATCTAGTTTTTTGAAACGAAGAGGGGAAAAAGCTGTTTTCAGCCTAATGTTAATAATTTATGTTGTCTGTGCTTTTTTATTATTTATTTATTTACTACTTTCTATTCACCAGCCAGTCAGTTTTCAAAGGCTTCATAAACAAGAAAGCTATTTCAAACTTTGGAGTTTAGTTTCAAAAGGCTTTCACTGAAGAATGTAGATTTTTCTTTCTTTTCTTGTACGCTTGTCTCGTTATTGTTATCTGGTGAGGCATGGATGCGAAATAACCCTGACATGTATTCATTTCTATTGACCCTATGGAAATATAAATGAATTGCTACTGACCCCACAGGCTGTCAGCCTGTCCGTTTGCTTTTCGGTGCAAATTCTCCGTATTGAAAGGTGGTTCATTGTTCAATTCTCTCTCAATCACGGCACTGTGGAAGTGCAAGAAAGCTGATAGCTAAGATGTTCTGAAAACTACACAGGGAAAAATTATTGGCAAGACACAGAAGTCTGAGTTAACTTTATGCTCCAACTATATATATGTGCGTGTTTTAATGCAATGACAGCAAAGTATGCATTGGTGAAATTTGATAGGGAAATATGTACAGGTCTTGTGAGACTAGAAGACAGTGAGTCATTTTCTGCAACCCAGGTTTTATTACTCCTACTGCAGTGTTTACAGTGCCTGTTGGTATATTGGTTAGTATGTGGTGCATTTGTGCTTTCTTTACCATACACAGGAAAAAAAGGGTTCTAAAAGGTTATATCGCTCGCTTGATATATGGCACCCTAAATTCTATATGGAACCCCAATTAACCCTTTTCCTTGAAGAAAAAGGGGTTCTACTTCATAGAACTTTTAGGGGCTGAGATATATGAAGCAAGCAATATAACCTTTTATTCTAAGAGTATACTGTACAAGAAAATATGCAGTTCTTACCAGATAATTATTTGGAAATGTCCTTTTGGTGGTTATAAGTCACTAGAAATATCGTTTAGATTTGAATAATGAATTCTACATTTCAGAATAAACAAGACAATCCATTAATGTCTAACACTTGTTTATTATTAATTATGGTACAAAGAAATGTGACAGACTTGAAGCTTTTTAGAAATACACAAAGCGCCGCTTAAATGACCAAACAGATATTGCTCTATAGATTAAGTACAGTTTTCAGTCTATAAAATGAAAAGCAACCTTTGCAGGTCCATCAGCTTTGGTTTTCGAGGTCTTTCTTGAGTTATAACAATATTTCAAACCAGTTGGTGTATGAGTCTGTGTGGATATAATTTGAAAACATTTATCTTAATTATGATTATCTTTATTTATTTTTTTACAGAATTGGGTACAATCATAAAGCCTTCTTTGCCCCCTATACAATAGGGCACATCTTGGAGACTGAAACTGAGAAGTGTATGTAACATAGCCACAGAGAGAAAAAAGCTAAACAAGTAACAACAAAGTCTAGTAAGTCCTATACATGTGACCCTGGAAACCACTTGGTAAAAGTAAAACGGGTGTCATACAGAATCTCCCCCCCCCCCCCCCCCCATGAGAAGTGAACACTACTTTCAAACATACAGGAGTCATTTTTCGGTCTTTTTCTCTATTATGGTTTTTGCATGGCATTGCTCACAATGTACGTGGACGGTGGTGACGTCAAATTTCAAAGAACTACTACTTATCTACTCATCGAGTCTCTTTGTATTTCAAGATTGTCGGCGACATTAACCCATTTCTCTGTACAATGTGCATATAACTATAGAGCTTTGGTCCAGCATCAAAAGGTTGTGTGAAGGTTTAACTCCGTCCTTTGTCTTTTTGTTTTTGGTTACAGCTTCATCGTTTAGCCTCAGTACTACATGCCCATACTATACAGAAGCCGCATAATCACTTCTCTTACATGTTGGGATGAGTTGGGGTGAGAGACAGAGAGGGAACACACAAAAGTCTTTAAATTGATTCAAATCACATATGACTTACGGTATATTATGATTGAACACCATTTAGTAATACTGACTTACAATATTACACTGTTAAAAACTACTTCCTGCAAAAAAGTATTCAATCTTTGCTCAAGGTAGGCCTACAGTAAATAATAAAGGGTAAATGAACACGTAAGGGGGCTCCTATGTACTGCCTCTCAAACCTCAGCCTTCTGTATACTATCCTCAACTAATGTCTATTTCCTTATGTGTTTGTAAGTGTTATCAAGTGCACTTTACGCTGCTAGGCAAGCAACAGTGCAAAGTGGGACTAAGTGTTTTACTTTAATCAAATTAGAATATTTCATATCAATGTGTAATCTTAAGAGTTCTGAAAAGTGGTTTTACCTGTATGTATCAGTTTGCAATACTCTTTATAGTTCAACACAGTGCGGTAGGCCTATAGGTTATTAACACATCAGTGGTGTAACAATATGGATTCCTTAAATCCTCCATGTGGGTCCTGGTAATATTGAAGTACACCTATAGGAGGTGAGTTACATGTTGTGACGACACCCTGTTGATATCCAACAGCCACACAGCAATAACACCCTATGATTTGTTGGTTGAAATGAATATGGATTATGTCACGTGAAAGGGCTACTTGGTTGTCTTGCATTTCACACAACTTTTTCCAAAATACTTTTTGAATGACGCTATACCGTCTGTCAAGGCTTCACTATAGAATCACTAGAAGAAAAGAAACACAAAACCGCAGCAGGACATTTCACAAAACATATTTGACCCCCGAAGACAAAGATTCAGGGATTAGAAAACGTTCAGATTTATAAGATTATAATGAGTTACTGAATGCTAAAGGGAAGTAATGCATATTTTGCTCTAATGGTCAAATCATGTAAAATAATTGCTAAAACCACTAACGTGTAATTTGTTCTCAGTGACAATGTACTCAGAAGAATATACATGTATTTAGGGATTTGGAATTTGGGCTGTCTTTTGTGTTTTGTTGTCTTGTTTCCAGATTTCTGTAAGTCCAACTTTGTTCTAAGTGGTTCATCTCAAACATGCAGGAGCAATTGTTCAAATAGAAAAAACTAGACCCACACTTCAGAAAGGGATGGGCAGAAAAGTCCTCACAGTAAAACACATGTTCTATATTGCAATATCAAAGGGTTGTCAACTAACAAAGAGTTCTCTTTTGGAATCAAAATGTTATTTGGCATTCTGTTGGCCTTTGTGTAACTTAGTTGAGCTCAGTGTATGAAAGAAACTGTACAGTAAAAAGAACCAGAGAAAGGGAACTTAGGCACATAACAATAACTAAAACATGTTATTGGCCAAGGTAAAATACCCCCATGTTCTTGAGCTGAAGTAATGTGTTCTTTGGCTATCAGGCTTTGGCAACAGAATGAGATACAGTAGCTTCAGACATATCCACAATAGAGGTGGTGCACAGAGACAGAACCTATATGGTTAGGTACCTAGTACCCCCTCATTGTTTACACAGCCTTCAGTTTATTACCCTTCCTCCAAAACATAGACAATCTCATAAAATCATCGATAAATACTTGTAAAAGTTGTACAAAGTTTTACACTGTGACTGAAAATAGTTGCAGATGAGAAAGAATCTGAGACAAACAATATGCCATTGTTGAACAGCAAAAAAATGCATTTACATGACAAATTTGACATTGTGGTTTCAATTTAGTAGATATTTACATATAAACACAGGAGATAAAGAAATTAAGTGAGACAAAGATAAAATGTACAGCCAAACACACACATATCTTAGATGTTCTTGCCAGTACAAATGTAAAAATTTAGAACACTTAAAAAATTATTCTTAGTATTCCGATGCAACAGACTTTGGTAAGTAGTTAGTGTTTTTGTCTTTGATTTTGGCATGATTGCTTTACTAAAATCTCCCTAATGGGAACCCAAATTTGAACAATATTCTGGTCTATGAGGCCAGAACTAGAACTCTTTGAAACAGCACACTCTAGGTTTGTAATTTTCTTCTATCAAATATTAACATATTTATTTTTATTTGGGGATTTCGGCAAGGTCAATAACTGTGGTAATCACACTGATAACACGTATTCTTGTTTGCAAACTTTCATAACTGTCCTTTCAGTTGACTCTATAAAAGGGGTGGAATGTTCTTTCATTCTTCTTCCCACTTTGGGTCATGTTGTTAGGACTTTTCTCTTTATCTCTAGTTTTGGCCGTTCATTTTGGGATCTCATCCAGAGAATCAGAGAGAGGGTCCATGGGCGCGGTCGGGCCGAGGTCCAGGTCCAGGTCACCGGGCTGTTTCAACCGCTTTATTGTGTTTTTCAACGCTTGCCTCTTGTTGCAGAACCAGACGCGGACCACCTCGCGGTCATAGTTCAGTTTCTCGGCTATCTCTGTCATTTCTTGTCCAGAGGGGTGCGTGTTCTTCTCGAAGTGGCTGTTTAGGATCTCCAGCGCTTGCGGGGTGAAAGAGGTCCTCCGCTTGCGTTTTTTGGAGGGCTCGCTGCCAATAAACTCGGTCAGGTTCTGCATGCCGGACCGGTGGCGGGCCTCGGCCTCGGCCATCCAGCGCTCCAGAACGGGCTTAATCTTCTGGGCGCTTTTTGGGGTGATGTCCAACTTCTCAAACCTGGCAGGATATAAAAGGCCAGGGTTCAGTTTGCCTGTCAGACTGCTACCTATAGTGTTCTCTTGGGCTTCCTGTGGTAGGAAAAAGTGGCTTCTCAGGATGGTGTGTCTGGGGAGAATTGAGAGAGAAGAATCTTACTTAGGTGCCCTGCTGGGCCAAGGGATAACCTGCCTGCCTCAGTGAACTGTAAGGGCCTCCTCTCCCAGACAACTGCCACTGGGACAGAGACACCCACCAGCCTTGGATACATTCATGACAGTTTGTAGCCAAAGTTGTAGCAATTGGAAGTGAGTGTTACATGTGGTGCTATTTTGTTTTTCGCTTGTCTTGTATTTGGTTGTGATTCGCTGTCCCAGATAGGCAGTGTTGGAGTGAGGATACCCTGCCATTGGCTAAAAAAAGACTTCAGATAGACCCCAAAAAAACAGACAGAGCATCTGTCTATCATGATCAAACACTGAGCTTTAGCAATGTAGATTACACAACACATTGATGTGAAATATAATCCACATATTATATCACCAATCAACAAAAGGTAAAAAGGGGTTAGCCAAACAACGAATTGAACATTATTCCCATACCTTCCCTTGAAGTGATAAAAAAAGTATATGTTTTTAATTCATATGGTCAAACAGGCAGTAGTGCATGCGCCTAGTTCTTCTCAGTTACGTACACCCAATTTTTATATCAGTGTTGAAACTTATCTATAGCACGACAGCAATGATCAAGCGCTCATATACAGTTACAGAACTGATCTTTTCTTGCTTTTGTAGCTGACTTGTATATCTTAGACCACTTTTTGCAAAACTTTAAATACAAACGTCCACAATGAATACAAAAACTCACTGTTAAGTGTTTTGTTCACAGAATATTAACTCATTGTTTTCATCCGAAGAGAAATGTGTGCAATTGTGTTCACTACCTGGCATAAATAAATACTATTGCACAACATGTTAAAATCCCCCCATCAGTGTCACACCATGTACAATATAGAGAATGATCTATGCAATGGGGACTGTCCACTTTTTATGATGTTTTACAATATTGCGGACATGCAGAGATGCAGAGAATGAAGTTGGGTTACTTAAGTCACTATGGGTTACTCCTAAGTCATCATCTCCAATATTGTGACCTTCGATTATAGAGCTTTGCTTTGGTGTAGATTGAGGCCTACAGTATATATTCAGACTGTATCAGTTGTGTTTCTCCATTGTATTCACCTTTCCAATTTCTATTGTGGATTGTGTTTCTGTAACCAATTGGAAAGTCTACAAAATGTGAGCAAACCAGCCTACTGTATGTATTGAATACATGGAGTTGGATGGTGATGATATCCATGAATGAATCCTGCACAACGGGCTTATTATTTACTTCTTTTTTTTTAATCAGGAATAATATTTGATTTGATATGTATGAAATCGTCTGGTGACAAAAAAATTATTCTGTAATTTTGACCTTCATGATTTAGTGACTGTAAAGAAAATGTATTGATCTAGTGGGATTTTTAAAAGACAGACTAACTTTCTGTTTTGTCTGCTTGGACTCGAGAGATGAGTGTGGTTGTGTTCATCTTTTTGCAGTTAGTCGTGCTCTTTTGATGGATCTATTTGCAATGTTGACAGTGTAGTAGATTTTTATATGTATAAATGTATTTATGTTTTCAGAAGGCAACTACATTTAGAAAAAACAAACACATTTACTGTTTTGCAAAAGGCCACAGAGTTCTGTGTCTTGTGGATTCTGTTTTTGAAAATAGTCATTATTCCAAAAAAAGCCATTTGAGCAAGTGTAAATATATAACTGTAATTTCTTTACAAAAGCAGTATGAATTATTAATCCACATTCACATTTTAATACATTTTTCAAACTTTTCTTCTGCCTCAAGTTCTCTTGTATATTTAATATGAATACATTTCCACCCTTCAGACTTGAATATACTTCAGAGTTTATGGATGCATGAAGCATAAGTCATTATTTGAATTTAATGTATTGTGCACTTTAGTGCTTTTGAAAAGTACCTTCAATAGCTCAAGACTATAGTTACAATGTTTTGCTAGAGTTCCTGAGTCACGAACAGTAGCTGAATTATGGCTTGCTGAATCAGTTTAATCTCAACAAATAGTTGATACTACTGTCCTATTAGAACATTTTCAGGAGTATCTGTACTGTAGCTCTGTGTATTCTGACCCTGTCACTTGCAGAGTTCTGTGAGACAAGCACAGAGATGGCTTTTGGCTTTCACATGATGAAAGAAGATGGACCTGGGCTAAAGTTGCTGGGTTTCTCTCATGCTGTATAATAATGGGGTCAGTGTCAGAGTGTGGTTTGAGCTGCCTGCCCTCTAATGAGAGTCCAGACATCTGTCCAGGTGTTCGGGAGCGAGCAGCTGAGAGAAAAAGGTGATCCCCCTTTAAAACAACAGCCGTTCCTGTCCAGGCCTCTTCTAAGACCTTGACCGAACATGGATGTCTTTGATAGAATCTTCCTGGCAGGCAGGTGAGGAGACGCCTTAGAGCTGGGGGAAAGGACCCCTCTCACACAAACAAAATGAAAGAAATTTCTTAGTGGCAAGTCGGCTTGTTATACAGAACAGTAGGGAAGTGATGCTGCCCTAGCTTACTGAAGAACCCTGCCTGTTTTGTCCTGTTTCCCAACTCTGATTGTTGGTGCATCTCTGCTTGTCGACGGCCATTATTATTTATAACCAACTTTTAAACAGCGGAAAGAGCACGGTTATATACTGCAGGGAATACTTTAGTAAATATGAGGAGTCGGTAGAGACAGGACATTTCATGGATCAACAGGAACCAAATGCACTAAAATGAGTTGGGAGCTGCTCGGCTGGCTCCCACTGGTTCAGAACCACCAGGGGAAAATAAAAACATATCTCTACCTCTTTTACCCCCCTTGTCTCTCTCTCTTAACGGTCTTAAAAGTACCTTTTTTTCAGGCCATGCACAAACATCTGCTAAGTGTAGCTCAAAAATGAAGGTTTGCATATGATTATTGTCCTGTTTATATTTAACCCTTTAAGAATATTGTGAGGCCATGGCTAAGAGTGGGTCTTTGACTGAGTGGAGGCTCTATTACTTACAGAATACAAGAGACAGATCAGTATCCCATCTTTCAGATATTAACCCAGGAGCAGGTAGAGAAAGAAGTGGATGTGATGAAATAGACATATGGAGGACGTGAGGGCACGTATCTGCTACATTGATGCACAAATTGGAGACCACAGTTTCTTGTCATGAGATATGAATCGTTGATGTGGAAGGGCTGTGTTCTAGCGTGAAGGAATGTTGTGAATGCATGCAGCTTAAACATGATTCCCCTTCAAGAATTACACCAGCAATGAGTAGTTAAGACAACATTGTGCACCTATGCATTCTGAGCAGCATTCACATCAAGAGCACTGTGAATCTTTGGACATGTAACTTTATTGAGGTTGATTCAAACTTCATGCATATGTTTCTGCAATAAAATGTGTCCTCCATTTGTGAAAGAATCGATGCCATCAATCATAATTTGCAACACTATCTATAAATAATTGATACAATAGAATAATAATGTTGTGTTTCACCCTTAAAGATGACATGTAGCAATATGACAGATTGCATGTACCAAGCACTATCATAAGCAAGCTCCAAACCCATTGCTCTGATGGTGTACTTATGGGATGTTTGTTCCCCCTTTGATAAGCAAATAAGGCTTTTTAACAAAGGGAGCAATGGAATCAGACAAGATAGAACCATCTGTCACTGTCTGTTCCAGTGATATCGGACAACAACATGCCCCTGAGCTAGCATGCGGTCCCCTCTTCTCCCCCAACTTCCATGTCTCTGTTGATGTTAACTAAACTAAAGCATGCGAAGACTGCCTCTCTACTTCAAACATAGAAGATGCTTGTCATGTCCAATGTCATACAAACCAAAAAAAGACTATCTTACTGACATAAATGAACCCTCAAGGACATATTACCTGTTTATTTATTTTAAGCTAATGGCTTTTAATGTATGTTATAAATATCTGAATTATGGATGCTTGTAAATATTTCATGTGTGATTTTTTAAGACTTTAAACATTAGTTTGAAAGGGCTGTCCATCATAAGAGCCCTGCTCCCCCCAGTTTCAGATTATATCGGCCGTTTGATGTTGATGTGATGAAACTTTTAAAAGCCCATTGCACCAGTATGTCACAGAAGCAGGGCAGGTCATCAGCAAAGCACATGTATTTCAGAAACACATTACAAATGAATACAGGAATAAGACGGGGTACAGTGCTGATAACTGTTGACAGTGAAGCATGCAACTATGGTAAAGCAAATTACTATAGGTAGAGTACAAAGAAAAGGTAACATGAAATTAGCCACAGTAAGGTCACGGCCAAATGCCAGAATTTAAGAAAACAAAATGATTATGATATTGTTAAAACTATTGACTTCACATGTAGTCCTCTGTTGCTCAGTTGGTAAAGCATGGTGTTTGCCATGCCAGGATAGTGGGTTCAATTCCCGGGACTACCCATACATAAAATGTATTCACGCATGACTGTAAGTTGCTTTGGGTAAAAGTGTCTGCTAAAAAGCCTACATTACATGTTTGGTTTTTAATAAATGATTATACTTTTTGATCATGTGAAACTCTTCGGGTGGGTAACATTATATTAACCCAATGTGACTTTGTCCGATTGGAGATACTGTAGGTACATTTCTATGGGGTCTATTTCATTGGTACTAAAGTTAACCAGGTGGAAGGGAAGACATAAAAAGGAAGAGATTAACTCGTAACACTATATGTCTGATTATCTAATGAATAGGTAATGCAGCTGTTTATTTCTAAATGCATGCCCTTACGGGACTGTACAACATGACCATCTTATTAACAGACCAGTTCTTGACAGGTTCTCCGAAGCCCAATGTAGAGGGAACAGCAAAAGACCTTAGTAATTATTAAATGCTTTAAGTGCTTCGTGGTAATACTCGAGGTAATGTATTTTGCATAAGTAACAGCGCGCTCTTGTGTGAGAGGAGAGAGAGTGAAGAGGACAAAGAATTGACGCGAGAGCTTAATTTGACTGGATGGTCTTCAATTATGTATTCATTTTAATATCTTGATGATGTCTGCTTAAATATGAGATGAAATGTGGATGTGAGTCATCATGGACACCAGAAGATTATGTGCACTCTCAAATACAGCAGTGCTGAGTGCCTTCCTCTACTGTGGCTACTACTGCATACTGACAGGAGTGGAGCAAGAGGGTCAGTTGAACTACAGAGAAATTATTGTCCATCATTCAGATATGAAATGGTATACGATGTTGTACATGAATGACATATATATTTCCATAACACTGGTAATATATTGTATTTATTTGTCATTTTAATACCACAATGAGTCAGTAAACTTAAATTCTGCACTGCAGTAAAGAAAAAAACATTTATCACTTGATGGGAAGGATAGGAATATTCCAGAAGACACCATAATCAACAGATCTGTGGTAAAATATAGCATGCTTTGATGTTAATCACATGGCACCCCAAGTCTTCCTTACCTGCAGATGGCAGACTGACTATAGGCCGGGCCCTCGGCCGCGCTGAGCGCCTGTCCCACCTGAGTCTGGGTCAGGCCAAGGGACAAGCGACGGATCTTGAATGCTTTGGCAAACTCCCGAATCTCCTCCAGGTTGACCCCATCCACCTCGCTGGGTGCCATCTGGGGGTCTACAATACAACACAGAAGGAGTGGGTCAAAAAACGAGGAGGACCAAGGCACTCTTCATATAGTTTAAAGGAAAAGCTGCACACTAGTAGCTCCGATGCAATTATTTATTCACCAACGTTTCGACAGCCAGCTGTCTTCATCAGGGCGTCTCTTCATAGAGTTAAAATGCCTTTATTGTGACGGCCTGTTCAATAGAACAACATCTCAAAAACTCTTTGTCAGGGAGTGCAAAGTGAGGCGGGTTTCAGTTACCTGAATAGCACTGTTAAACACACCGGATATAAGGAATGTAGCTCATATATATACATTCAAAAAAAATGTGACCGTGCTGCTCTCTGTTGACGAGCAAAGAGTAGCTTTAGAAAATAGATTATGAAATGTACCTTCAATTAGCAGCGATTCTCATTTTGGTGCTTCTCTGCCTCTCTCTAGTTGATAATAGCAGTCTCTGTACAGTATGTGCGGTGTCAATGGTAGTGAGAGTGAAAGGCTGGCTTTGCATTTAACACCAAATTGAAAATTTTCCTCCTTTAATCTTCCATATAAAAGCTCATACAACATACTCTGTGGCATAAAGCCATTTATTAAGTTAGTCTACGGTGTCCAATTGCCATTCTCGGCATTCATTCTGTTTCATGCAAACAGCTTTATAACCCACTCTCCCTGCTTTTATAATAAAAGATAAGGTCTGTGGAATGTTTATTAGAGAACCATTCCTATTCATGTGTACCTCCTTTGGGTTAGTCAATTGAGGTCTCCACAGAAAGACTGTGCGGCTGTGCACTGCACAACTCAAGTGTTGACAGATGACAAAAAAACTCCTCTGTGTAGAATTCACTTTATAGGAATGTTGTTGTAAATTTCTGCTTTGCAGACCCCTTATACACTGAGGGTACAACACATTAATAGCACCTTCCTAATAATATTGAGTTGCACCCCCTTTTGCCCTCAGAACAGCCTCAGTTCGTCGGGGCAGGGAATCTACAAGTGTTCCACAGGGATGCTGGCCCATGTTGACTCCAATGCTTCCCACAGTTGTGTCAAGTTGGCTGACTGTCCTTTGGATGGTGGACCATTCTTGATGCACATGGGAAACTGTTGAGTGTGAAAACGTAGGAATGTGGAAGTTCTTGACACAAACCGATGCGCCTGGCTATGGCAGTCATGAAATGTTGAGTATTTACCAGCTTTTGTAACATGAGTCTGATAATTATCTGTACAAAACAGTTATCTGATAATACTTGTGGAATATAAATATACTTGCTTGATATATGTTTTGAAAACTGAAATGGTCTATTAAATCATTTTCAGTAGACACTCTTATCCAGAGCAACTTACAGTAGTGAGTGTATACATTTTCATACTGGTCCCTCGTGGGAATCGAATTCACAACCCTATAAGCACCGTGCTCTACCAACTGAGCCACATCATCACATCACCTCATCATGAACTACTTGAAAACAGGTAAAAAACGGGAAACACGATTACTGTATTGTGCATTGTTTTTCTTCATGGTGATTGAAAGTCTACAGGTACAAACCTAGATGACCACCTAATGTACAATACAGTAACTGCACAAAAAGTGGTTGTTTTCCATGTTATTTGATCAAGAAAAATATTTCATTTGATGTGGATGTTTTGTGTCTTTGCCCATAACTTTGCACCTTTTGATGTAATTGTTTGAGGACAGGGTTTTGTTCTTTCTGGATTCCATTAGAATGACAATCACAGAGAAAGGGACAGGGAAACAACTCTTATAATTCCAATGATTGAATCCTGCAACTGTCACATCCTGACAGTGGCGACTCGTCATTCAGGGCGACCACCAGGTGTCTCACATTTTTCCCCCCATTATCCCCTGTGTATTTATACCTGCGTTTTCTGTTTGTTTGTTGCTAGTTCGTCTTGTCTTGTTCAGGTCATACCAGCGTGTTTCCCGTTTTTACCTGTTTTCAAGTTTTGTTTTCTAGTCTTCTCGGTTCTGACCTTTCTGCCTGTCCTGACCCTGATTCTGCCTGCCACCCTGTACCTGCCTGACTCTGACCTGGTTTACGAACCCCTGCCTGCCCTCGACCTGCCCTTTGCCTGCCCCCCGTGTAACAATAAATACCTGAGATTCGAACTATCCGCCTCTTGAGTCTGCATCTGGGTCTTATCCTGAGTCGTGATAGCAACATACTCTTCTTAATTATACAAAATGTTTTGCCAAAGCCGAGATGCTGAAACAAAATGTTGCCCGCGCTACAGACGTCTATATAGGTCCGCTAATACTAGTAAAGTCCATGTGCCCTACTTTTGTGATTTTATTTTTCCTCTTTAAAAAATAATGTATATTTACATTTTATTCCGATTTTTCAGAACTCCTACTGCCCGTGGCTCTGCATGAAATGGAAGCACTATTCATAATTTGACAAGCACTTGATAATATGCTCATGCAGTATTCTCAATGTAATCTGGTCTTTACTTATAGCCTACATATGTGTAGAATTGTAAAAAGTAATCCATAGCCTGCACTGGAATAGCGAATGGAGGTTACCTGCAGTTACTTTTTTATATGCCAGGAAGGCTACACCGTTTGTGAGCAATAAATATAGCAGCACGAGGAAGCTGGGATCTGCTTTTATTATATAGTCGCCAGTCAAAACTCTGTTTCCACACGCGATTGCGCAATGTCTGGGCTTATGAATTTAAATACATTTGCCAAAGTTATAGAATTACTGCTGTCTGTTCAGAAAGAAATGACATAATTCAGAATAGCCTACTACACCATGAGTAGGCCTATAATTTAGCCTGTAGAGGCTCAATAGCGTCATTAAAAATAGTTTAGCTGTGGATTGTGTAGCCCAATATGAAGGCATAGCCTACAGTCAGGAACGTGCCGCAAATCTGTCGGTGAACAGCATGCAGACAAAACACACATTGCTAAGCAAATGGCTCCTGCTGAAAAGAAAAGCAACTAATCCGTATGCTGTAGGCTACAAAAATATTTGATCAACTTCCAAATATACAAGAGCGAGATAGCATTTTGGCACGAACACGTCGGCCATTACCGAACAGTTACCTGTGCATCAATGGTTGAGTCAGTGAAACTGGAAAGCATTTTTAGGACTATAATTTCCTCCTCATATGGTAGCCTACATTATGTGTCTACACACACAAGCCTAGGCCTAGGCTAAGACAAGGTTTGATTGATCTCACATTCTCAGTTTTTCAGTGTCAAAGTAGCCTGTCGTTTTGATAATTTGTGAGGTATTAAAAGAGATCCTGCCAGTCTTCAGTCTCATGAAATGTTTGATTTGATTTTAGAGCGCTAAGTACCGGTCCATTAGCAGATTTGGTAGGCTACTAATGACCATCAGAGGCATCAAAGCACACTTTTGAAGAAGCCTAGTTACAGTGACTCAATGGTCACATGGTGTTTGACTGCGGTCATGACTCCTGACTGTCAGTGTGGGTGAAATACGGTCTCCTTAACAGCCCCCATGCTGACACCTACTACCATACCCCATTCAAAGGCACTTACATATTTTGTCTTGCCCATTCACCCTCTGAATGGCACACATACACAATCCATGTCTCAATTGTCTCAAAGCTTAAAAACCCTTCTTCATCTACACTGATTGAAGTGGATTTAACATCCAAGGTAACATCAATAAGGGATCATAGCTTACACCTGGATTCACCTGGTCAGTCTATGTCATGGAAAGAGCCGGTGTTATTAATGTTTTGCACACTCAGTGTAAGTGACTTTAGGAAACTTTTTTCCCCCAGAGCATTTGAAGAATTTCATAGCTAATAAAAAGTGATTTCACATTGTACACATTGTGCCCTGGCATACTGCTTACTAAAGCAAAGTTTGTGCCGGTGAATTATTAATCTTGGTCATTATCAATTAATTATTAAAGGAATCCTCCAAGCGTATTTAAAGAACAATCTATTGGGCCGTCATCTTGCCGTGAGGCCTCATAAGAGAGGGGCTTCCGTGCTTCTACAGCGGCCGAGCTCCAGACGTGTGAACATTTGGAGACCTTCGTATTGCAATACTTTTGACCAGGGCCCATAGTATATTTGTTTACTTTTAATGGGGGGTTCATCTGGTCAAAAGTAGTGCACTATATAGGGAATAGGGTGCCATTTGGGACGCAGCCCCTTTCTGTCGTAAAACAACCCCTAGACTCAATGCCTGTGCATGTGCGGAAATCTAATTAGCCTAATACAATAATCCCCATCAAAATCTGCCTGTTTAAAACTAGAGATATCACTTTTTTGCATGGGCTGCATCTGCGATAGAAGGTGGCAGAGCTAGAGCGGTGTTTGTCGGACCAGGGCCCGTATCGACAAAGCATCTCAGAAAAGGTCCTAGGAATCCTGTTAAAACCTGTTTCAAGACTAAAAAACTACTAGCTAGGAGTACGGTTTAGGACAATGCTAATTTTATTCAACTTTTATTTTGGGGTAACCCAATGAAACCAGGGTCTCATATACAATGGTGCCCTGAGGACAACAATACAAATTCAAAATGATGAATACAGATTAAATAAATAGAAATTACATAATCAACAATATAGCTTCAAACACCACAAATACAATTATTTACCTTCAATCCAAACAGTTCCAATTCTCATTAAATTCATTCAACACTAAAGTCCTAAACTGCACTAGAGGCACCAGAGAGTCAAGATGTAGGGATTTTTGTAGGCTATACCAAAAATAGGGATCACTAAAACTGAATGCGGATTTACCTAGATCGGTGTGTACTAGTGGAACCTCGAGAGGTAGCCATCTCTGTGAATGGGTTTGGTTTTAATATATTCAAATTTTAACAGTGAAGTGAGGTAGGTCGGAAGCTTGTGTAGTAGAGGTTTGTAAACAAAAAGGGAGTAATGAGGACCAGCCAACCTTTAAATCATATTTTGTCACATGTGCCAAATACAGCGTATCAACGTCATCAGTGAAGAGGCGACTCCGGGATGCTGGCCTCCTAGGCAGAGTTGCAAAGAAAAAGCCATATCACAGACTGGCCAATAAAAAGAAAAGATTAAGATGGGCAAAATAACTGGACAGAGGAACTCTGCCTAGAAGGCCAGCATCCTGGAGTCGACTCTTCACTGTTGACGTTGAGACTGGTGTTTTGCGGGTACTATTTAATGAAGCTGCCAGTTGAGGACTTGTGATGCGTCTGTTTCTCAAACTAGACACTAATGTACTTGTCCTCTTGCTCAGTTGTGCACCGGGGCCTCCCACTCCTCTTTCTATTCTGGTTAGAGACAGTTTGCTCTGTCCTGTGAAGGGAGTAGTCCACAGCGTTGTACGAGATCTTCAGTTTCTTGACAATTTCCCGCATGGAATAGCCTTCATTTCTCAGAACAAGAATAGACTGACAAGTTTCAGAAGAAAGTTATTTGTTTCTGTCCATTTTGAGCCTATAATCGAACCCACAAATGCTGATGCTCCAGATACTCAACTTTCCTGAAGAAGGCCAGTTTTATTGCTTCTTTAATCAGAACGACAGTTTTCAGCTATGCTGATATAATTGCAAAAGTATTTTCTAATGATCAATTAGCCTTTTAAAATGATAAACTTGGATTAGCTAACACAACGTGCCATTGGAACAGTGATGTGATGGTTGCTGATAATTGGCCTCTGTACGCCCATGTAGATATTCCACAAAAAAAAATCTGTCGTTTCCAGCTACAATAGTCATTTACAACATTAACAATGTCTACACTGTATTTCTGATCAATTTGATGTTATTTCAATGGACCAAACATTTTTGCTTTTCTTTTAAAAAACAAGGACATTTCTAAGTGACCCCAAACTTTTGAACGGTAGTGTATATATATTATTTATATAAGTAGTAAAAAAGGACAGGTCCCAAAATCAATCCTTGCGGGACACCTTTAGTAATATCGAGGTAACTTGACACCATCAGAAAGCACACCGTGTTCTGTCTGACAGTTCCCAAACCACTTGTAAGACGCCTGGTCGAGCCCCATTTCAGACAACCGTTGAATGAGTAGGGGATGGTTGACAGAATCAAAGGCCTAGGATAGGTCTATAAATATGGCAGCACAGTGATTCCTATGATCTAAGCAATTTAATTTATAATTTAAGAAAAGCGTAGCTGCTGAAACAGTGCTGTGTTCAGGTCTAAAACCAGACTGGTGCACATTAAGAGTATCATTTGAAGTTTAAAACGTTCTTAGCTGAGAGTTTGCCAGTGATTCTAATATTTTTGCAAGACAGTTTAGAAATTGGGCAGTAGTTATCTAGGTCAGACGGATCTCCACCTTTGTAAAGGGGGAGGACATGCGCCGCCTTCCTGATCTTAGGGATAGCACAAAAGGCAACTGTTAAATAACACATTTGGGTCAAAGGTTCTATAATTTGGGGGACAGAAAGCTACAGTAGAAATAGATCAAGTGAATCAGCTCCTGTGGATTTGGTTACATACATTTTTTGCAAGGCACTTAATAATTCATTGACTTAAAATGGTTCAAATTAAGAAAAAAAAGAGTGAGTGTCGGGAAGTGCATCATTCTCTGCTATCTGTTTAGAGGTGAATAAAGGACTCCCTCTAGTGGAAGTTGAGGTCTTTTCAGAAACCATTATTTCAAATAGATGGCTAGCTGAGGCAAAATGGTTATTAAAAGCACCACAAAATGTATTTTTTTGTCTGTTATGGGATCAGAGGCTGTCATAACCTGCTGGGGCAATGAGGGGCAGAGTTTTTCTCAAAGATTTGACACTTTCAAGAATTTAGCTGGATTTCTAACACTCTCTGATACACAATGCAATAAGTATGTTGACTGTGCTTTTCTAACCAGAGTAATACATTTCTCAAATGTCTGAAGGACTGCCAGTCAGAGGTAGAATCAGTCAATCGAACCGTAGCCCAAGCTAAGTTTTCTTTCATAAAATCTTTCAGACAATTCATGCGTGAACCATGGGTTAGATCTGTCCTTTACCCTTAATCTCTTATATGGGACATGCTTCTCTGAAACAGAGTATTGTGTATGTTAAGACACCGCTTTTAACAACTATTAGAATTGGAAAAAAAGGTTACACATGCCAACTTATTAGGCAAGAATTAAAAGTAGGTAAAGTGATCCTGTCAGGCGAAAATTATATTAAACGTTTTACCATTGCAACATTTGATATACAGTCATATTCACTGTGTTGTCAAGCGTGCTATAGAGTTCACAGCTGGTAATGCCTCATCGCCAGTGGCGATTTTAGCATGTACATTTTGGTGGGGCAAACTATTTTTTCCCCCTTGATGTATGCCAGCAAAGCCACTACACAACAGAACACTAAACAATACATTAATTACACTACAACAGTGACAAACGGTGCCCACAAATTGTTAGGATCTACATAAAGCTGTCCCAACAGCAGCTTTCTTTTCAGCACCATGGAGTGATTCCTTACCACCGCTACACCTGGCTATCAGCGGAGCCTTGTCTGGCAGCGAAAAAGTTCATTCAGCCATTTACAGCCTTTTTAGAAACCATAGCTGATACGGCTGACTTGCTTAAATAAGTATGGTTTCTACTGACTTGTGGAGTTGCGTAACTAGATAAAAAAATGCATTCTCATTCAATAATAACGAATGCCAACATGAGTTTGACTTCGGAACCATACACAAACATTATTACATTTATGTTCAGTAGATTCATCATGTTTATTCATATATCATTAACACTAAGCCCTAAGTATAAGCAATTGCAACCAAACGAGCTGCGACGAGGTAGGCCTTCGCTCAGCACTTTCAAAATGGACACCGACAGAAGTTCAGATTGGTGTTAGTTCAGATAAATTCAGCAAGATGTTGGGGCGTTTAACTTTACACTTCTTTAAGGCACCACAGAGAGGGAGAGACTAAAATTATGAATAAGATACTAATGAGATAGACCTATATAAGCAATATAACAATTGAGATGTAGAAGGTATGGCATACGGGAATGATGAGTGGATAAGAGGCCATTTAGAATTAAGATATTAATGAGCGAGCTCAGACGGACGATATGCCTATTTGTTCAGCACTTTTGAAATGGACAGCGACAGAATTCAGAACATGGGCTGTTCTTACAGTATTCTCCCTGTACACCAAGTCAGAAATGTAGGATTAATAACAGGCACATAAGCAGACAATGAAAGCTTCTACAATATTCGATAATGACATTTCTCTAGAACTGGCTATAGGCTACATGAGCACCACCAAGTCAGAACAGTATAAGTTAAGTTCTGAGGGGGAGACGGAACAAATTCTTAGGGTGAGACACATGTTCTACTAACAGCTTACAACACAACATACACTTAGTATTACTTTTCTAGCTATAATATACATACAGTGCCTTCGGAAAGTATGACAGCCCGCTTGGAATTTGGCAAAATGCACCTAAAGACTCTCAGACCATGAGAAACAAGATTCTCTGGTCTGATGAAACCAGGATTGAACTCATTGGCCTGAATGCCAAGAGTCACGTCTGGAGGAAACCTGGCATCATCCCTACGGTGAAGCATGGTGGTGGCAGCATCATACTGTGGGGATTATTTTATGCGGCATGTACTGGGAGACTAGTCAGGATCGAGGCAAAGATGAACGGAGCAAACTACAGAGAGATCCTTGATGAAAACCTGCTCCAGAGCGCTCAGGACCTCAGACTGGGGTGAAGTTTCATCTTCCAACAGGACAACGACCTTAAGCACACAGCCAAGACAATGCAGGAGTGGCTTCGGAACAAGTCTCTGAATGTCCTTGAGGGAACTCCCCCAAAAAACGAGGTTGAATCATGACATCAGTGATCTTCAGGTCGGAAAGTCAGAGCTCTAGAAAGAGATCCGAGTTCCCAACTTGAAATTCCGAGTTGGATGATCGTTCAAAATGTATTTTCCCAGTTCCTAGTTGTCTTGAACGTACCGACGTCTGAGATTTCTGAGTTCTGAGGTCCCAGCTGTTTTGAACCTGGCAGAAGTCATGCTGGAGTGACAGCATAGCCAATGTATTCAACCTTTTCTGACCCATTGTGTTGTGTGTGGATGTTTATCAATTTAAGCTTGGAAAAGAGAGCCTTTCAGATACGTGTTTGACATCTTTAAACCCAGACTTGGTGATTGTTGATTGCTTTGCATGTGATTGTTATGCATCTCAGTTAGTCACTGATTCCTTCCAAGTCACTCATTGTTGAATTTGCAACATGTTGTGTAATGTTTATGTCCAATGGCCGATGAGCACTGACATGTTTTTATCTATAATTTATCTTCATATGACAAGGATTGAAAAAGATTTTCCAGTAGATTGTCAACCTGATTCATGATGATGACTGCTTGTCTAGCTAGCTAGCTTTCTAGCTATGATTGTGAAAGTATGATGTTGACATCAGTCCAATCAAAACTATGGTAGATATGTGATTTGACGTACTTTTATCTGTGGCCAATGACCTTGAGCCTTCTTGGATTGGCACTTCTAATGTAAATCTATGGAAGCACCCAAGGGGGCTTGAACTAGCTAGCTCTCCCTGAAGATTCTGCGGCAACGTGGTGTCCCCATGAGTGACAGAACACTGAGCCAATCACGGTGCAACTAGAGAAAAGTACTGATGTATGTTCTGCTTTAGCTGGCTGCCCCTCCACCACAGAAAACACTGAGTTAGGCTGAAATGCCTGCATTTTGGAGCTAGGATTTATTTCATTTTTTTTTTTTTTTACATTGTTTGCAAATTGACTTGTAACATGAATTAATGCCAAAATAACATGCAAAATAGGCCAATTATAATTATTATCTGTTTTTCCTTGTATAAATCTATTATTCAATGCATTTCTATGGGCTAATAGCAGTAAGGCCAAATTCAATGGTTCATGAAATATTTTTTTTTATTATACCTACAGGGTCCTGAAATGTAAAATCAGATAGCTAAATGATCTGTGGCCAATGACCTTGAGCCTTCTTGGATTGGCACTTCTAATGTAAATCTATGGAAGCACCCAAGGGGGCTTGAACTAGCTAGCTCTCCCTGAAGATTCTGCGGCAACGTGGTTCTGCGGCAACGTGGTGTCACACGGTCCCGTGTGGCTCAGTTGGTAGAGCATGGCGCTTGCAACGCCAGGGTTGTGGGTTCAATTCCCACGGGGGGACCAGGATGAATATGTATGAACTTTCCAATTTGTAAGTCGCTCTGGATAAGAGCGTCTGCTAAATGACTTAAATGTAAAATGTAAATGTAAATGATCCTCGGTATGACCATCTTAAAACAATTCCATATATTAGCTTAGTAGAAAGCCAGCTCCGGGCCCTTAGACTCTAGGGCAGTGGTCACCAATTTTTTCTGAGTCAAGATCCATTTCTGAGTCAAAAAGCAAGCTGAGATCTACCGCTCATATATATATATATTTTTAAAGACTTAAAAAATATAAGCCTATGCATCATTAACCTATCAAAAACAAATCTGTGGCGATGATGTCACGCCCTGACCTTAGAGATCCTTTAAATGCTCTATTTGGTAGGTCAGGGTGTGACTAGGGTGGGAAATCTATGTTTATATTTCTTTGTTGGCCAGGTATGGTTCCCAATCAGAGGCAGCTGTCTATCGTTGTCTCTGATTGGGGATCATACTTAGGCAGCCCTTTTATCCCACCTTCTGTTGTGGGATCTTGTCTTTGTGTGTTGCACTCCTAGCTTTACGTTCGTTGTTTATTGTTGTTTATTGTTTTTGGTGGAACATTTAAAATTAAAAGAAAATGTACGCCTACCACGCTGCACCTTGGTCTTCATTTAACGACGGACGTTACAGATGAGGTTTGTGCAGTAGGCTATAGGCCCAATACATTATCACTGCATACAAATTCATGTTTTTACTCCTATGATCAGAGAAAGTGAAATATTCCTAGATATTAAAGACACAAGCCACTAATAATGACAACAAATGCTTATCGAATCACTTTGCTATACTCATTCATTGAAGTTGCAGTGTTGGTTGTAGCGTGAGTGGAAGTAGCCTTGGGAGAACACGCATTTTATGGCTTATATAAAAAGTGTTGAACAAAGTGCTAAATGACATTTTAGTCATTGCAATTTATCCAGAGCAACTTACATTTAGTGCATTCATCTTAAGATGGCTAGGTGGGACAACCAAATATCACAGGCATAGTAAGTACACTTTTCCTCAATAAAATAGCTATCAGCAAAGTCAGTCTTTCTCTAGTCTTGGTTTTAAAAGTTTTAAAATATTCTGTACACTATCTAGAAAATTCCATCCACTCATTCAGAATAAAAACCTCATATTCTAGAGGTAAATAGAGAAAATATAAGTTATGTCAAGGACCTTGCCAATACAATGAGCTTGACCACAGCAGTATATTGGTGGGAAGACTATAGAACTCAAATGATGATGATTTGACACATAAATAATGCTCCATTGCTCATGTTCACATCAAGTTGATCAATGGCAACTTCTTTATATTGAATTCAGAACTCAATCGCAGATGCTTTAGGAATTAGTTTAGCGAGATGAAATGAAATATATCTGACTAAAACAGCCTTTTTCAGGCAACGTTTGCATGCTGACAGCCTTGGCTCCTATGATTCATATAGGGTCCACCAGAGGGCTAAGCATTTGCAAACTGAGGCTCGTGTTCATTACATACAGGGTTTTTGGGGTTAGTTTGGCCAGGGGAGCTTTACTTGGATCATTGCGCTCTAGCGACTCCTTGTGGCGGGTCGTGCACCTGCAGGCTGACTTGGTCAGCAGTTGAATGGTGTTTCCTCCAACACATTGGTGCAGCTGGCTTGCGGGTTAAGCGGGCAGATAGTCTAATAAATAACAGATTTAATTTATAGAGGATTAAATCAATCAAATTAAAGAGGAAGGAGAAAAATCTGTAACCCCTCATATTACAGCCTGTTAATTACTATGTATTTACTAGGTATTTAAGTTTTTACATTTTTTATTTCACCTTTATTTAACCAGGTAGGCTAGTTGAGAACAAGTTCTCATTTACAACTGTGACCTGAAGTAGTACATAGGCTACTTAATTAGTAAATAGAAAGTCACAAAATGTAATTATATAAGTAAGTACAAGTAAGTAAGAAGGAAGGTACAACTAAGTACCAGTTAATAACTATGTAAATACCTACTCACTACCTACCTACTATTTCAATGTAATATAAAAGAAATACCAAGCAACATACAAACTCACAAAATGTAATTATAAAGTAACAAATTAGTCCCAAAGGTAAGTACAAGTACGAAACAGCGTATTAGTATATAAATACTTAGTCACACCAGTCTCTATCAAAGTAATACCTAAGAAACACCAATGAACATACATGGTCATTTATCATTTGTTACCACATAATTACCAAATAAATGCGTTCAAGTGATCCTCTTGTGTTGATATTCTCTCAGTTGTTCCTATGTACAGTACTTTACCTTTAGTTACCATGTACAGTTGAAGTCGGAAGTTTACATACACTTAGTTTGAAGTCATTAAAACTTGTTTTTCAACCACTCCACAAATTTCTTGTTAACAAACTATAGTTTCGGCAAGTCGGTTAGGACATCTACGCTGTGCATGACACAAGTAATTTTTCCAACAATTGTTTACAGACAGATTATTTCACTTATAATTCACTGTATCACAATTCCAGTGGGTCAGAAGTTTACATAAACTAAGTTGACTGTGCCTTTAAACAGCTTGGAAAATTCCAGAAAATTATGTCATGGCTTTCGAAGCTTCTGATAGGCTAATTGACATCATTTGAGTCAATTGGAGGTGTACCTGTGGATGTATTTGAAGGCCTACCTTCAAACTCAGTGCCTCTTTGCTTGACATCATGAGAAAATCAAAAGAAATCAGCCAAGACATCAGAAAAAAAATGTAGACCTCCACAAGTCTGGTTCATCCTTGGGAGCAATTTCCAAATGCCTGAAGGTACCACGTTCATCTGTACAAACAATAGTACGCAAGTATAACACCATGGTATCACACAGCCGTCATACCGCTCAGGAAGGAGACGCGTTCTGTCTCCTAGAGATGAACGTACTTTGGTGCGAAAAGTGCAAATCAATCCCAGTACAACAGCAAAGGGTAAACGAGTCCTATATCGACATAACCTTAAAGGCCGCTCCAAAACCGCCATAAAAAACCCATACTACGGATAGCAACTGCACATGGGGACAAAGATCGTACTTTTTGGAGAAATGTCCTCTGGTCTGATGAAACAAAAATAGAACTGTTTGGCCATAATGACCATTGTTATGTTTGGAGGAAAAAGGGGGAGGCTTGCAAGCCGAAGAACAACATCCCAACCGTGAAGCATGGGGGTGTGCTTTGCTGCAGGAGGGACTGGTGCACTTCACAAAATAGATGGCATCATGAGGGAGGAAAATTATGTGGATATATTGAAGCAACATCAAGACATCAGTCAAGAAGTTAAAGCTTGGTCTCAAATGGGTCTTCCAAATGGACAATGACCCCAAGCATACTTCCAAAGTTGTGGCAAAATGGCTTAAGGGCAACAAAGTCAAGGTATTGGAATGGCCATCACAAAGCCCTGACCTCAATCCTATAGAAAATGTGTGGGCAGAACTGAAAAAGCGTGTGCGACCAAGGAGGCCTACAAACCTGACTCAGTTACACCAGCTCTGTCAGGAGGAATGGGCCAAAATTTATTGTGGGAAGCTTGTGAAAGGCTACCCAAAACGTTTGACGCAAGTTAAACAATTTAAAGGCAATGCTACCAAATACTAATTGAGCGTATGTACACTTCTGACCCACTGGGAATGTGACCCACTGGGAAATAAAAGCTGAAATAAATAATTCTCTACTATTATTCTGACATTTCACATTCTTCAAATAAAGTGGTGATCCTAACTGACGTAAGACAGGGAATTTTTACTAGGATTAAATGTCAGGAATTGTGAAAAGCTGAGTTTAAATGTATTTGGCTAAGGTGTATGTAAACTTCTGACTTCAACTGTATGTTCATAATAACAGGGCTATAAAATTAAGTGGTGTCTGTTTCCACATAGATTCAATGTATACTGAACAAAAATATAAACACAGCATGTAAAGTCGTGGTCCCATGTTTTATGAGCTGAAATAAAAGATCCCAGAAATGTTCCATACACTCAAAAAGCTTATTCTGTCTGTCACGCCCTGACCATAGTTTGCTTTGTATGTTTTGGTTGGTCGGGGTGTGATCTGTGTGGGCATTCTATGTTGTATGTCTGGTTTGTCTATTTCTATGTGTTTGGCCTGATATGGTTCTCAATCAGAGACAGGTGTTTTGCATTGTCTCTGATTGGGAACCATATTTAGGTAGCCTGTTTTGTATTGTGGGTTGTGGGTTATTGTCTATGTGTAGTGTTTGTGTCAGCACTAGTTTTCATTAGCTTCACGTTCGTCGTTTATTGTTTTGTATTAGTTTGTCAAGTGTTCTTCATTTTTAGTCTAAGTTAAATAAATCAAGAATGTATTCATTTCACGCTGCGCCTTGGTCCTCCTCTCTTCAACGCTACGACGAGCGTGACACTCTCAAATGTTGTTTATATCCCTGTTAGTGAGGATTTCTCCTTTGCCAAGATAATCCATAAATCTGACAGGTGTGGCATATCAAGAACCTGATTAAACAACATGATCATTACACAGGAGCACCTGGTGCTGGGGACAATAAAAGGCCACTCTAAAATGTGCAGTTTTGTCACACAACACAATGCCACAGATGTCTCAAGTTTTGAGAGAGCGTGCAATTGGCATGCTGACTGCCAGAATGTCCACCAGAGCTGTTGCCAGAGAATTGAATGTTAATTTCTCTACCACGTCGTTTTAGAGAATTTGGCAGTACGTCCAACCGGCGGTGACCTTACCCTGTTGTTACATGGTACTACCTTTAAACTTACAGGGTAGATATGAGGTAAGAGGCCTGTAAAATGAAGCTGTTGCTAATTCCATGTAAATACCAGTTAAATAAAAAACATACAACTAAAGCGGGAGTTAGCAGGATAATACACAACACACAATGTAAAGTCAATGACGATTCGTTAGCTTAATTAGTTTAGCACGCTAGCGGACTTTAGAAGCTAGAAAAAACATACAAAAACATAATTCCAACATAAAACACTGCTTGTACTAACAAAAGCAAGTCCTTAACTTTCAAAACAAAAAGGTGCCTAATGTTAGCCAGAGACATATCCAGGGATTTTTCTGCTATAGTTAACTCTTGCCTAGGCATTTTCTTGGGACGCCAAAGTACAAACTTTTATAATTTTCGGGAAGGAAAACACTTTCAGTGTAAACATAAAATGACTAAACCAAATATAAAGCATGTAGAAAAGATAATGAACCTACATATTTTTATAATATAATCTTTGAGAACTAACAAATAACCAAAATAAAAGCTGAACAATCAGGGGAAATAAAAATTCCAAAAATAATGAATTTAACAGCATGGATTTTTTTCCATCTTTGCTCCATGGAGAAATTCAGAGAATTGCAGGAAACTGGTTAAAAAAAAAAAAATGTTACAAAAAAACATGAAGTGAGGCCCTCTAAAACCTTCTAAAATGTTCTCACAAATTCACCCACACCGACCTCGCCCATTGCCATGTCCCCTGGCACACTCAGACCCTTTTTGGTCCTGTAAGGACCGACGTCGTAGATGAGAAGCGGGTACGAGGAGTCAACATTTATTCCGGAACAGACTGGTAACAGGACAGGCACAGCATCAGCACACGGGCAAAACAACGGCAAATGACAATCAATGCAGCAGCGGGGTACAGAGATGTGGAACTGACAAATATAGGGGAGGTAATAAACAGGTGATTGAGTCCAGGTGAGTCCAATAATACACTGATGCGCGTGACGGGGGAAGGCAGGTGTGCGTACTGATGGTGGCAGGTGTGTGTAATGCTGGGGAGCCTGGCGCCTTTGAGCGCCAGGGAGGGGGAGCGGGAGCAGGCGTGACAGATCCAGAAAAAAAACGGATAATATCTTTCTAAAGCTCATTGAGAAGGAATGGTGGAGCTCACCCATGGCCACAGCTGGCCACATCAAGTCTTCCGGTTTTTGCCATCAAAAGAAAATGTGTATGATATGAATTCAATAACTTATTTTTTTTTTTTCATTTTTTTTTTCTTCATATTGGACAACATTACATTGGGATGCAACATTATAACTGGATTGGGAAAAAAACTAAAGGTTTCTAAATATGTTTTAGACACTTTTCTACTATGACATAGGGGAGTTTAATTTTGAAATGTAAAAAAAAAAGTAGCTCGTTAGTGTTTCTATCAATACACTAAGCTAGCTACTTTCCAATCTCACCAACGATGTTCAAACTCGCCCCAAACCATAGCCATACTTGTCTTTCTATCCTTTAAATTGGTTGTGAGTACAACTATTATTTGTCATGATTTGAGCACGTACGTGTTGTTATTTAGTAGACAAAAATATTTTTACTAGAAATAAATTATTGCTATCAGTATCTAGGTTTCAATGTTCTGATTAGCTGGAGGTAAGACGTGGGAGGGATTGAGGGAGAGACTGCTTGGAAAGATACAGCATATGTTAAGATATCGTTTTCTTTTGTGTTTAGTGAGTCCGCTAGATCAGAGTCAGTAGGGATGACAACATGTTCTCGTGAATCTGACCGTTTTCCTGTCCTGCTAAACATTCCAAATGTAACAAGTACTTTTGGATGTCAGGGAAAAGAACATATTTCCTTTAGGAATGTAGTGGAATAAAAGTCAAAGTTGTAAAAAATATAAATAGTACAGTGAAGTACAGATCCCCCAAAAAACCTACTTAAGTAGTACTTCAAAGTATTTTATTTAGTTACTTTACACCACTGAAAGTAGTCAAAAATAGAGTATTTGGTCCCATTTTACTAGCACGTGATGACTACATCAAGCTTGTGACTCATTTGCAGTTTGTTTAGGTTGTGTTTCAGATTATGTTGTGCCCAACAGAAATGAATAGTAAATCATGTATTGTGTAGTTTTGGAGTCACTTTTTTTTGTAAATAAGAATTGAATATGTTTCTGAACATAACATGTTTCTACATTAAGGTATTAATCGTGAATAATGACGAGTGAGAAAGACCCCACCCCCAAGACATTTCTAATGGTGAGAGGTTAGCATAAAATGGGATGTTAGGATTTTTTTAGGGGTAAGATAACGTTGTTAGATTCTACTGGAGTAAACTTGAAAGTGTCTGGTATTTACATGGTGTTACAGGTATAGTTTTTTCCATTTATGTTTTGAGGTTGGACTTTTAGCAAGTATTGCACGTTAGAACGTAGGCGCACCGATTGGTGCAGATTCAACCACAAAGACCAGGGAGCATTTTCCAATGCCTCGCAAAGAAGGGCACCTATTGGTAGATGGGTCTAAAAAAAAAAAATAAGCAAACTGAATATCCTTTTGAGGACGGTGTATAAATGCACCTAGCCACTTCAAAGATACAGGCGTCCTTCCTAACTCAATTTCCAGAGAGGAAGGAAACCGCTTAGGGATTTCACCAAGATTTCACCACTGGGAGATGAATTCACCTTTCACCAGGACAATAACCTAAAACACAAGGCCAGATCCAGACTGGAGTTGCTTACCAACAAGACAGTGAATGTTCCTGAGTGGCCGAGTTACAGTTTTGACTTAAATCTACATGAAAATCTATGGAAAGACCGGAAAATGGTTGTCTGGAAATGAGCAACAACCAATTTAACAGAGCTTGAAGAATTTTGAAAAGAATAATGGGCAAATGTTGCACAATCCAGGTGTGTAAAGCTCTTAGAGAGCCAGAAAGACTCACAGCTGTAATCGTTGCCAAAGGTGCTTCTACAAAGTATTGACTGAGGGTTGTGAATACTTATGTAAATTAGATATCTGTATTTCATTTTCAATAAATAGCAAAACAATTCTAAAAACATGTTTTCACTTTGAAATTATAGGGTATTGTGTATAGATGGGTTAGAAAAACATATATTTCATCCATTTTGAATTCAGACTGTTACAAAACAAAATGTGGAATAAGTCAAGAGGACATTACTTGGTACATTTATGTCTACACAATAATTAGACTAAATCATAAAGAGGGATAATTGATATGCAAGTATCTGGTATATACAGTGTATTCAGAAAGTATTCAGACCCCTTGACTTTTTCCAAATTTTGTTACATTACAGCCTTATTCTAAAATTTATTTAAATGTTTTTTTTCTTCATCAATCTACACACAATACCCCATAATGACAAAGCAAAAACTGTTTTTTTGAATTTTAGCAAATGTATTAATAAAAAAATGAAATATCACATTTCCATAATTATTGAGACATTTTACTCAGTGCACCTCAGTACTCAGTGTACCTTTGGCAGCGATTACAGCCTCGAGTCTTCTTGGGTATGACGCTACAAGCTTGGCACAGCTGTATTTGGGGAGATTCTCCCATTCTTCTCTGCAGATCCTCTCAAGCTCTGTCAGGTTGGATGGGGAGTGTCGCTGCACAGCTATTTTCAGTTCTCTCTAGAGATGTTTGATCGAGTTCAAGTCCGAGCTCTGGCTGGGCCACTCAAGGACATTCAGAGACTTGTCCCGAAGCCACTCCTGCGTTGTCTTGGCTGTGTGCTTAGGGTCGTTGTTCTTTTGGAAGGTGAACCTTCGCCCCAGTCTGAGGTTCTGAGCGCTCTGGAGCAGGTTTTCATCAAGGATCTCTCTGTACTTTGATCCGCTCATTTTCCCCTCGATCCTGACTAGTATTTCAGTCCCTTCCACTAAAAAACATCCCCGCAGCATGATGCTGCCACATCCATGCTTCACCGTAGGGATGGTGCCAGGTTTCCACCAGACGTGACGCTTGGCATTCAGGCCAAAGAGTCCAATCTTGGTTTCATCAGACCAGAGAATCTTGTTTCTCATGGTCTGAGAGTCCTTTAGTTACATTTTGGCAAACACCAAGCAGGCTGTCATGTGCCTTTTACTGAGGAGAGGCTTCCATCTGGCCACTCTACCATAAAGGCTGATTGGTGGAGTGCTGCAGAGATGGTTGTCCTTCTGGAAGGTTCTCCCATCTCCACAGAGGAACTCTGGAGCACTGTTAGAGTGACCATCGGGTTCTTGGTCACCTCCCTGACCAAGGCCCTTCTCCCCTGATTGCTCAGCCACCTCTAGGAAGTCTTGGTGGTTTAAAACATATTTTATTTAAGAATGATGGAGGCCACTGTGTTCTGTGGACCTTCAATGCTGCAGACATATTTTGGTACCCTTCCCAAGATCTGTGCCTCGACACAATCCTATCTCGAAGCTCTACGGATAATTCCTTCGACCTCATGGCTTGGTTTTTGGTCTGACATGCACTGTCAACTGTGAGAAATTATATAGACAGGTGTGTGCCTTTCCACATCATGTCCAATCAATTGAATTTACCATAGGTGGACTCCAAGTTGTAGAAACATCTCAAGGATGATCAATAGAAACAGGATGCACCTGATCTCAATTTCAAGTCTCATAGCAAAGGGTTTGAATACTTAAGTAAATATATTTCCAAAAATGTAAAAAACCTGATTTCGCTTTATCATTATGGGGTGTTTTGTGTAGATTGATGATGATTTTATTTATTTAATCTATTTTAGAATAAGGCTGTAACGTAACAAAATGCGGAAAAAGTCAAGGGGTCTTAATACTTTTTTGACATTTTTGCCGCAGTTTCATGCATTTAAATAATTATGTTTTCCCCCCAATGATCTACACACCATACTCAACACTTTAAAGGAAAATGTGTTTTATTGCAAAAATACACGATATAAACAAAAAAAATTCAGCCACACCCGTTGCTGACAGGTGAATAAAAACACGCACACTGCCATGCAATCTCCATAGACAAACATTGGCAGTAGAATGGCCTTACTGATGAGCTCAGTGACTTTCAACGTGGCACCGTCATAGGATGCAACCTTACCAACAGGTAAATTCGTCAAATTTCTGCCCTGCTACAGCTGCCCTGGCCAACTGTATGTGCTGTTATTGTGAAGAGGAAATGTCTAGGAGAAACCCAAAGTGGTAGGCCACACAAGCTCACAGAAGTGCTGAAGCACGTGTAGCGTAACAATCGTCTGTCCTCGGTTGCAACACTCACTACCGAGTTCCAAACTGCCTCTGGAAGCAACGTCAGCACAAGACCTGTTTGTCGGGAGCTCCATTAAATGGGTTTCTATGGCCGAGCAGCTGCACACAAGCCTAAGATCACCATGCGCAATGCCAAGCATCAGCTGGAGTGGTGTAAAGCTCGCCTCCATTGGACTCTGGAGCAGTGGAAACGCGTTTTCTGGAGTGATGAATCAAGCTTCACCATCTGGCAGTCCGATGGATAAATCTGGGTTTGGCGGATGCCAGGAGAACGCTTCCACAATAAAATAACAATAACGAGGCTATATACTAGGGGGGGGGGGGGGGGGGGTCAAAGTCAACAGTCTGAGTGGCCATTTGATTAATTATTCAGCAGTCTTATGGCTTCAGGGTAGAAGCTGTTAAGGATCCTTTCGGACCTAGACTTGGCGCTACGGTACCGCTTACCGTGCAGTAGCAGAGAGAACAGTCTATGACTTGGGTGACTGCTACAGCATAAAATGACATTCTAGATGATTCTGTGCTTCCAACTTTGTGGCAACAGCTTAGGGAAGGCCCTTTCCTGTTTCAGCATGGACAAAGCGAGGTCCATACAGAAATGGTTTATCGAGATCGGTGTGGAAGAACTTGACTGGGCTGCACAGAGCCCTGACCTCAACCTCATCGAACACCTTTGGGATGAATTGGAACGCAGACTGAGAACCAGGGCTAATCGTCCAACATCAGTGCCCGACCTCACTAATGCTTGTGGCTGAATAGAAGCAAGTCCCTGCAGCAATGTTCCAACATCTAATGGAAAGCCTTCCCAAAAGAGTGGAGGCTGTTATAGCAGCAAAGGGGGGACCAACTCCATTGTATTGCCCATGATTTTGGAATTAGATTTTTGACGAGCAGGTGTCCACATACCTTTGGTCATGAATTGTAAATCTATATTAAAAATACAAAACTGAAATATCATAACTGGATAAGTCATCAGCCCCCTGAATTAATATTTGGTGGAAGCACCTTCGGCAGCAATTACAGCTGTGAGTCTGTTGGGATATGTCTCTACCAACTTTACACACCTCAGCCTGGTCTCATAGATTAGACGTAACATAGAAAATCTAAATCCGGGACACTGAAATTAGTATGATATATTGTGTTTGGTATGGTTACATAAGACAGAAGGTTACTTAAGGCAAAAAATGAAAGGAGAATAGTTTGTAGAGGTGGATGGGTGGGTGAATAACACGAACGTCTAGCAACCCAAAGGTTGCATGTTTGAGTCTCATCATGGACAACTTTAGCATTTTTGCTAATTAGATACTGTACCTGTCAAAAGTTTGGACACACCTACTCATTCAAGGGTTTTTCTTTATTTGTACAATTTTCTACATTGTAGAATAATAGTGAAGACATCAAAGCTATGAAATAACACATATTGAATCATATAGTAACCAAAAATATGTTTTATATTTGAGATTCTTCAAAGTAGCCACCCTTTGTTAAAAGTTAATTTGTGGAATTTCTTTCCTTCTAAATGAGTTTGAGCCAATCAGTAGTGTTGTGACAAGGAATGGGTGGTATACAGAAGATAGCCCTATTTGGCAAAATACCAAGTCCATATTATGGCAAGACAGCTCAAAAAAGCAAAGAGAAACGACAGTCCATCATTACTTTAAGACATGAAGGTCAGTCAATATGTAAAATTTCAAGAACTGTGAAAGTGCAGTCTTCATGTGCAGTCGCAAAAACCATCAAGCGCTATGATGAAACTGGCTCTAATGAGGACCGCCACAGGAAAGGAAGACCCAGAGTTACCTCTGCTGCAGAGGATAATTCCAGTAGAGTTGACACCACCTCAGATTGCAGCCCAAATAAATGCTTCACAGAGTTCAAGTAACATACACAACTCAACATCATCTGTTCAGAGGAGACAGCATGAATCATGCCTTCATGGTTGAATTACTTTTTTTTTTTTAAACACTACTAAAGGACATCAATAAGAAGAAGAGACTTGCTTGGGCCAAGAAACACGAGCAATGAACATTAGACCGGTGGAAATCTGTCCTTTAGTCTTATGAGTCCAAATTTGAGATCTTTGGTTCCAACCACCGTGTCTTTTTGAGACGCAGAATAGGTGAACGGATGATCTCTGCATGTGTGGTTCCCACCATGAAGCATGGAGGAGGAGGTGTGATGGTGCTTTGCTGGTGACACTGTCAATGATTTATTTAGAATTCAAGGCACACTTAACCAACACGGCTACCTCAGCATTCTGCAGCGATACGCCATCTTATCTGGTTTGCGCTTAGTGGGACTATCATTTGTTTTTCAACGGGACAATGACACAAAACACACCTACAGGCTGTGTAAGGGCTATTTGACCAAGGAGAGTGATGGAGTGCTGCATCAGATTACCTGGCCTCCACAATCACCTGATCTCAACCCAATTGAGATGGTTTGGGATGAGTTGGACCGCAGAGTGAAGGAAAATCAGCCAACCAGTGCTCAGCATATGTGGGAACTCCTTCAAGACTGCTGGAAAAGCATTCCAGGTGAAGCTGTTTGAGAGAATATAAAGAGTGTGCAAAGCTGTCATCAAGGCAAAGGGAGGCTACTTTGAAGAATCTCAACAACAACAAAAACATTTGGTTACTAAATTATTCCATATTTGTTATTTCATAGTTTTGATGTCTTCACTATTATTCTGCAATGTAGAAAATAGTAAAAAAATAAAGAAAAACCCTTGAATGAGTAGGTGTGTCCAAACTTGACTGTTAATGTACTTTGCTACTACTTACTACTTTCTAGCTACTTCTACTTTTTAGCTAACCCTTCCCAACCCTAACCTTGACCCTTTAACCTAACTTCTAACCTTAACCCCTAACCCTTAGCCTAGCTAATGTTAGCCACCTAGCTAATGTTAGCCACAACAAATTGGAATTTGTAACCTATAATACCAATTGCAATTCGTAACATATCATACAAATTATAATTTGTAACATATCGTACTAAATAGAGTTTCTCGGATTTACTTACAGAATAATACGAAATGCTCTGAGACCAGGTTGCACACCTAGATTTGGCAATATTTGACCATTCTTCTTTACAATACTGTTTAAGCTCTGTCACATTCCTTTGAGAGCATTGATGGATAGCAATCTTCAAGTCATGCCACAAGTTTTCGATTGGATTTAGGTCGAGGCTCTGACTGGGCCACTCAAGGACATTTACCTTTTTATTACTTAGCAACTCCACTGTAGCTTTGGCCTTCGGGTCATTGTCATGCTGAAAGGTGAACTTCCATCCCAGTTTCAGCTTTCTTGCAGATGGCAGCAGGTTTTCCTCAAGGAGTTTTCTGTACATTGCGCCATTCATTTTCCCTTCCATCCTGACGATGAGAAACATCCCCATAACATGATGCTGCCACCACACTATTTTTAAAAATGTATTTATCTAGGCAAGTTAGTTAAGACCAAATACTTACAATGACAGCCTAGTAACAGTGGGTTAACTGCCTTGTTCAGGGGCAGGACGACAGATTTTTACCTTGCCAGCTCAAAAGATTTGATCCAGCAACTTTTCGGTTACTGGCCCAACGCTCTAACCACTTAGGCTACCTGCCGCCACACTAAGGATGGTGTTCTTTGGGTGATGTGTTGTGTTGGATTTGCACCAAATGTAACGCTTTGCATTCAGGCCAAAAAGTTCCATTTTAGTTTCGTCAGATCACAAAACGTTTTGCCACATGGCTACAGAATCTCCCAAGTGTTTTCATGCATTTAAAACGGGATTCAATGTGGGCTTTTTTGAGTAATGGCTTCCTTTTTGCCACCCTATCATACATGCCAGATTTGTGGAGTGCTTGGGATATTGTTGTCACATGCACACTTTGACCAGTCTTAGCCATAAAAGCCCATAGCTATTTCAAAGTTGCCATTGGACTCAAGGTAGCCTCAGATCAGTCTCCTACTTGGTCGGTCATCCAGTTTGGAGGGATGGCTTGATCGAGGCAGGGTCTTGGTGGTGCCATACACCTTCCACTTCTTAATAATCGTCTTCACTACCCAGTAGAGGGAATCTACAGGAACTGCTGAATTCATCCTGAAATCATGTCAATCACTACAATTGAGGCCAATTAACTTGGTGTGTGATTTTGAAGGTGATTGGTTACACCTGAGCTAATTTAGGATCGCTATTACAAGGGACGCTTATCCAACCAAGCTATTTCAGGTTTTATTTTTTATTGATTTAAAAAATAAAATATTTTTTTTTTCACCTGGAAGTTGTGGGGCATGATGTGTAGATCAATGGGAGAACTACTATTTTAATGCATTTTACTTCCAGGCTGTAAGGCAACAAAAGGTGATATTTTTAAAGGGGGTGTAGATTTTTCTATAAGCACCGTATATGATATTAGCAATGATTTCATTTGACAGCCCTCTTACCTCCTACCTACCCTGTGAGTGTAAAGGTGGTACCATGTAGGGTAGGATCACAGACAGATTTGCTGTTGTCTTCATGTGATGGAATCAACCAATGCGGTGGTAACTCACAAGTAACTACATTGTATCTACATGGAAACAGACATTACTTAATTTTACAGCCCTGTTACTATGAACATACATGGTAACTAAAGGTAAAGTACACGGAAACAACTGAGAGAATATCAACAAAAGAGGATCACTTGAAGGTATTTATTTGGTATTTAAATGAAGGTATTTAAATGACAAATTACCATGTATGTTCATTGGTTTTCTTAGGTAATACTTTGAAAGAGACTGGCGTGACTACATATTTACATAGCAATACGCTGGTTCTTACTTATACTTCTTACCTACCTGTACTTATCTATATTATTACTTAATAAGTATGTATGTAATACTTACTTGGTTGTTTAAGGCTAAATTGTGGCTATAAAATGAAGGCTTACCGAAAAATCTAATGTTTTTGGACTAACAGAAAGCCAGCACTCTTGAAATAGAAGGTTCACCATACCAAAGACTGTGGTCAATTACAAAATGTAATTCTCTGACAATGTAGGTTTATCTGTATGCTTGTATGTTATTTTAATATGTGTGCATGTGTGTTTGTGTGTGTGTTTGCGTGTGGGGGCGTCGCCGGGTACTCACTGCTGACCAGCTGACCCACGCTGAGAGAGGAGGAGGAAGAGGATGATGAGGAGGAGGAAGAGACCTGGCGGAGAGGACTCTGGCTGTGGGGAATGTGGAGCAGGTTGGGCTGAGATGACACTGGGCCTGTCTGAACCTGCTGAGCCTGAGGCAGCTGAAGACACACATACAGAAATTAAATATTGACTGAATATATTCACTTAAAACAACAATACAACCAATATAATATTACACCTTAATAGCACAACAAGTTATCTTCACAATTATTTTTAGGAACTCAGTCAGGGTCTTAGAATAATAGAATATACAAGGTGCAATTTCAAAATGTGGTTGTGCATCTGCAGTCACTTAATCAGCCTATGTCAGATTATTTTTGGGGGGATTGGTAAATGAGTCTAGCGACCAGATATCTAAATTTGTAGTGATGGTCAAATTACACTTATTACACTTCGGTCAATAAAGTAGCTTAAAAATATTTTTTTTCTTCTGCTTCCCACACTCGGATTGGATCGGGTCTGGATCCGACCAGGTCTATATGGAACGGGTCTAGTTGTCCTCTGGTCCGTTCGGAGCGAGTGTCTATATGAACATGTATCCATATCGGGTTCGGGTGGGAAAGCCCCAGGTCCATTTCAGAACGGGTCCAAAAAGTGAATACCTCTACCATCCCCTGCCTGCCATACAGGAGTGTAGAAAAAACTTTATGACAATTATAGGGTGTTTTCTCCATTGCTAATTGCTAATAATTGCTAATAAAGACAAGTCCGCGCAGGAAAAGAACCATGGACACCGCCGCTCCCGTATCAAAGATAATGTATGATTTACAGGCAATGTACTCCGGCTGTAAGAAAACTATGTATTTTCATGTTTGGTGCGCAAATGAATTGCTCTTACAAGATCAAGCTGATACGTCTTCACTCTAAAGTGAAAGCTGTCTCCTCCGTAAACTAGGTTGGCTTTCTCAATACTCTCTCTCGCTATTAATTCTTTTCCCATCGGCATGTGTTTGTTTGGAATGGTGGTGGATGTCAACAGCGATGCACATACTGTCAAGACAGCTGACAGGCAGTGAGAATTATCTAGCTTCACTTGAAATATTCGTCACTGCCGGAGCTGACAACCGTAAATTATACCCGTGGAACAGTCGTTGTCTACGCGCGTGGCTTTGAAGTGAGGACCGAAACACATAAACATGATTACAAATGCATTCATTCGTTCACGAGTGTGATCTGATGTTCCGTGAAGTCACACCTACTGCCCTAGCCGTTTACATAGCATGTTTCATTTGTTTTTATCTTCCTTATTTATGGCTGAAAGCCTGGTCCAAAGTAGGTAGACTTAAAGCTTTGACATTTTTTTGTTTTCTTTGGTAATTGTGCCTCTGACGCCTACCATGCATTTACAAGTCCAAAAGTAGGAAGAACATTTACCTTGTACATAACAATTCAGCACTAGGTGGGGTTTGAGCTCACTGTCAAACATATAGCACCATAGAACTCATGTTCTTCTGTGCATGTTCTAGGAGAGCCTCTTTTAGAGGTTCAGTCTTGTGATGTATTGTTACGATAGCTAGAGACACACGATTCTCCTTTTAAATGTGTGATTAAGGAGAATTACGACATGCTCAGGTCACAGATAAGGTCACGAATAGGTGGGGAGGACGAGAGAGAGAAATATAGCGGGTAGTGAGAGAGAAAAAAAAACAGAGTGAGGTAGTGTTTGAGTTTTAAGTGGGGTGATGAAAAGTGTTGTTTTTCGTTTGGCTCTGCAGGGGCTCTGCAGACTGCCAGAGAGGGAGTTTGAGAGGTTCCCTGACAGGTGCTTTACACACACACAACACACCTTTGTGAGGATGCACCATCGTGCTGCTTATTAGCTCCTAAGAAAATAGTATATTTTCAAAGGCCTGACAAATTTTGATATATCACTCTTTCTTTCTGTCACACTTCTGTCACACTTCTGTAATCTTTACTGCCCTAGTCAAGAGACTGGTTTAATCGAAAGCAACCACTTCCAAACACTGGGAGCAATGAAATACTACAGTTGGGAGTTATGTTTATGAGAAGGAAATCTTCTCAAGTTGTGTTTAGACAGAAGATGAGAAGACGTGATAGCTGAAAAAACACCAGACTTGACTAGTATTGTTTCTCACGAGTAAACAGAAAAAAGCTAAATCTACACGGATTTTTGGTCTTCGAATGTACTCAATTGGCATTTTCTGTGAGTAGGAATATATCTTCATGTGTCTTGTATGTGATGTGACTCGTGTTTATGTCTGTGCATGTGTGTGGTTACCTGCTGTCCAGGCTTGATTGGTGACAGCGTGATTCCCTGGGTGTTGATGACAGGCAGGATCTGATTGCCGATCACCGTGGCGATGATCTGGCCCTGGGTGTTGGTCAGAAGCTGAGGTGTAATTGGCTGGACCTGCAGCGCAGGGTTTCCGCCCCCTGATTGGCTCGAGGGCCCCCCAGAGTTGGGCATCAGTGGGATCGTTCCAATTATCTGAAAAAGGAGGGGTGAGAGGAGAAGAAATCAGATGGGTCATTCCATTGATCTACAGTACATGGATAAGGGTAGAAAGGCGATCATCGTTACAACTATTGCACTTATGACCTACTGCACAGAAGTATAGAGCGCCTTTCAGATTCTATATGAACTCCCACATCAAATACGTGTCTATTGCGTATGACAATACGTGTATATCAGTGGACGCACAAACGTTTGGAACGGCAGTATGAAAGCCCAAGCACTTGATGGTTGAGTTCATGTGTGTGAGGGAACGGCACAGACAGATTATCTGATCATCTGTCATAGAGGAGGTTTTATAGGCCAAACCAAGTGAAGGCAGAGCCCACTGCTGGGAGCACACTGCAAAGATCAGCTCTGAGTGCCTGTGTGTGTGCTGGTGCAGACCACTGCCTGTATTATCCATCACCAGGCCAGGAGAGGGGCGTGTGTGTAAGATTCATGTGTGTATATGTGTATTTGTCGGTTTCTGTTAAGGGGGGTTGCTAATACTGAGAGACCCCCCCTTCAACACACACACACACACAAGTGCGCTTGCATGCACACCAACACACACACACCCCAAATGTCCAATTCAGCTCCCAGGGTCCCTGGGGTACTTCACCCCCCCTCCCCCCCAGCTCTCCTCTTCTCTCCTCCATGGCTGTAATCAGGAAGTGCAGATCAAAGGGGGCGGCAGAGTGTCACCGCAGCGTTTTAGCTCTCAGAGCTGCCAGAGTGTGGCCAAGAGTAGCGCTTTAGGGGGGGGACTTAGCGCCTCTTCACAATGATGAAGGTTAATGTAATCTGTGGACTGGTCCTGGACAGACAACTTCAGTCTCTCTGCCTGCTCTCTCCACTGACAGAACAACAGCACCCAGACTCATTATGCCAGAGGAGAGTGAACATGGTTGGGGTTGCCATTATTTTAAAAAACCTTGTCGTTTGGACCAGGCTGGAAGATTTGGGCTGGCACGTTCGTATTTTTTATAGATATGTAAACAGTCACAGGCAAAATTCAAAGCAAAATAAATGGACACGAGCACAATGAATGTTTTGGTAGCTCATGCTGCTCAGGGTTTCGACCTACTTCAAGCATRGTGTATAAACGAGACGCCAACATAATTGAATCTAGGCAGGGATTCAATTATTACACATGCACCTGTCACTTTATATGATTTCACAGCGAGATGCAAACAGATCCCTTCATACTGTAGTCCAACATCTCACCACTGCTCCCGGTGCTAATTTAATTCTTCCTGCCATGCCTCCCTCTGCCTGGTCCCCCTCCCCTCTCTCCCCATTCTCTGTTTGATATAATGTGGAGGGATCAGTGGTAGAATTGTAGGCCGGCAATCTGTAATTCATCCCCTCCACGGCTCATTTGCTTACGTTGCTTCGTGTTAAGCGTCAGATAATTTCTCTCTCTCTCCGGGCTCTGTGTCGCCTCCGCTGATTCCCCCTGTAAATGCTCCCTCCTCTCTTGCCACTTAGCATATTTTATTGCGCCGCCCTGACGCTCATGTCTCTCGACATCTGGCTTCGCGTGTCTCTGTGGCGGAGGACTTGTTCCACTCAATTATTCACCCTCGTTGGATTAAGTGGTTATTCTATAAGTGATAAGCGTAATAACACAGGCAGGGAACTGACACCTTGGCTCTTGCCCCCGGATGCACCGCTACCACCACATCTCGTTCTCTCCCTCAGACCTCTTGGATGATCCACGGCAGTGCTCAGATGGCGTTCCTCAAGGCAGTTGATTGTGACCCTGATTATGTAAAACATGTCAATTCTGATGGAAACCTGTAGATTCGTGGAGAGGTCCATGGAGAATACATGGTTCGCTGGCAGACTACAGCCAGTTATGGCATTTTATACACACAAAGTCACATAGGTTATGGCACCTTCGAACAAACAATAGTATAGTCAGCTTTGTCCAACCAGCATTCTTCATGTTTACCTTTCTTCTCTTTGTCTTTTTCCTCCTCATGTATTCGTTTTCCACTCGTGATAGTGTGGCGTGTGAGGAACGGTCAGGACCTGCATCCTCCTCTCTCTCTCTCTCTCCCTTCTCTCAGCAGAACTCATTAAGATTATCCTGCTCTTCTCATTTCCACAGAAATGCTGTCTCGTCTATCCAGCCAGGCCAGGGCAATCTGTGGTGTTAGCCAAGGTGGCCAGACAATATCTCTGGCCATTTTCCCCTCCTGCTATCTCCGTGCTGGGAATAGAGAACCATGTTGGAATAGAGACCCAGGTTGGGAAACGTTTGGAAGTCCTGACTTACTTCATTACAGCTCAAAGACATCAAGCATAACAATTTGATTAAGGATGTTAATTGCTTTATAAGATCACAAAGTCAGATGGAAAGCCCTTTTGATTGTGGTTCTAACACAGTGTGAATATTCTACCATATTACAAAATATACAGACACCTACAGTATTATTTACCTGCCTTTATTTGCCCCGCTGTTAGGTGAAAACAGGTGTTCAAAAGTTTAAATGACAATGTCAGAATATGTTTCCTCTACCTCTGAGGACTGAGGACTGATTTGTATTTCAAAGGAGTCCCTCTGTGGTTGTGAACATGCAGGTTAACAGAGCATGTGTGTTCCTACCTGGCATTGTGTCCATTAGTAACAGCAGTCAGCCCTGTGGGCTCTGGCCTTTATCAAAGCTCAGTGAAGAGGATGGATGGGCCCAACAGCCCAGGCTCATGGGGGTTTCACCAGGAAACACAAAGACCAGGCACCAGGGTTAACAGCACTGGGAGTCCCCCCATCCCACATGAAAAAATACTACAGTTTACAATAGAATACTACAGTACTTACTATAGAATTATTTACACAATATTCTACACACTGTAGTATCCCTCGATCATGTGTAGTACTTACTATAGAATTTTGTAGTATACTGTAGAAAACTATAGTAAATACTACGGTATACCTCAGACCGCAAAAACACTACAGTAAATACTACAGTAATTTCCGCAAAAACACTACAGTCTGCAAAAACACTATAGTAGTTAGTATAGTATATTATACTACAGTTTTTTATTTGCATATACTCTGCCCATCCCCCTCCCCTATATCCCATTTTGTGCCACCCAGAAGGGAGAAACCTACATGCCAAGTGTAGACCATATATGTTGTTCTCTACAGGTTATCCGTTCAGACCTCAGTCCTACCTACAGGTTATGGAAAATTTGCTCTTTGAGTATTTTGTCCAGTAGGTTTCCTCAAGGAGAAAGCTCCCACTGCTATATCCAAGATAGTAAAACAAAAACACTATAGTAAATACTACAGTAATGTCCGCAAAAACACTTCAGTAAATACTACAGTACGCAAAAACACTGCAGTAATTACTATAGTATACTGCATACTACAGTTTTTTACTACAGTATTTATGCTATAGTAAACTGGAAGTGTACAGTTTATGTCCATAACAATTCAGTAAATACAATATTCAATGTGCACTGCAAAAAGTGAAATCTAAGCAAGCCTAAATATCTTATATTGAGTGATAATTCACTGTTTTTCTGTACCAAGCTAAATGATCTAACATCATTGGCAGATAATGTAGCTTATTTAAACCTAAACATGGCTTAATACAATAAATGTATCTTATTTCAAGATATTTTTAAAAATATATTTGACCTTAATCGTTGTATTAGATACCGAGGAAACTAAAGTAAAATGGTGTAATGCTTTCCTAAGGCAATCTGTGCATTGATATCAAATTAATTCTTACTATTTTCTCACAACCAAATTCAAAAAGATGGGACTGAAGAGTGGCCTCGTCGACTAGCCTTGGAAAGTGAAAAAAGATTGACAAAATGTAATCAGGCGGATACATGTTAAAGCCACATGATCAAATCCAATGCTTTTCAAGGCCCCTGTCTGGAACCTACTCGAATAAGCTAAGAGGAAGAAATCGACTGGGCATTAATGACAGGGTCACCGACTGTGTTATCTTCTCTTCAAAAGACAAATACTTCATTCAGATTAAAAAACCTATAGGAGAAGAAAGGACTCCAAATGAAGGCAAGACAGGTATTTTCATCCGGATACCTTGTTCAAATTCCTTGTGCTTTTAGCACAGCAACAACGCTGTTACGATGCTGCGTAACCTAGCTAAACGACTGCTGCCTAACCTAGCTAAACCACAACATAATATTCAACAAGCACACACATTTTGGAGGGAATCTAGTTCCTCTATCATTCTTCCAGCAAAACAAACACCAAAGTCTGTTTGGGATTCTACAGACTGACACAAGGGCTGCTTTTATGGTGGGCATTCAGCTTCTGAGGCGCTGTTTGTTGGTCCTCCAGTCAAGTTGCAGGCATGCATTAACCTCTGTAATGTTTCCAGTATCAGAGGGGTATGTGTGCATCCACTTGTGTGTGCGTGCGTGTGTGCGTGCGTGTGTGGTGGGGGGACCCTGGGTTAGTAGTAGTGTAGTGCAGGTTTCAGAGTGCTCAGACTGAATGATGCTCTGAATAATAAGGTGGGGGAGCAAAGGACTGTCGCCTAGGGCTTTGACCGTCTTCGTGACCTTATTATGTCAGCCAGTGTCAGTCGCCGTGACATTACAAAAGCACAGAGCATCCCATCAAATCCATCTCCATGGCGATCTGTCCCCGGCGCTCTGCGCATTTGCAGACCAGGGAAACCCATACTTTCTCATTAGCCGTGTTTAGCATCACTCACGCATGCTGTTTACAGAATACACTACATGTGGGCAAACGCATAGAAATCAAATCAAATTGTATTTGTCGCATGCGCTGAATACAACAGGTATTTAACCCACTCTAGCCCGGCCGATGCGGGGAGCTGGAATATAGCGCACCGGGCTATGAGTGCGCACTGGAGACACACTGCGCAGAGCCGCATAACATGGGGCCTGACTAGTCACACTCTCCCCACGGTAAGKACGAGGAGTTGGCTCAGGTCTCCAACCTGACTCAGCCAATCTCCTCGTGTCCCCCCCCCAAAAAAACTTTTGGGAGTGGCTTCTCGGGCTTCCGTGCTAGCCGTGTCCCCTCGTAACGCTGGGCCCCCTTTCTAGCTGCCTCCGCCTTCCTAGCTGCTTCCACCTGTTCCCATGGGAGGCGATCCCTTCCGGCCAGGATCTCCTCCCATGTCCAGGATCCTTTGCCGTCCAGGATGTCCTCCCATGTCCAGTCCTCCTTACCACGCTGCTTGGTCCGTTTGTGGTGGGATGTTCTGTAACGCTCGTCGGAAGGATGAGACCAAGGTGCAGCGTGGTACATGTTCATGCTTCTTTATTTAAAAAAATGAACACCAAACAAAACAACAAAAGAACAACAAACGTAACGTCTTGAAGGCTACACAGAGCTAACAAAAACAACATCCCACAACCTAAGGTGGCAAAACATGCTGCCTAAGTATGATTCCCAATCAGAGACAACGATAGACAGCTGTCCCTGATTGAGAACCATACCCGGCCAAAACATAGAAACACAAATCATAGAAATAAATAACATAGAATGCCCACCCAAATCACACCCTGACCAAACCAAATAGAGACATAAAAAAGGCTCTCTAAGGTCAGGGCGTGACATGATGCTCCAGAAATTAAACTAGTCTAAAGAAGGCCAGTTTTATTGCTTCTTAATCAGCACAACAGTTTTCAGCTGTGCTAACATAATTGCAGAAGGGTTTTCTAATGATCAATTAGCCTTTTAAAATGATCAACTTGGATTAGCTAACACAACGTGCCATTGGAACACAGGGGTGATAGTTTCTGATAATTGGCCTCTGTACACCTATGTAGATATTCCATAAAAAAGCAGCCGTTTCAAGCTACAATAGTCATTTACAACATTAACAATGTCTACACTGTATTTCTGATCATTTTTATGTTATTTTAATGAACAAAAAATTTGCTTTTCTTTCAAAAGCAAGGACATTTCTAAGTGACCCCAACATTTTGAACGGTAGTATACATGTGGGTAGAGTTATTAAAGTGACTATGCATAGATAATAACAGAGAGTAGCATTAGTGGAAAAGGGGGGGGGGGCAATGCAAATAGCCTGGGTAGCCATTTGATTAGATGTTTAGATTAAATGAGTCTCATGGCTTGGGGTTAGAAGCTGTTTAGAAGCCTCTTGGACCTAGACTTGGCGCTCCGGTACTGCTTGCCGTGTGGTAGCAGAGAGAACAGTCTATGACTAGGGTGGCTGGAGTCTTTGACAATTTTTAGGGCTGTCCTCTGACAACGCCTGGTATAGAAGTCATGGATGGCAGGAAGCTTGGCACAGTGATGTAATGGGCTGTATGCACTACCCTCTGTAGTGCCTTGCGGTCGGAGGCCGAGCAGTTGCCATACCAGGCAGTGATGCAACCCGTCAGGATGCTCTCAATGGTAAAACTTTTGAGGATCTGAGGACCCATGCCGAATCTTTCAGTCTCCTGAGGGGGAATAAGTTGTGTCGTGCCCTCTTCACAACTGTCTTGGTGTGTTTAGACCATGTTAGTTTTTTGGTGATGTGAACGCCAAGGAACTTGAAGCTCTCAACCTCCTCCACTACAGGCCCGTCGATGAGAATAGGGGCGTGCTCGGTTCTCCTTTTCTTGTAGTCCACAATCATCCCCTTAGTCTTGATCACATTGAGGGAGAAGTTTTGTCCTTGCACCACGTGGTCAGGTCTCTGACCACCTCCCTATAGGCTGTCTCGTCGTTGTTGATGATCAGGCTTACCACTGTTGTGTCATCGGCATACTTAATGATGGTGTTGGAGTCGTGCCTTTCCATGCAGTCATGAGTGAACAGGGAGAACAGAAGGGGACTGAGCACGCACCCCTGAGGGGCCCCCGTGTTGAGGATCAGCGTGGCGGATGTGTTGTTACCTACCCTTACCACCTGGGGGCAGCCCGTCAGAAAGTCCAGGATCCAGTTGCAGAGGGAGGTTTTTAGTCCCAGGGTTCTTAGCTTAGTGATAAGCTTTGAGGGCACGATGGTGTTGAACGCTGAGCTGTAGTCTATGAATAGCATTCTCACGTAGGTGTTCCTTTTGTCCAGGTGGGAAAGGGCAGTGTGGAGTGCAATAGAGATTGCATCATCTGTGGATCTGTTGATGCGGTATTCAAATGGAGTGGGTCTAGGGTTTCTGGGATAATGGTGTTGATGTGAGCCATGACCAGCCTTTCAAAGCACTTTTATGGGTTGGCAGTCATTTAGGTAGGTTACCTTAGTGTTCTTGGGAACAGGGACTATGGTAGTCTGCTTCAAACATGTTGATATTACAGACACAGACAGGGAGAGGTTGAAAATGTCAGTGAAGACACTTGCCAGTTGGTCAGCGCATGCTCGGAGTACACGTCCTGGTAATCCGTCTGGCCCTGCAGCCTTGTGAATGTTGACCTGTTTAAAGGTCTTACTCACATCTGCTACGGAGAGCTTGATCACACAGTCGTCCGGAACAGCTGATGCTCTCATGCATGTTTCAGTGTTACTTGCCTCGAAGCAAGCATACAGTAGAAGTAATTTAGCTCGTCTGGTAGGCTCGTGTCACTGGGCAGCTCTTGGCTGTGCTTCTCTTTGTAGTCTGTAATAGTTTGCAAGCCTGCCACATCTGACAAGCGTCGGAGCCGGTGTAGTACGATTCGATCTTAGTTCTGTATTGAAGCTTTGCCTGTTTGATGGTTCGTTGGAGGGCATAGCGGGATTTCTTAGAAGCTTCCGGGGTAGAGTCCCGCTCCTTGAAAGCGGCAGCTCTACCCTTTAGCTCAGTGCGGATGTTGCCTGTAATCCACAGCTTCTGGTTGTGGTATGTAGGTACAGTCACTGTGGGGACGACGTCATCGATGCACTTAATGCCATCCGAAGAATCCCGGGAACATATTCCAGTCTGTGCTAGCAAAACAGTTCTGTAGCTTAGCATCTGCTTCATCACCACTTTTTTATTGACCGAGTCACTGGTGCTTCCTGCTTTAATTTTTGCTTGTAAGCTGGAATCAGGAGCATAGAATTATGGTCAGATTTGCCAAATGGAGGGCGAGGGAGTGCTTTGTACGCATTTCTGTGTGTGGAGTAAAGGTGGTCTAGAGTTTTTTCCCTCTGTTTGCACATTTAACATGCTGATAAATTAAAGATTTAAGTTTCCCTGCATTAAAGACCCCAGCCACTAGGAGCGCCACCTCTGGATGAGCGTTTTCCTGTTTATTTATGGCGGTATACAGCTCATTGAGTGCGGTCTTAGTGCCAGCATTGGTCTGTAGTGGTATGTAGACAGCTAGGTAGATAGTGTGGTCTACAGCTTTTCAGAAGAAGAACATATACACTCTTGAGAAACACATTTTTACACAATTATAAGTAGCCTGCAATATGTGCATTGCTTAGTCATGAGCATATTGAGAAAAACTCCCCTGTACGGCAACTCTTACGCCTTACAGACCTCCTACACAACAAACATGGAATAAGATCTGTCTTATCATAAAACTATGAGAGCCAACGTCTAAGGCATTCGTCAGGCAGTGGTTTTAATTTAGTGATAAACAGGATAGCGGAAGGAGTGCAGAGAGAGAGGGATGAAACCGGGGTTAAGGTAAATAACTGGCTGGCGTGAAAGGGCACATTGTCCATACGATCTTCCTTGAATATGTGCTGTGCACACCTGCAATAAGATGATTCATTAGATAGGGCCCCACTCTGACAAGCGTCATCGTTCAAGCCACTGGCTACTGATGGAACAATTCTGCAGCCACCCTGTAAATATGACAAGGTCAGCATTTTACTGTGACCGGCACAAGAGGAAGAAGGGTTTTGTTTATTCCCAAAAAGCTTAACATATGGCAGGATGTCTGCCACGGGGCTGAAAAATAAACAAATAAACCCCCAAACAACATCGCTACATAAGAGAACTGAATATTGAGACCATCCGGTCTTTGGAGTACTGTTTGCATGTATTTAGTTAGTGAAAAGTGTTTATTGTAGCACTGAACAGCATGGAAATGTACTGTAACAGTATGGAAATGTATTGTAACAGTATGGAAATGTACTGTAACAGCATGGAAATGTACTGTAACAGTATGGAAATGTACTGTAACAGTATGGAAATCTACTGTAACAGTATGGAAATCTACTGTAACGGTAACCACCATTGTGGGACGTGATCTTCCACTAGGTTTTCATTCCAGCCATGTCTTATGAAAAGTTGAAACCTGACATGCATCACTTTTTGTGCTATAAGTGGTATAATGAGTGGACACTCACCTGTCCTTGTGCATTGGTGACCAGCTGCCCCGTGACTCCAGCTTGCAGGTTGGAGAGGGCGTTGCCAAAGACCTGGGACCCGGCGATGGAGCCCATAGCTGCAGCCACCGCTGCCTGGCTGGCCAGAGGGTTCAACTGAAGGTACACAATCCACCATTAGAGGTAATAATAAATGATGCTATTTGATCAGTAGCAATACGGTTTATTGGTATTCTTGAAATGTTAGCATACACAAACATGGGGAGAGAGAGTGCAGGAGGAAGAAAGTGAAGTAGCTTGAGAAAATAGAGTGCCAATGCTTTGTTCCTAACGACAGTCGTACTGTGATGTCTATATGTACAATAGTCCATCATCCAGGCCCTAGAGGTGTGTGCTCCAGGGCCCAGATGAAAGCTTGGGGTGGGCCGGTGAATAAGTGGCAATTTTACCAGTCTAAGTGCTTCCTGTGGCCCCCAGGGTCCAGCACCGTCTCTACAGGGGCCAGGCAGCCCCAGACCATCTAGCTCTAACAATAGAAGGAGCCACGGTGGCCATGCACCACCACCTCAACACCTCCCACTCTGAACCACCGCTCCACCACACCGCTCATCTCGAGGGTTAAAAAATGACCGTCTTTACCCCGGCTATAATGGACTCATCTGGAACCGGTGGACTGGCCAAGCAGTTGTAAAGGAAGTCTCCGTGTGGGCAGAGCCTGTGGAGCTCCAGCCAAGTAGGAGCATGAGATTACCCATATAAATCAAGCTAACCACTTGTTAGGCCTGAAAATGCACTGCTGATTTGGTTGTGGTGCAGCAGAGCAGAGCCTTATTAGGTTGTGCAAGTAGATCGAAGAGCAGGCCGACAGAGGAGACTGTCCAATTACTCAACAGAATAGAGAAATAATAGAAACACTTCTTAAGCTGCGACTGGCTTGTGCTGGTGGGCAATAATGTTATGAAGGGCTAATGTTCAAACAATTGAGGCCTGGTGAAACAACTGAAAATCCTAATAGCACATAGAAAATGCATAGGCAAAAGGATAACCATGTAAAAACAATATGGATAGATTTAACTTCAATGAATAGTGGATGTGCAATATCTTTCATATACTTCTGTATCAAGGCACAAGGCGAGACCCAAATGCAGACACAGGAGGTAGATGGTTGGAGTCTTACAATGTTTATTAATCCAAAGGGGTAGGCAAGAGAATGGTCGTGGACAAGCAAAAAGGTCAAAACCAGATCAGAGTCCAGGAGGTACAGAGTGGCAAACAGGCTCATGGTCAAGGCAGGCAGAATGGTCAGGCAGGCGGGTACAAAGTCCAGAAACAGGCAAGGGTCAAAACCGGGAGGACTAGAAAAAGGAGAATGCAAAAAGCAGGAGAACGGGAAAAACGCTGGTTGACTTGGAAACATACAAGAAGAACTGGCACAGAGAGACAGGAAACACAGGGATCAATACACTGTGGAAAATAGCATAAGCACCAGGGACATGGCTTTTAATCTTCTTCCCATTAAGCTTTTTCATTTTCAGAATCTTATCATGCTGAGCCTGGCTACCACAAAATATGAACAATCTACCATTTCCAATGAACCGAGCTAATTTCACTTCACCAACCTCTTTCTCTATGGCATTAGTTAGTTAGTCGGATATGGTGTAAGTGAGGCCCTGTGGTCTCATCAAACACTATCACCTCTTTCCACTCAAACACATCATTACTCTTGCTACCTTTGCCCTCTTTATGCTTTCTTTACTAAACGCTCAACTGCTTTCTGCATCATGATCTCTCTTCTTCCTATGACTTTCCACTACCGACCATTCCAGTCCTTGACCCTCATCCTCCCACCCAGAACTGACACCCATATTGTTCGCATTCCAGCACAGCTGTTGCTTTTCCAACTTTTTCTCAATTTCCTCCCTTCCACACTACTCGCCGCCATTTCCGACTCCCGGGCTCCCCCTCTCTCCTTCCACCTCGAGCTGGCATCAGCTGTGTTTACTTCTTTTGTAACAGAGAATATGATTGGCAGACACAATTAGCAGAGATAGTACCCAGGTTTTGATTGGTTTACTGTTATAGTACTTGGCAGCATTTGCTTGACGAGCTAGCGAACTTAAAAATAATTAGTTAAAAAATAAAATCGAGAATCGAGATTGCCAACAAACGGAAATGTGTTTAGAAAAAATAAATGTAGCTTATATGAAGAAAAAAAACGCTCCACCTCGCCAAGGATCGATTATCTTGAAAACTAAAGCAGATATGGTGCTTCGGCCCACCGGCTAAATCATTCTGTGGGGACCTGAGCTTTGTTAAGCTGAGACCACTCAGTTGCCATTCATCTTTTATGGTACCCCCACCACTATATTATTACGCCTTCTGAAATCAAATGATGAAAAAATGCCACGGAACGATCAATACTTTTTCATTGACAGTAAAGGTTAAGCACATTAAGAATGACACTGCATTTTTCTTATGAAATCATATTTCATGTTGGTGGCCTCAAACTGGCCATGATTGATATTGGGTCCCCTAGTCTGAAAGTCATCCCGTTTTTTTTTTCTTCCCGAAAATCGCAGGATTTTCTTTAAATGCCCAACCCGCGTTCGTCTTTCTGACCAACTTCAGTCTTAAACGTTAAGAAGAAATGTCTGTTCACTTTAGTTACTCATCCTTCACAGAGGTGAAGTGCATTTGAGAGTCGCATTCAAGCTTTTACTCGTCATTGGCTAATTGACATATATCATTATCTCAAAATGATTAAACATATGCACACAATTTCCATATATCTCAGGAGGGTTGTAAACTTTTGACAATTGTATTTGTTTTTCCATGCTCTTGTTCCAAGAGAACCTTATGAAAAAAATCACACATTTCACGTGATCACGTTGTTGCACTGAAGTTAATGTGTTAACATGTGGCAACATTTAAAAGCAACACGTGATAACATGAAACTACATATGTGAAAACATTGAGCACACGTTGGAAGCATTATCTCATGTGAAATAAACGTGACAACATGGGGATGTAAAATGTCAACAAGTGATACCATGAAACTAAAATGCTAATTCTATTTTCACATGTAAACGTTTTTCACACGCGAATCTGCACATTTCATCAACATGAAAACATGTTATTCTCCTCACATGAGAAAAGATGGTGCTAACATGTGAACTCTAAATTTAATACATGTGAACAACTGACCTCATATGTCTCTTTTGACAGCTCAACATGTGAAAATGGCTATTTAAATTTTGGGGGGAAGGGAAGTAAAGAAATTCTATGGGGTTTTAAGGTAGGTGGTACGCTGTTCAGCTAAAATAGTGTAAACATCTTTAATCAATATAATTACATTTGACATGATCATTTAGTGCTGACTTTTCAAGATGACCCCCAACTGGGATTTGAACTCACAACCTCTGAATTTGGGGTCTGCTGATATTTCTGCTGCGCCACAAAGTCGTCAGCGTTCTCAGAAGTCCCCTAAAGATTCATAACATATAATACATCGCTGCACTTAGCAAAAGAGTGCCGTCTGCACTGCTCTTTTAGTTATCAATTCATCTGATTATTCTGTCATTGATTTCATTGACTTATTTAATGTCCAATGTTGGTGGGTCATATTATTCCGTTTTAATGATACTACTGAATCCCTATGATAAATAAAATAGTTTTTCCAAAGTGCAGTAATACAGGTGAAATCAGTTATTGATGCAGACGTGGTGGTGTAGCAGGAAGTTTGGAATGTCGTGTTCAAATCCCAAGTGAGGACATGTTGAGTAATAACTACTGTATAAGTAAACATGCACACTTGTAATCATGTATTTTAAATATGTACGTTGAAAACACTGAGTTTTTGTTTGCAGGGCATCACCTGTGAAATGTCATGTAAAAAATATCCACATGTGAAGTATCATCATATGTGAAGTGTTCCAAAACCACACGGTTTCACATGATTTCACATGTCAAATTTCATGTGAAATAACATTTTACATGTGCAAAACGTGGACATTTTACATGTAAAATCATGTGAGTTTCTGCATGTGAAATCATGTGTTTTTTTCCACAAGGGGAGGCTTGTAACTTACAATCAATTTGCTCTAGTCAGGGTAGTATTATTGTAAAGGCCAGCGCAACAGAACAGAAGAGGAAGCATGTATTTCATTACTTGGCATACAGTAATCGTTTCGAAAACATGTCACTCTCCTGTGAAACGGATGCCCTAAAGGACTCGTGTCATTTTAAATAGACATTTTTGCCATGATACACTGACTTCTAACCTTCTAAACTTATCTTATTCATTTTAGATCATATTGAAGTTGATGTCAGTTAGAGATAGCAATAGTTTGTTTATTTTGACATCTCATGGGATCAGGAGAAAGAGAAACAACAAAATAAAATCTGGCTAACCCATGGAATGGCAAGATTCCTTCGTGCCAAAAAGTATTTGGAGTGGGATTGGTATCTAGACAAAATGGTAGTGTATGGACAGACTGTTTAAACTCTTCTCTATGACAAAGCTTGTAGTGTCACTATGACAATAAGGGTTTAGCCTGCTATTATTGTAATAGTGACATTGAGATATACATTTCTCTCCCCTTGATGCAATATGTTCACATAGTGACATTTTAGACAGAAATAAAGGATGAGTGTGACGAGGAGCCAGGTTTGCCTCTATATCTGTCCTGGTGGGGGGGATGGAGAGAGCCAGCCAGACACCCTCATCCTGCTTTATGACCACGGTGCTGGATTTCAGAGGGTCTTATCCGGGCCAAATCTTCAAATAAATACATGTATCGGTGCGAAAGTGGCAGGAAGGGTCGGCTGGTGATATCGGTCAGTAAGGGATTGCATTAACAGATAATCCTCCCTTCATTTCTGAGTGGAGCCGCTCTCTCTCTGCTCTCTGCTGAGGGGGAGAGGATTTGTGTGAGTGAGAGGTGATACAATGGTGGAGTCCAGGTGAGGCAGAGAGGGATTTGGTCATGATCGTTTTAACATCATGCCCTTAGGTGATTTGGTTATGTCAAGCGATGCGCTCGTCTGATAAAGGGGATTTCCTTATTTAACCGGGTTAATGATGTGCATTTGGTAATACCGCGGGGTGATGTGCTAGCCTGATAGAGGCACAGTGGAGAGGAGGAGGATGTAGAGAAGGGCGTCTACGCTACAGCTAGCAAAGCAGAGCAGAGCCAGGCCTCGTGTGGAGTTGGAGAGGTCTGGATCAGTGAACAGATAATGGTACCAGTGTGTGCGTGTGTTGGTACTTTAGTGCTATTTCCTTGTGTAGCTATACGTGCCCAACTGAATATGTTGGTGGTCGTATCATTGTGTTTGCTATTCCTCTGCTATTCGGAGGCTATTATTCCGGTAAATCCAGGTAAAAAGAGATAATCGACTGGGCTCTAGCCTAGGGTCTTGAATTGGGTAATATGGATAGCAGTGTGAGGGAGAACTAGGTACAAGAAGGGGGGATAGCAGTGTTGGACATCTAAACAGGTGATTTTACGCCACAGTGCCTCCTCTCAACAGCGCTACAGGAGGCAGAAAATGACAGACGTGGCCTAGCATTTGTGTTGATTGCCTGTGTTGCAGGAGATAAACAGTGATCTTCCTATTTACAAGGCCGCCATATAAACCATTGTGTTCCAGCCTTTTCATTCTCCCATCAATAGGGTGGTTATGGAGTCTTAGTGGTATGGATCTCACTAGCCGTTCGCTAGGGCCGAATCGTGCCAATAACCCACAAACAGGAGCCCCAGAAATCTGATAATGACATCAAATAGTTGGATAAACACATATTGTGGAGTCACCAGTGAGTATTGAATCTTCTGGTGCTGTGTGATATAAAGGCAGGTGCACTGTAGGACAAATATTTTAATATTATATTATTATATTGAAACAACAGTATGTGATCATCACAGGACCACAAGCCACAGATGTTTCTAGTCACATCTACTATCCATCACTCCCCATAAGCCTTATTCATCACCCTAACTGAATACATACTGTACAGTACATGGGGTCAGTAGGTACAAAAAGAAGGTCCTTGATTCAATGTAGATATCATTCTTTGATAAAGCAGCGAAATTGTTAAAAATACATATTTTCCACCATGGGTAAAATTATGACAGTAAATGTCAACTCTGGTGCAGTAACCCGTTGACCATGAGGGTCACCTGGTGCAGTAACCCGTTGTCCATGAGGGTCGCCTGGTGCAGTAACCCGTTGTCACATGAGGGTCACCTGTTGCAGTGACCCGTTGCAATGAGGGTCACCTGGTGCAGTAACCCGTTGTCCATGAGGGTTACCTGGTGCAGTAACCCGTTGTCCATGAGGGTTACCTGGTGGTAACCCGTTCACCTGGTGCAGTAACCGTTGTCCATGAGGGTCACCTGGTGCAGTAACCCGTTGTCCTGGGTACCTGGTGCAGTAACCCGTTGTCCATGAGGGTTACCTGGTGCAGTAACCGTTGTCCATGAGGGTTACCTGGTGCAGTAACCCGTTGTCCATGAGGGTTACCTGGTGCAGTAACCCGTTGTCCATGAGGGTTACCGTGGTGCAGTACCCTTGTCCATGAGGGTTACCTGGTGCAGTAACCGTTGTCCATGAGGGTTACCTGGTGCAGTACGTACTGTCAGTAACCGTGTCCATGAGGGTACCTGGTGAGAGTAACCGTTGTCCATGAGGGTACCTGGTGCAGTAACCCGTTGTCCATGAGGGTTACCTGGTGCAGTAAACCGTTGTCCATGAGGGTTACTGGTGCAGTAACCGTTGTCCATGAGGGTTACCTGGCTGCAGTAACCCGTTGTCCATGAGGGTTACCTGGTGCAGTAACCCGTTGTCCATGAGGGTTACCTGGTGCAGTAACCCGTGCAATCTCTGGAATAGGATAAAAATGGTCTCTGTGAGCGTGAACAGACCCCTGGAAACGTAAATGTGTGTGACTCAAACTAACTGGAGTTTATTCTGGGCTGGCTCTTCTTATGTGCCTGTTTGAAAGTGAACCGCTTTTCCGGCAGACACAATGGAACAGAGAAGAGCAGAGGTAATGGGTATCAACCCAGGTCAGACAACAAAAAGGGAAGCATCTCATGGGAGTTTTGATATGCTTGATGCATGCAGCGCTCAAACCTTTTTGATATTTACCGCCCCCAAAAGTCACAATAATTTAACAAACCATCATTTTGTTTGTTTTGCAGCCATATGTACATTATCAATGAGCTTTGAACAACATCCATAATAATTCTCTCAGCTCCTTAGAAGGCGCTTATCAGAGAGCATTTAGCTAAGAGTAGACAATTCCTGTAGGATGAGAATACTTCCTCTAGTAGACCTACATACACAGTATGTGTAATGGACAAATGATTCTGTACATAAGGGCACAGTATACCTTCCAGTTCTCTGCTGCCAGTGACTGGAACGAATTGCAAAAATCGCTGAAGTTGGAGACTTTAATTTCCCTCACCAACTTTAAACATCAACTATCTGAGCAGCTAACCGATCGCTGCAGCTGTACATAGTCCATCTGTAAATAGCCCACCCAATCTACCTACCTCATCCCCATACTGTTTTTATTTTATTTACTTTTCTTCTCTTTTACACACCAGTATCTCTACTTGCACATCATCATCTGCTCATTTATCACTCCAGTGTTAATCTGCTAAATTGTAATTATTCGCTCCTATGGCCTATTTATTGCCTACGTTCTCATGCCTTTTGCACACACTGTATATAGACTTTCTTTTTTCTACTGTGTCATTGACTTGTTTATTGTGTTATTGGCTTGTTTATTGTTTACTCCATGTGTAACTCTGTGTTGTTGTCTGTGTCACACTGCTTTGCTTTATCTTGGCCAGGTCGCAGTTGTAAATGAGAACTTGTTCTCAACTAGCCTACCTGGTTAAATAAAGGTGAAATACAATAAATAAATAAAAATCTGACCAGTATGGAATAGAATGTACTTCAGCTTGCCTGAGAGGGTCCTCACGTGGAAATGAGGATGATAGCAGCAAAAGGAAGCCTGGCAAAGTAATGCTCTTGAATGTAGCCAGATGCAAGAAGCCCATCTGATAAAGCGGGCCACCCATCTTAAGTCCTGCTGTCATGCTCGTTATCACTCAGCCAAAAGTGTGGCAAAAGTTAACCAAACAGGGAAAATGTACAATAAATAGCGTTTTTGCAGGAGGAAAAACACACAGTGTACATTTCCCCTCCCTCGCTCCCGTTTTCTCGGGCCCCACCTCTCACATCCCTCCATCCCTCTCTTCTTTTCCCACTCCTGAGTGAATGTAATCAGCTGTGACATGAGAAAACACGCTCTCTGTCTGTCAGTGCATTGCCAGTGCTCTGCTCGTCCTAGCTTCCCCAAACAGCTCCCTTCCTGGGTCCTCCTTGCCATCACATCTGCGACTGGGCTCATGTACATCAAAAGGCCATTAGGCCCTCCCAAACACCTCCCAAACACCTCTAGTCCCAGGGTTGACTGAAATGGCTGGGGGGCAGCCTCACACACTGCTCCTCCACTCTGGGTCCTCAGAGCGTAGTCTGGGTCACTGATGGACCTCTGTTGCCACTCTCCTTATTGGCCATTGTCCCAAATTAACATTCGAAAGGACATCGAACATTGACGATGAGGGATGAGAAGGAAGGTGGAAAGGCAAAAAGAACATCAGGGACAGTAAATGCCATGAAAATACAACACAAGCACATCGGTAACCATTCAAACCATTCTGATGGCAGTGGGCCTGAGATGGGTGGGAGTGGCGCGTGCTAATGGGGTGATGTCATCATAGCCTAGCAGTCTGACAGTTAGTTAACAGAGGGGTGTGGGAGCTGATCAAATAAAATGCATTAACTCCAGGAAATAGACATCCTTAGTGGTGGGAGAATGGCTATATTTAATGAATTTAATGAGGCTAAATGCTAATGAAGGAAGAGCAGAGTCCTGAAAACGTTCGGGCTAACTATAAAGGGATGATTGAGTGCAGGACAGTGGCCGTCAATCCTCTCGCTCATTAGCCTCGTGAAATTAACAGCGGCTTGAATCGTTACATGAAATCTGTTCTCGCTCATTCGTTGATAATTGTGAGGCTTGAGAGTTCACGATGGGTTCTATAGTCATCCATCAGCAGAACAGTACATTTCCTCTGGTCAGAGGAGCCACCGACTGTGTGGCTAAAAAAGGTACCCTTATAAAACCCCTTTTATTCTCATTTCTCTCTGCTTAATAATCCATAATATTTGGCTTTTTTCGGATGTGTTAAATTTACGATAACTGTCTATATGATGAAGTACCGTTCGTGGAAAAGAGCTGACCATTGCGATTTTATGAAGTGACACATTTGGTCCAGTTTGCATACAGTTGTAAAGTTGAGAAACATGCCCTTTTTTCAAGCAACTTTTCCCTCTCCTGCTGCAGATGTAAAATAGCAGAGAGAGTATTACTCTGGCTGAGAGTGTGAAGTGGATGCATTGCATTCCTGGCCTGTGCTACTTCTCAGTTTACTGCAGTAGTAAGTGAAAAATGAAACATCAGGTGAAAGAAATGCACAGAATAACAACATTAGAGTATCACATGGTATAGAATTAGGGGCTGGTTTCTCAGACACAGATTAAGCATAGTCCTAGACTAAAAAGCAGGCTCAATAGAGACTATTCATAGGAAGTGCTTTTCGGTCTAGGACCAGGTTTAACCTGTGTCCAGGAAACTAACAATTTCTGTTAAAAAGGTTAAGGAACAACAATCACCGAAACAAAATATATTGACAATTTTTCATGACCTGAGGGGAAATGCCGTCTCTTTTCAAGTTGTTGTTGTTTGACATATAAATATAGCATTTGAATTACTTTAATTTCCTCCTAATCAATGACCGGTGATCTTTCCATGTCCTCAATTCAATATAGAAAGGGTCATCCGTGCTCCGGCCTTATAAACACAATAAAGGTAAATGATTACTCTTTACTGTGGTGTCCCAAAATACGGCTTATAATGAAGAGAAATGAGGGAGGTCGAGGGGGAGGCCTGTCATGTGTCATTGACTCCAGAGATGAATCACAAGAGAGGGGCTCTGTGGCCGAGACGTAGTCACCCGTGATCGATAAACCCCACCGCTCTCACACACACACACATTTGCGCACGCAAACACACGTGCAAGCACACACACACAGGCACACATACGCACACGTGCACACACATACACACACACACGCTATATCAGCATTAAGTGGTGAGATGAATTGATGACATTTACAGACTTTGTGTATTGATAATCTGCTTGTTTAACTCCCGAGGCCGTGCTCTTTGAGAAGCTGCTAACGTTATCTAAATCTATTGGTTTTGGATTGTGGTCCATTCACAGAAGCATCAACGTTAGTTTCACTCCGCTAATCAAATGAGGCCGAAGATCCCCCACCAGGATGAATAGAAGATGGTGCCTATACTTCCATTTCCTTAATTCCAATGGTGTATCAGCATTTAGAGTGTAGCTATCGAGTGACCCTAACATAACATGCAAATAACACACTTTTCTGGTCATATTTTGCACTGACCAGAAATGGGGACTTTTGACTTGGCCTATAAGAGTAATGCAATAACATTGCATTAAAAGAGGATGCTTTTTTGCGGTGCAGGTCAGTGCTGCTGTGCAGAGCGGCTGTTTTCCTTGTGGTCACTAATGGGCATCAGAAATTACAGGCAGGAGAATCGTGCCCCGCAGGGGGACTGGCCTCCTCAGTGGAGTGGAGCACTTAGACAGCAGCTTGTGTCTGGGAGCCCACTGGAGGAGGAGGAGGAGGAGGAGGAAGAGGAGGGGGGAACTCAATGTCACGGCCTAGCCTCATAATTTAAGAAACCCTATTCCGTATCCACTGTTAAGTGAGCCTTGGCTTGGCTTCCCAACCCCAAGGCTCCCCTGTGGGCATCTAATGCGTGTCGCCCCCAGTGTGAGTGTAGGTGGATCGGGGAACCAAGTCTCACTACTAGGCTGAGTTGGTTACCTCCTCTCTTCTCCCCAGCTCTCTGCCTGCCCAGTGGGAGAGAAAGGCTGGGGAAGAGGAACAAGCGCCAAAACACAGACGGGAAGTAGTAAATAGGTGAGTATGCCTCTGCAGAGCCACACAGCAACAGAGTGCAGTTGATAAAGGACACCTGCTTGTTACACCCCTAATAAAAAAAAATGTGCAGGAATTGTCCATGGGCTAGAGTGAAAAACGTATTATTCTTTCAGAAAATATAGTAAATATGAATATGCTTTTTTTTTTTTTCTTCTTCAAATGTATTTGGCCCTGAGTCTAAAGATTTCCTTCGGGCCTAATCCTTCTAATTTGAAGTAAATAAAAGCAGTAAGGCTGTCATGCTGTTTCCCTCATCTCCCTCCACCTATGCTGCTGTATAAATATTCATATGAGAAATGTGCCGCTGTCTATTGATGGACAACAGTCTTATTTTCTGCTTCAGTCAACAGTGCACATTTGTATTTCTAAACTGTGGTGGTGGTGCTGAGGTCGTTATGTAAGGCAATTTTCTGCCTTCTTAAGAGCCAGCTCCCCTGTGCATTAATGAGACTCCCTCCCTCCCTCCACCTCCTCCCAACTTGAGCTGCCGAGGAGCCTGACTACCGACAAGGCCCTACTGCTAGCACCAGACAGCAGTGACGGCACAACACATAAGACATCTACCCCCAGCTGCTCATTTACACACTTTTATTTTTAAAGAACACGTTAATAACAAATTAATTGAATCCAGTGCTTTATGGGAAAAATATGCTGCATTTTAATTCAGTAGTAGTTACTGTGATATGACCATATATCCGTGGTGTTTGTATTAGGCCTATGACATCTTTTAATTCACCTCTAACACCAAACCTCTGTTCACCAAAGAACATTCGATTTTCTCACAAAATTTCTGAGCGGTAAAGGACAATTTCATAGACTTTACATGAGTCCTGTTAGATATGATACTATCACACTAAGAGCTATTGGGCATGGGTACATTTAGCATGCCAGGGGCATGTCATCTTAATTTACATCTAATACACTGTGGATTTATCCGGGGATGCATGAGTAAATTAAGCAGGCGTGTACCTGATCTGGAGAATCAATTAATCGATATGCAAGAGCCATTTAAAACACACAAAAAGAGGAATGAAACAAATTGAAGGGTGCTGATTCTAACAGTGGTTGACATAGGCAAAAGTGCACTGCAGCGGGAAGACAGTGACACYGGTGTTTTGAAGGGGCGTCAGCTGGAGACAAAAGCAGTTGAGATGGGCTGGAGACCGACCGAGGGGAAGGAGGGAGGGAGGGAGTGCAAGAGATGGAGAGAGTGCAGACAGCCAGGCCCCTGAAAGCCTGTTGTGGTGGGCAGGGCCTGACCTTGGTGACGATGGGTTTTCACGAGAGGGCTCTAATGAAGCTTGATTGCCAGGGACTACTGAGGGAGCCGAAGGGGAGTCAGGCGAGGAGGGGAGAGAAGAGAGGAGGAGGAAGAAAGAGCGAGAAAAGGATAGGGGAGAGAGAAAGGGCTCAGGTAATTGCAGCACTTGTGGGTCTGATGCCCCGCGGTCCTGTGATGTCGGGGTGCACTGGGGAAGGGAAGGAAGGAGAGAGAGGAAGAGAAAGAGATGTCTGCAGACGTTTTGGTGGTAAATTGTGGAGCGCTGGAACAGGAGGGAGGGAGGGAGGGTTATAGAGAGAGAGAGCAGGGCTCTGGGCAGTAATTACCCCAGCGAGTCTGTGGGATGGAGGGATGGAATAGAGTGGACAGGCCCAGTGTGGAGCTCTGACAGGGACGGAGGAGAGGAAAGCTGAGGACTGTAGGGGGGAGGCCAGGCAGACGGCAGGAAGCTGACAGAGGGATGGAGGATGGAGACAGGACATACTGTAAGCCCTGAAACCACAGAACTAGACACCGCTAGACACTGTGCCAAGGTTAAGGGCTATAAGTGAACACATACACACACACACACAGCATGTGACAGGACAGCCCAGACCAATAAAAGAGGTACTGTAGGACTGGCGAATACATGATACTGTTCATGAGCCTCTGGAAGATGTCGCTCATACAAGAAACAGCAGATAAGGTTCAGGCAGACTGAGTATCGTACCTAACCAACCAGACAGTTTGCGTTAAGAGACATTCTACATTCTTGTTTCTATTGAAGAACAGGAAAGTGGAGAAAGGACATGTGAGAACTCAGAAAAAGAAACAAATCAAACAGAAATGAAAGGAATAGAATGTGAAAAGAAAGAGTGGAAGAGAGTGATAACATATGGTAGAATGTGTGTGTGTGTGCATGCAAACCTGTGTCTCTTGTGTGTGTGTGTGTGCCTGTGAGTGTGTTAGCTCCATTGAATGGCGCACAGGGGTCACGAGGGCCCGAGCTCAGCGAATGGAATTAGAGAGAGTTGATGGGCTGGCTTAAGCCTCCCACTGCCACGGATCAGTATGTAGCAGCCTCTCTCTCCCTCCTCTGCCTCTCCCTGCTGGGGCCGATGTAACTCAGTGGACTGGCAAATTACACCAGACCTACAGCTGTAGCCCGACATTATGATTAATTTGATCAGTAATTTCTCCTGTTTTTCATTTTAATCGCCGCGACCATTCTGCTGTGGCAGGTCTTTCAGATCTAATTAAGATCAATTCTGGTGTAACAGACTTGGCGAGCGCCGTCAAATCCCTGAGCTCTGCTGGGCGTGGAGAAAACCCGCACCTCTATTCAATCAACTTCCAGCAAATCCAGCCCGGATCCAGCAATCAGGCCATTAACACACTTAAGCAAATTTCATAATGTCCCTCCCCGTCTATTTGTCATCACTGTGGAGGGAGGCTGAGGCCCCCTCTGTGAGCGCCTGGAACTCAGCATGCTGGAGTGGGGTGGTAGACAGGAGGTAGTAGTGTAGTAGGGCTGGCTGCTGTGGTGGAGACGCACCGAGGAACGGGAGAGTGAACCTCTCGTTGTGCTCAAAGTTAAACTGTGGAGAGTCCGCCAGTAACCTAGGCTGTTAGGCTACTCTACTGAAACAAGAAGGGAGTAACAGTGAAACAGCAGCATCGTTTCTCTTCATCCACTCTAATGTTGACATTAGAAGCCAGTGGATGTTAGTTTCTCTACATGCAAAGACGAGCTCGGACTGTTGATTCTATTCTAAAAGGTTCAATGTGAGCATCATCTCCCAGTGGGGGACAATTAGGAGAGTAATAGTATCCTAATGACTGTTTGTCTATCTGACACTCCCTCTGGTTCTTAAAACAAATGGTTGAATGGCTGAGTGGTCTTGTGTGTGTGAATAATAGGTGAACAATAAAAGGGCTGTGATCTGTACTACAGTGCATCCCAAATGGCACACTATTCCCTATTTAGTGCACAACTTTCGACAAGAGCCCAATAACCTAATGTGAGGACTAATTATGGCTGTATAGATACCCAATACAACACTTTTGTATTTTAGTCCCACATGGCCAAAGCAATAATGCAAAATACATAATGAAAATGTACTCTAAGGCCAATTATGGCTTAGAATTCTCAGAGGAAAGGTTTAATGTAGCATGCATGCACACACACACGCACCCACACACGCACGCACCACCACACACACCCCCACACGCGCACACACACTCAGGGGGTTACAGATGGGGACTCTCCCCGGATGGAGGCCTCTATGGATTAACCAAATTGATGCTCAGTGACTCTTAACTGAAAATGTAATCATTGACCTGGGTGTTGAGGGTGGAGGGTGCAGATGGATGGAGGGGCCCAAATCATATTGCAGACTTGAGTGTGTTGAGACCTGGGCAGGAGTGCTTTCAGCAGAGAAGGGTTGTGTCCCAATTGGCACCTTATTCCCTGCGTAGTGCACTGCGTAGTGCACCCCGGTCAAAAGTAGTGCACTACGTAGGGAATAGGGTGCCATTTGGGACACACCCAAGAACTGTCCACGGAGGGACCCTCACCGGGTGGCATAGCAACGCCCTCAGTGACAACCCCAGCACTGAGCCAGAGAGAGATGAAACATTTCACACCTAGCCTGCCTACCTCCCTCTCACATCAGCCGTAATACCATTGGACGAGGCAATATCTTAATGATGGCCTCTTCGGCTCCCCTCCAGGGTGGTCAATTGATCTATATATCTGTCTATCCCCAGTCATTATAATCAGGATCTCAGCTTCTTTATCCAATACAATCCATGCTAAGAACAGGGTGTGATTGTGGGGAAACTGGTGGAAAGATGTCATAATAGCACTAATAAATGAGGATTTCTCATTTTAATAAAGCATTAGAATGTATTGTGAGTATGCCAGGCACAGGCAGGGATTGCTCTCTGTAGCTCTGCTTTCAAACACATTCCTCAAACAGACTAAAATATTCAGAGAAGAAAATGGGGGGCTTTGCTTGACTGTAATGCACTAACATTAGAACACTTATTTACTCCAGAAAATAACATTATTGTTAGGCTTTGGCCCTTATGCTGGGCGTGTCTGAGTGGACCAGTACTGTGTGTTCATCCCAAATAGCACCTTATTCCCTATTAAGTAGGGTTGGGCGGTATCCAGATTATCAAATCGTCATACCGCCTTCTCTCATCCCGGGATTTACGGTATTACCGGCTTATTACACAAGGGGGCGGTAACATTAAAAAAAAAGAAAGCCAACTGAGCGTCTATTACCAGAATACTAACAACATTTGTACACGTAACAGTGAATTTCCATAGAGGCTGCTAACTAAATATGCTAATGAGCGCAAACCAAAAAATAAATAATTACAAAGACACGCAGTCCAGCTCAAAGTTATACACATATACTGTAGGGAGCTACATATGTCATTTTTGTTACATTTTGACATTTACAAGCGAATGTGAACGAGAGATATTGTCTAAATGAACAGTACTGGCTTTAGAGCAGCATGTGTCCCCACTCTAGGGCAACGGGCCTGCCTGCTCTGCTCTGAGGAGCAGATGGGCCGAGAAAGGAGAAGAGAAGAAAACGTAAGGAAATCAAAAGATAACGGTGGCAGCTGTACAGATAACTCATCCAAAGGGCTTTGACTTCTCTAACACGGGGGTCGCGTTGACACAGAATTCTAAAACGCATAAGAAATATCTTGCTGCGTTTTGTAAATGCAGCTCGGCTTCAGACTAATTTTGTGCTTCAGTTGCATTTCTCCACTCAGATGAGAATTCACTAACGGGCATTCTATCAGCAAGCAGCTCTCTGACTGATGTGGAGCTACTTTTCTCCAGTACTTTTCTAGTTGTAGCCAGCCTACTGTTCTCAAGTAAAATGCTAGAAAAACATGAGGAAATGTAGCTGGCTACATTCTTTCTATGATAAACAGAAATATGACGGCCATGCATAGTTTTTTCAAAAAAGACCTTGCTTTTTTATTGTAAGCTAATTTAGCCTACAACTGTGGCTGCCCGCCAAATAGCGTTTCACTTCTGTTGTCATCTGATGCAAATGTGAATGTGTTGCACTAATGTATTTTCTGTGAAGGAAAACTATAGCTGCAGGTCCCTGCTTCTATTGAAGCAACAAAACACGCTTGAGTTTCAATATATATTTACAAACAAACACGTGACTGGCTGTTCTAGGGAACTACGGTATGCTTCATAATGGAAAATAATGTGACAAGTGAAATGAAGAACGCAATCTTCTTTATCTTCTAACGCATTGCACAAGTTGACTGCAGGTATTTACTTAAAAAGTAGCTACAAATATTAAAATGTATATACAAACGTCAAAGAATTAGTTTCAACGGTGTTGACGGTATTGAAAAAGCATCCCGTGGCTTTTTCCAAATACCCTTGTACACGATTTACCGCCCAAGCTTACTATATAGTGCACTACTTTTGACCAGAGCCCTATGGGCCCAGGCCAGAAGTAGTGCACTATGAAGGGAATAGGGTGCCATTTGGGATACACAGCCTTTGACTAGCCCAATCTACCGTCAGCGCTCAGGGTTCATTGCCATGGCTGGACTGTGGCTACAGTATATGGTTGGCATCTTGGTCTGGGAGGCAGGCAGCAGCTAGCAAGCCTTTGGAGGTCATTAAATGCGGGCGTCTTGTTTTTCCTGCTGAGTCTCACTAGGCCATGACAGGGCCGGAGACGGGTGCAAGGGGGGAAACAAATGGCTGTACTCATCCCGGCCTTAAAGAAGGGTGCAGCGCCACAACCCAATAAGGGCCTGACGCTGATGAATGTGGCTGAGGAGAGGGAGGCGACCCTGGCCAGGCTCCACCAGAAATGAAACCACAGGGATATAAAATAGGTTATTATCGTCAGATGGACAGAAGGGGGCCGAGATTGATGGACAGACAAACTGACTGAAAAGGAGGTGGGATGAGGGAAGGGAAGGGCAGCTAAGCTAAAAAGGACTGATAAATGTTGATGAGAGCTGGGATGGATAACACGATCTATCCGAGATGGATCAGTTGTAAAAGTTATGCATGATGGCTCGAGTCTCGGGTTTAGTGTGCTTTGAAGAAACCTCTCACTGTAGGATGACCTTGTCAATGAGATGCACATTTTATGTTCCCCACACTGACAGCAGAGCTGGCTGCCGGGAGTCAAACACTGGGTCTTGGTTCATATCAAGTATAGAACAGAGTACCTGGACAAACAAGGTCTATTAAGTAGGCATCAGCATTGTGTTATCTCAAGGTTGGCCTCTGTCTCTATACAACGCACCCAACAATAGCATATCACCCCTAGTAAGACAATTGAAAAACACATCCATTTGCTGAGCAGCAATAAGCAGTAAGGTCTACGTAAACGACTATTCTTCCAACTTGGATAACAAAGTTATAGATCATTTTGTGACTAAATCATTGGCGTACGCTAACAGGAGGGGGTAAGAGTGAGCTCACCTGCAGTGGCATGGGCGGGGTGACGGGCGAGGGTAGGCTGCGGGCCGGCGATTGGTTTTGCCGGAGGGGCGAAGACTGTGGCGGTTGGCCAGAGCCAGTCATGGAGGTGGTGGAGGAGGAGGCGGAGCCAGGGGAGGGGACCGAGACAGAGGACTGCTGAAGGCTGGGCGGGGTCATGCGACCCCGCGATGACAGCTGGTTGTGGGCGTGGCTGTGGGAGTGTTGATGCTGCTGATGGTGGTGCTGTTGTTGCTGATGGTGGTGCTGTTGTTGCTGATGGTGGTGCTGTTGTTGCTGATGGTGGTGCTGTTGTATCTGTTGGAGCTGCTGCAGGTGCTGAAGCTGGGAGTTCAGGGATGAGGTAGCTGAAGAAGGAAGAGAAACAGAAGCAGAGGGTCAACCTCCTGATATCATCTCCATTGTTATCATCATCCCCGTCTAAAAGTAGTCAGAGACATTCAAAAGCTATTGTAAGACCTTCATGTGCAATCATGAAAACCAGCAGTCAGGTTATCATACTGAAAAAGAATGGTCACACCTCAGACAAACGATACATACTAGGTGGAGGTGTGGAACAATGATGTAAATTGGGCAGCGCCACAACAAGGTCCTGTAGTATTTTAACTTTTACAACGGGCTTACAGAACCACTTAACTTCAAGTTAGAGGACAAAGCTATATACATTGATTGACATAATTGCTCTCTCCAGAGAGAATCTGTTCAATTTCACGCAATGAATGCCACGATCTTGGGTTTAATTGCAGAAAATCTCCTATGAAGAGCCATTCATCTTGACTGGGCATCTTAAGAAATCAATCCATTAACTAATTGGATTCAATAATGGCATGCCATTATCCTCATTCCTAGATTTAAATGTTAATACATTTCATGCACCGTTTCAGTGAAACACACAGACAGAGATGTTTCAGGGAGACAGGCACGCATACTCGAGTTTGACAGGGGGAACAGGACTCCCGAATCTCGCGGGATTCTAGCAGGAATGGGAGTAACGTTCTAGAGTCAAGTTCGAGACAGGATGGGACAGGATCAACAGTCTACAGGAACGGGCAGTACAGGAATAGTTATACAATGTTTTTATAACTATTATAAATATATAAATATGTCATGTGTGGAACATTTCATGAAACAACAACTGGGTAGGCTTTATATAGTTTACTTAATAAACATTTGTTTTAAAGGTCATTTCCCCTCTGCCCCTTTTGTCGGCTCACTCCAGTTGCTCAGGGTTCAGATGCCAACCTACATCAGTAGTCTAAATGACGAAGCGTTCAAGGAATTGCAATGTCTTGTTGCAGCCACGGACCCATCGCTAACATTCACATTAGAGCCAAGGAAAGAGCGATGTTTTAGCAACATTTTATGGAGTTGTCTTTGACAGGCTTGTAAGAAATGCTGCGGTTTAATCAAATAGGCTACCAACCGGAGAACGGGAGAAGCGGCATAGCTGTACTCCTAACAACTTTACTGTCAAGCCCAACTGGTAATGTATTTAACTCAACCCGTATCATCTGAGGTGAAGAGCAAAGTAGAAATAGATTGACTTATGCAGTACTGCCACTCGGTTTCTATCTTGTATGTTCATGTTGTAAATGTTCATACGGGGCTCCCAGGTGGCGATTTTTATCGGGAAGGGACAGGAAAGTTCCGGGGTTGTAGACTGTTGCGGGATCAGGACAGTACAGGAAAAAATGTACAGGACAAGACGGGAAAGGAATACATTTTCACTCCCATAATATGCAATACAGGACACTGTACATGTACAGTGCATTCAGAAAGTATTCAGACCCCTTCACTTATTCCACATTTTGTTGCGTTACAGCCTTATTCTAAAATGTATTAAATAAAAAATCATCCTCATCAATCTACAAAATATCCCATAATGACAAAGCGAAAACAGGTTCTTAGAATTTTTTGCAAATGTATTAAAAATAAAAAACAGAAATACCTTATTTACATAAGTATTCAGATCCTTTGCTTTGAAATTGAGCTCAAGTGCATCCTGTTTCCATTGATCATCTTTGAGCTGTTTCTACAATACATTCAATTGATTGGACATGATTTGGAAAGGCACACACCTGTCTATAGAAGGTCCCACAGTTGACAGCGCATGTCAAAAACTAAGCCATGAGGTCGAATGAATTGTTCATAGAGCTCCGAGAGAGGATTTTGTCGATGTACAGATCTGGCGAAGGGTATCAAAAAAAACTCTGCAGCATTGAAGGTCCGCAAGAACACAGTGGCCTCCATCATTCCTAAATGGAAGAAGTTATGAACCACCAAGACTCTTCCTAGAGCTGGCCACACGGACAAACTGAGCAATCGGGGAGAAGAGCCTTGGTCAGGGAGGTGACCAAGAACCAGATGGTCACCCTGATAGTGAGTTCCTCTGTGGAGATGGGAGAACCTTCCAGAAGGACAACCATCTCTGCAGCACTCCACCAATCAGGCCTTTAGAGTATGTTAGAGTGGCCAGACGGAAGCCACATCTCTGTAAATGGCACATGACAGCCCGCTTGGTGTTTGCCAAAATACACCTGAAGGACTCTCAGACCATGAGGAATATGATTCTCTGGTCTAATGAAACCAAGATTGAATTCTTTGGCCTGAATGCCAAGCGTCACGTCTGGAGGAAACCAGGCAATACCTGACCAATACCATCCCTTCGGTGAAGCAGCATCATGCTGTGAGAATGACTGGGAGACTATTCAGGATCGAGGGAAATTAATGGAGCAAAGTACAGAGAGATCCTTGATGAAAACCTGCTCCAGAGTGCTCAGGACCTCAGAATGGGGCAAAGGTTCACCTTCCAACAGGACAATGACCCTAAGCACACAGCCAAGACAACGCAGGAGTGGCTTTGGGACAAGTCTCTGAATGTCCTTGAGTGGCCCAGCCAGAGCCTGGACTTGAACTCGATCTAACATCTCTGGAGAGACCTGAAAATAGCTGTGCAGCGACACTCCCCATCCAACCTGACAGAGCTTGAGAGGATCTGCAGAGAAGACTGGGAGAAACTCCCCAAATACAGGTGTGCCAAGCTTGTAGAGTTATACCCAAGAAGACTTGAGGCTGTAATCACTGCCAAAGGTTCTTCAACAAAGTACAGAGTAAAGGGTCTGAATACTTGTGTAAATGTGATATTTCAGTTTTCTAAAAACCTGTTTTTGCATTGTCATTATGGGGTATTGTGTGTAGATTGGTGAGGGGGAAAAAACTATTTCATCAATTTCAGAATAAGGCTGTAATGTAACAAAATGTGGAAAAAGTCAAGGGGTCTGAATACTTTCCTAGTGCACTGTATTCAGCCCTTCTATAGTACAGTATGCAATGGCACAAATTTGCAACCATTGACTCTGAAATCCCTTGGTTCTTATTGTTTAACAAAGCCCTAAGTGACTGTATAAGTGACTGTATAAGTGACTGTATAAGGGACTGTATTGACCTCAGGCAAACAGCATTTTATCCTTATCACTCAGCAATTAGAATGAAGAGAGTGCAAAACCCAGACGATTTCTAATAACAAAACCAAATAAAAAGACATGCCTACCAGTTGATTTGACCAATACATCACATTTCTAACTGACCCACTCGTTCTCCAGTAAAAAGAAGGAGAAGACTACGCTCTGAGACATAGAAGATTTGGCCATTCATTTGACTGTGAATCTACTTGACTTCCTTGGGAAGAGGTACTGGGGGATGTGGTGCACGACCGGCACAATACAAAGATCTGATTGATATTCAGAGGGCTACTGTAGGGCTACCTGCAGCCTAAGACTTTGTTTTTGCCAGTTCTGGGACTACGTGTGAGTGTACTACAGTATATTGCCAAAGTACTATTATCTACTTTCTATATGTTATGAATGCTATTTTAAGCCGTATAACATCAATATAACCTTTAGTGACAAGGCTACGGCAATAGTTGTTTCTCAGCCTTAAAAAAACAACGAGAGGTCTCGAGAAATTGAGAGAATAACAACAGATCAATGGCACCAAAAAGAATGGTGTTGATTGGCGTATTGATAACGCAACAGAGCATTCGTGAATAGAGGGGTAGACAAACTTGTATACGTACTGAATCATTGCACTTCACTAATTATGTTTCATAGTGAGATGAATAAATAAAACATCAGGGCAGACACTTCTTTGATTAGTCTGGCCGCTGCTGGTTCTGGAGAGGTGCATGCGGACATTTGATCAAGACCTCCCCCTTTCCCCCCGTTCTAAGTAGCAGACGAAGAATGCCAGCGAAGGAAGCTAGTGAGTACGTCTCAAATGGCACCCTATTCCTTATATGATGCACTGCTTTTTACCAGAGCCCTATCGGACCCTGCTCAAAAGTGTTGCACTTTAAAAGGAATAGGTTTCCATTTAGGACGTGACCATTGTCTCTGGGCCAGTAAACAGCAGCAACACTTTCACATTTCTTCTACCTCCTGACACATTGACACCTCTCCCAAACCCCACCATGAATTATATATCATCTTGGGCTCACGAAAGCCAAGAGTCCAATTCTCACTTGAAATGTTGGGGCAAGTTGTCTCGCAAAGTATGACAGGACCGGGCGCCTCTCTCGGTCTTCCCTTACAAGTGAACCGCAAGAAAAATGTGGCGTGCGGCAGTTAAAAGATGGAAAATGGGACGAATGAAAGAAAGACCGAACGAACAAACGAAAAGGAATGCACGACCGAGAAAGAGAAATAGAAAATGTCTGTAAAAAAAATACAAAAATGTCGAAACCTAGGGACGATCAAAGAGGATTCGGAGAATTTCCTCCAAGCGCTGACCCGCGGCAGAGGAGGAAAGAGTGGCACGACAAAAGAATATGAAGAAGAAGGAAAACAAATACTGAGGGAATATGGAAGAAGCCCCATGTGGCCTTATTATAAGGGCTGCACCACAGGTAACTATATTCTTTAACAGCTGTGGTTTATAAATTCTGTCATCTTGTGAAGAAGACTTTCAAGCCCACTGACCCTTCTCCCCCTTGTAACTGGGCACCCGGTTTTAGGAAGCACATTCTTCTAACTGCGGCTGTCTGATGGCTTTGGCTGAGCACATGATCCAGCAGCCCTGTCTCCACTAATTGTTTGTGCTCTCCCTCCCTCCTCCTCAAGCAGACAGTGGATGGAGGATGAGAAAGGGAGGCTCGGTGAAGTTGGAGACAGGCCAAAAGGCTGCTGGGATCCTATGGAGCTCATTATATGCACTACACTTCCCTGGCTGCGTGCTCACCGATCCTAGTACTATGTTCGAGTGGTCCTCTCACTTATATAGGCACCTAGCTTAGTGGTAAAAGAGCGAGGGTCCCGATCTGACTGTTGAACCAGCAATCCTCTGTTAATGAGGATAATAAGGAATAAGCCACATCACAGAAAAAGGACTCAAAAGACATGAATCAACTAAAAGCATTAGATGTGCATTTCAGTAACACTTCTGGACCATAGGAGGTCCCAGTAGGTGGGAGATGAAATCCCTCAAACAGCATACAATGATTCTCTGCACCACAGAGGGGTAAGAGTCACGTGACCTGTGTGGTTCTAGGACCCAGGATACTGTAGGCTCTTGTCTACTTTGTTTCACCGGGGATGGTGCCACCGTAAAAAAAAATGTTTACTGTCGTCTTTGACTGCCGCAGCCCTGACTCTTTGTGAAGTACGAAGCGAGGCTGATTGTCAGAGGTCGAAAAGGCTAGGTCAAAACCTGCTTGTTCGTCAGACACAATGCTATTTTTGTTTCCTGTGTCGCTCAGGAGAGGAGGAGAGAGAAGCAGCCACCTCTCATTACCACAGGCCCCTCTCTGGTCCCTGCCAACCCTCCGTTAATACAGTTCTCTCTCTGGGCTTGATTTGGCCTCTGTTGTTTTCTCCTCTGTGTTAACAACAGCTCAGCCTTGTGTTTGTTTGTTTGTGTGTGTGTGTGTGTGTGTGTGTGTGTGTGTGTGTGTGTGTGTGTGTGTGTGTGTGTGTGTGTGTGTGTGTGTGTGTGTGTGTGTGTGTGTGTGTGTGTGTGTGTGTGTGTGTGTGTGTGTGTGTGTGCAATGAGCATTAGTCATATCTGTCTGCTCTGCACAATGCATGTGTGGTAACTCCTTTCTTTAGAGTTAGGACACATTCATACAAGGTGCAATAAAAAAGGTGGAATATAAAGGAAGGCCAAGTATTTGTCCAGTTATGTACAGTATTGAAAGAAGGTCACCAATGGCAAAAGGTGATGTTCTAATTGAAAGGAGAAGCATTCAATGGGATTGTGTCTACATCCATGCTCATCACACTCAGCTCACAGAAAAGGCCAGGTCAAGGCCCACATGACAGAGACAGTAACGAAGTAGCCATCATGTCCAGATAAAGGAACTTTGACTGGCCTGGCTTCAACCCACAAAGTTTACCCCATAGATAGACTTGCTCTTTACACTTCACTGAATGGACTGCACTCCTCTTTCTTTCGTTGTATAGTGTGTATCGCACAAACCGTTTGAATACAATATGAAGATGACAATATAAAGTCCAGCCCATCCAATGAACTGTAAAGAGTTCTTCAAGTACGAATAATAGTCTAGGTCACAACATTCAGTGCAAAACTGTACCGTCGTGGCCAAAAGTTTTGAGAATGACACAAATATTCATTTTCACAAAGTCTGCTGCCTCAGTTTGTATGATGGCAATTTTCATATACTCCAGAATGTTATGAAGAGTGATCAGATGAATTGCAATTAATTGCAAAGTCCCTCTTTGCCATGCAAACGAACTGAATCCCCCCCAAAAACATTTCCACTGCATTTCAGCCCTGCCACAAAAGGACCAGCTGACATCATGTCAGTGATTCTCTCGTTAACACAGGTGTGAGTGTTGAGGTGGACATGGCTGGAGATCACTCTGTCATGCTGATTGAGTTCGAATAACAGACTGGAAGCTTCAAAAGGAGGGTGGTGCATGGAATCGTTGTTCTTCCGCAGACAAACATGGTTACCTGCAAGGAAACACGTGCCGTCATCATTGCTTTGCACAAAAAGGGCTTCACAGGCAAGGATATTGCCTAAATCAACCATTTATCGGATCATCAAGAACTTCAAGGAGAGCGGTTCAATTGTTGTGAAGAAGGCTTCAGGGCGCCCAAGAAAGTCCAGCAAGCGTCAAGACCGTCTCCTAAAGTTGATTCAGCTGCGGGATCGGGGCACCACCAGTACAGAGCTTGCTCAGGAATGGCACCAGGCAGGTGTGAGTCAATGCTGCACGCACAGTGAGGAAAATACTTTTGGAGGATGGCCTGGTGTCAGAAAGGGCAGCAAAGAAGCCACTTTTCTCCAGGAAAAACATCAGGGACAGACTGATATTCTGCAAAAGGTACAGGGATTGGACTGCTGAGGACTGGGGTAAAGTCATTTTCTCTTGATGAATCCCCTTTCCGATTGTTTGGGGCATCCGGAAAAAGCTTGTCCGGAGAAGACAAGGTGAGCGCTACCATTAGTCCTGGTTCATGCCAACAGTAAAGCATCCTGAGACCATTCATATGTGGGGTTGCTTCTCAGCCAAGGGAGTGGGCTCACTCACAATTTTGCCTAGGACACAGCTATGAATAAAGAATGGTACCAACACATCCTCCGAGAGCAACTTTCCCAACCACCAAAGAACAGTTTGGCGATGAAACAATGCCTTTTCCAGCATGATGGAGCACCTTGCCATAAGGCAAAAGTGATAACTAAGTGGATCGGGGAACAAAACATCGATATTTTGGGTCCATGGCCAGGAAACTCCCCAAACCTTAATCCCATTGAGAACTTGTGGTCAATTCTCAGAGGCAGGTGGACAAACAAAAACCACAAATTCTGACAAACTCCAAGCATTGATTATGCAAGAATGGGCTGCCATCAGTCAGGATGTGGCCCAGAAGTTAATTGACAGCATGCCAGGGCGGATTGCAGAGGTCTTGAAAAAGAAGGGGTCAACACTGCAAATATTGACTCTTTGCATCAACTTCATGTAATTGTCAATAAAAGCCTTTGCCACTTATGAAATGCTTGTAATTATACTTCAGTATTCCATAGTAACATCTGCCAAAAATATGTAAAGACATTGACGCAGCAAACTTTGTGGAAATTAATATTTGTGTCATTCTCAAAACTTTTGGCCACGACTGTACATTATGTGTTCAAACGTTCGGAGGCATAAAACATCAAAAGGTCAAAAATGAATGTACCTAAAACAAACAATGCTCTATCTATCCTGTAAGCCTTCCAGTCCACAGTGAGATGAGAAACATCTTTCTGACCGCTATCTATCTTCGCCTCTCTCTCTGCCCAGCACCATTAGCCTGTTGTAGTAAATCAAATCAAATCTAATTGTATTTGTCACATGCGCCGAATACAACAGGTAACAACCCACCTTACAGTGAAATGCTTACTTACAAGCCCTTAACCAACAATGCAGTTTTAAGAAAAATACTTAAAAAAAAAAAAATATTAAATAAAATAAGTAATAAAAGTAACAAATAATTAAAGAGCAGTAGTAAAATAACAATAGCGAGGCTACATACAGGGGAAACCGGTACAGAGTCAATGTGCGGGGGCACTGGTTAGTCGAGGTAATATGTACATGTAGGTAGAGTTATTAAAGTGACTATGCATAGATAATAAACAGACAGTAGCAGCAGCGTAAAGGAAGGGGGGGCAGTGCAAATAGTCTGGGTAGCAATTTGATTAGATGTTCAGGAGTCTTATGGCTTGGGGGTAGAAGCTGTTTAGAAGCCTCCTGGACCTAGACTTGGTGCTCCGGTACCGCTTGCCGTTCGGTAGCAGAGAGAACAGTCTATGACTAGGGTGGCTGGAGTCTGACAATTTTTCGGGCCTTCCTCTGACACCGCCTGGTATAGAGGTCCTGGATGGCAGGAAACTCGGCCCCAGTGATGTACTGGGCTGTACGCACTACCCTCTGAACACGTAGTCAGGGGTCTGAAGAGGTGCCTTCATGAAGTAAATAAACATTTCTCTTCTGACTCATCCTGTATTTTAGGGGTCTTCTAAACTGTGCTGTGGTTCTTGAACAAGTCAAGGGAGAGGAGAGGATCAACATCCCTATTATGTCTCTGCCTCACTGTTCTCAGTGGGAGCACATAAAGCACCGTCTCGATTGGTTGCTCAATGAGCCACACAGGTAATTACTACACTGGAGAGAGATGGGCCGGTCGGCGAGGCTCTTTGCAATTATGACGGAGGAAGGACATTTTTACCCCTAGGATTAAGAGTAAAAACTCACTTGGACTGATAAACTGGATGAAAACATGTGTTGCCACTTTTATCACAGTGGTAAATCATTTTAGCAGGATTGCTGTCTCCTAAGAAATAGTTCCTTTTATTGGTATTTGCAAAATGGCGGCTCAAGCATAATAATTCAGCATAATGATATGCTTCCCTTCACCTTTTTTTTTTTTATAGATATTGAACTGAAACTGAAAATATTTCATCATCACAGTCTTGTGTAGTGAAGGGTTTAAAATGTCAGCATCAAAATAGATTCCTGCTCCTTGGCCATGGTTGGAATAATCACAGGGAAATAAAGCCGGGATCAAAGATCCAACTGTGTAAAAATATTACCCGCAGTCAGTGTTTCAATACCACTTTGGAGGTGTTTAGACACTACAAAAATGGAAGCAGTTGAGACTGAGTTGAGTGGGCCATGGGGTTTTACAAAGTAAAATGCACTGCTTGTAGGGATCCACAGATCCCTTTGTGATGCAATGCAATCTCAAGCTGTGTCGTGGAATTCTCCCCCCAGGGGAAGGATTGTAAAGTATTGAGTCCTCTCCATGGAGATATTAGAATAAAAAAAGTTGAGACTGTAATGTTAGGAGAGGGGACAACTTTAGTTTTGAATCACTGTAGATATTTAATTGCTATCGTTGATTTCAATCATTATTTCTAATTTTTCCCCTACTCTATTTAACCCTGTATCTGTCCATGTGAAATGCCAATATTATACATCAATCACTACAGTACTATGGTCAATAACGATGTCACACTAGGCATGGCTGCTTAGCCCACTCAAGTAGGAAACTCCCTATGAACGTACCAGGCTTCTCTCGCTCTTCAAAGTCCGTCCAGAAGGGAGGTTCCGACAGAGGTGGCGGTGATACAGAATGTGTGTCACTGAACACAACAGACATGATTGGCCCTCTAGCTCTGCCTTTTGTCCTTCAGTGGTATGTACTCCAGTAGAGTCTGGAGCCCCGGTCAAGCCTGTTAGCCCTGGCAGGCCAGGGTTATTACAGCCTGTCCATGGTCCCGTCATGTGTTGTCAGACCGAGGAGGAGGCCGCGCGCGTAAAAGCCTCATTCAAAATGTATGTTCTCATGCAAAATGGCTGTTTCAGTGGGTGGTAAAATCAATATTGTGGACCTGATGCACAGAGATGACCGAGTGCTCTCTGACTGACAGTAAAAGCTGGGAGAGATTGAGGGGCCACGTTTACTGCTCCCAAAATGGAGTGTAGTCGAGCTCCTCTAATAGTCTGCTCAACTTACATTAGAATTTCATTGGGGATTATTTTGGTAACAGTTGGGATTGTGGGGGTTTAAAGAAATTATGCCATTAGAAAGCAAGAGAGGAGGGAGGGAGAAATGAGAGCACACAGCTTGTCCTTTAAAAAACATCTTTCATTCTCAGCTTCCAGGCAGCTACATTATGGGGTTATTAAGCGTTGCCTCACTCACCCACTCCCCCAGATATCAAATTATTCTGAAAGAATGAAAAGACAATGTAGGGATGAGTAGGACATCATAGCCCCTTTGTTGTACACTGCCTCGCTTACATATGTGTTTGAAAGTGCGCCATAGACCCATAGTGAATTTGGAGAGAGAAATGCGAGAATAGAAGGAGAGAAAGAATTCAGTGGGATGAAATAACCCCCAAAAACAATGGGATTTGCTCTCCATTCTTCTGCCTACATCTTCTGTCTTTAGTTATTCCCTTTGGTTGTCTGTGGGAGCGTGTAAGCACTTTTGCACAGCACAACATGCCCACCAGCACAACGTTGTCAGCCCCAGTGATGTGGAGACTTCTGAGTAACACAGGGCCTCTTGTGATTAGTAATGCTCTTTAATACAACACAACAGCGAATATGATTGGGGGGGAAAAACTGATTTCAAAATTCCTAGGCAAAGATGGTGTCAGAAATGTATGAGAGATGTGTAATGTCAATCACGAGCACCGCTAATTGTGAGTTTCATACCACATAAACCGGAATGATGGCAAAATGCAAACATCAAAAATGTCTATTCCATTACACATGCAAACACTCCATATATTATTTATTGCACAGCATTTGATATAACCTCAGCTGCGTAGCTACAGGGATTCTTTGTGCCGTTTTAGTAGTTTCCTCCTGAATCGCATATGAGATATTTGCGGTCCAAGAAAAATGTATGATGAATGACGAACCTCGCCACTTATACACCTATCGTGCTCACTGAGTAGCAACAGGTTCAGCAGAAGGCAGCAGCAGTAAGTGAATTTCCCCACCAGGACAATATGTCACCAGAAGAAATGTATGCATGCACCTGAAATTTAGAAGTCTTCCCTGGATGCGGACAAGGTGCTTGAAGGGGGAAGAGGAAGGGGTAGTGGAGAGGGCAAAGGGGTAGTGGAGAGGGCAGAGGAGAAGAGGGGGTTGGGATGAGGAGCGGGCAGGAGGGGAAGAGGGGGTTGGAAGGAGGAGCAGGCAGAGGGGAAGAGGGGCGTTGGGAGAGGAGCAGGCAGAGGGGAAGAGGGGTTGGGAGGAGGAGCAGGCAGAGGGGAGAGGGTTGGGAGGAGCGAGCAGGCGAGAGGGGAAGAGGGGGTTGGGAGGAGAGAGAGGGCAGAGAGAAGAGGGGATTGGGAGGAGGAGCAGGCAGAGGGAAGAGGGGGTTGGGAGGAGGAGCAGGCAGAGGGGAAGAGGGGGTTGGGATGAGGGAGGGCAGGCAGAGGGGAAGAGGGGGTGGGAGGGGAGTCAGGCAGAGGGCGAAGAGGGGTTTGTGACGCGCAGTCCATTAGGCAGAGGGAAAGCAAGCAGCAGATTGGTAGAATCAGTTCTAATTTCATATGATCTGTGTCTTTTAACCATTTCCCTGCAGCTGGAAAATGAGAGTACCAGGGCTAATTTCACAGTGAGAGCTCATTGAACAAACCTCCACGGTCAGGGCAAAAGTTGCTAGCCTACTTTGTCACTGTGAATTACAGTTAGGTAATTCAGGAACCATAAGGCTAGGAAGAGAGAAAGAGGGAGGAGAGGAGGAGAGTACAAGAAGAGAGGGGTGGGCGATGTGTTTGAACGAAGTCAGAAACCGTTGCTTTTCTCTCTACGCTCAGATCTAGTTAGTGATGCTCTCTTATGATCAGTGAGTAATGGATCTCCATCTGTGATGTGTCTGCGGTGAGCCCAGAGATGGCCCCCCAGGGACCCCAACACCACTCCCCAGAAATCATCTGACACTGATATAAGCCCCCCTGTCCCTGTCTCAGGCCTGAGACACCAAGCCTATTAATTAAGGCAATTAGACCCCGGCCAGCAATTAGTAACCACAGATAGCTTTTAGCAGTCTAGTGGTCCAGGCTTCTCCTAATGGCCATGGGGTTTGTTTCAACACCATATGCTGACAAATATCACCACAAGCTCTCTGGTTTCACAGACATGGAATTGGAGAGCCATGTTTAATAGTGACCTTAGTGTGATATGGCTGGGCTGGCTGGTGTTGTGACCCCCTGAGCCCTTATTGGAGTAGCACTTTGTTCTATTGAGTTGCTTCTGTTACTTTTGAAATGCCTGTGTTTCGTGTATGCCTGTCTGACCTTTGTTAAGGACATGTTAAGTACACAGACTATTGATAAAAAGGTGTAAATGTGGGTTGAGTGTAAGCATTATTGATTAGTGGATAAGTCTTTATTGATTTCATGTCATTATTAAAGAGACGTTCCATAACTTTGGCAACTATGTAAGTCTTTTTTAAACCTCCCTCTTTTGGGCTGGATGTGTTGTTCCTACATGCAACATCTATGAGTAAAATTACTACCTTACCTCAATTAGCCAGGAAATCCCTAGTGTGAAAGCGACTGTTTTCTGGAAGCTGTGTAGCGCCAATTTGAGCGCTGCAAGCTTGGCCTACGTGGGCCAGCCCTCTAGGAATTAGAGCTCCAGCCAATGAGTTTTAGCTCCTCGCCATTTCAGTGACAGCTAGCAAGATGCATGTTGACAAGTTTCACAGTGAAAGAAGAAGGCTGGCCCAGGCCTGCCAAGCATTTTACAATGAGGTTGCAGGGCGGGCCCAATGGCTCAGTGGGCATAGCAGAGAGAGAGAGAGTGAGAGTGAGCAATGACATACTGCATCTGCACATAATGACATAGTACGGAATTTTCGGGGACCCGTTTTGGCCCTTGAGCGCTACTTTCAGAACTACTGGCTAAAAAGTACACAAATGTTTCCGGAAAGTCTCTTTAAGTAGATGGTCGATTTTTACTGAGACGGTGTATTGATAATGATGTTTTTGTATTGAACAAATATTGTATTCCAATAATAGCTACTCGTCCATTATGAAATAAATATATATTCCTTTGGAAAGTATTCGGCGCTGTTTCTGAAGACAACATACTTCAACTGAATGTTAACAATGTCAGTAACTCGATTTTGAAGTATCCCGAGAGGAGAATTCAGTTTGAATAGCTCGGTGGAAATAAAAGCGGCAGAAGTCATTCAGCAAGTACTTTTTACTCCACATTTCTACATCTCTAACCAATGAAGAGGAATGTTCAAACAACCCAGTGGTAAAACACTACAGTGTCTCTGTATAGCCTTTGCTTCAGTAAAGGTGTGTGTTTGTAATGGTGTTCTGAGTAGAACTGCCTCATTTAAAAAATGGTCTGAATTCATACATTCGAAAACAGAGGACAGATCATGCAATAAGTCACATTACTGGAAAATGGGAAATAAAGGATACAACTGCGCTCCCATACACAATTCTACATTGGAGGCAATCTGAGATAACGCCATTTTCATTCCAGTTCAGTCCCATAAAATTACCATTAACATTACAAGCCATGCAGAACACAGATAAATGTAAAATGTCACCCAATTCTGTCAAGGCGGGATTTCCAGTTCCACAAAATTACCATCTCTGTCTGCTCTCTCCCACTGCACCTTGTCTAATAGTTCATTTTCAACATTTCGTAAGTTCATTTTCCTCTCACTGACCATTTTAAATCACAAATCAATGTTCATTTAAAATGCTTGACGAGAGATTGTTCCTGAAAGCTTAGGAATCGTGCCATGGCAATCTCTGGCAGACCTTTAATTAGTGAGGGCAGCAAATCTTTTGGAAACCTTCTGGAGGTAAAATAAGTAAGGGGTAATTCTGCATTATGCTTTCAACCGTCTTCTCGACTGCCTAGGCACTGAGGTAATTTGCTGGAAACATTGGAAGTATGGAAATGCCAAATGTTTGAATTTGTATCTATTATTTTGACTATAATAATAATAGGTTTAAAATACGGTTTAAAATACAAGGTTTAAAATACAAATTCAGTATCGAACAAGTAAAAAAACTTTCCTTTAACACCATCCCATTTTTCATTCCATATTTGACTGAGCATGGGACGACAGCGAGTCAGGCTGGTAATGTCATGTATTGTTATAGTCCAGTAGTTGATCGAATGACAGCTGGCTGGGGTAAAGGGAATGTGTTCCAACTTTGTCATTTCATTTTTAATGCCGGTTGGCAAAGCTCAAGTAATTTCAGGCCTCTGTGCACCACTTCTCTGTCAGAAGAGAGCACTGTATTCTCCCACCCATACCTTTATTGTCAGCCCAAATTACTGGGCGACAAACACGTGCATGTGCAGAAATAAACATCACGCCCTACACAGTACAAGCACCTCAAGTGTATTTCTTGAGTCTATGTTTATGACATGATGTTAGCAGACTGTCTCCCGCAGTGCTCTCTCTGCCAAAGTTAGGGCAGATCCAGAGCCTGCTGTAGTAAAGCACCCACAACCATGTCTGATTAGCATTGCTATTGTCCTTTACTACACTGGCATCAAAGAGAGTCTGTCTCTCTCTCAATTCAATTCAATTCGCTTTATTGGCATGACGTAACAATGTACATATTGCCAAAGCTTATTTTGGATATTTACAATATAAAAACACATAAAATAAAAAAAAATTAGAATCAAAATTGTCAACGGGACAACAATAACAACAATAACCAAGGGTCAAAATAACCATACATTCAACAATAACAATAAGCATACAGTAGAGTACATGTGCAGGTTGATTGGTCTGTCAGACACTGTCCCTCAACTTATGGCAGGCAGCAATGTAGTGCGCTGCCAACCCACAGCTCTCTGCGTCCTCCCCCAACAGGACGGGTAGCCTATCCTTATCAGAGAGGCCTTTGAAACGTTGAATAAGGGTTTCAAATTTGGGAAAATGACAAATGCAGCTCCCTCTCAGGTTCTGCTGTTGTGCAGTGGTTGCACAGCCTTTCCTCTACAGGGAGCCAGGTTTTCCTGTGTCTACCCTTCTCAATGGCAAGGCTGTGCTCACTGAGCCTGTACTTTGTCAAGGTTTTTCTAAGGTTTTGATCAGTAACCATGGTCAAATATTTAGCCACGGTGTACTGTCGATTTAGGGCCAGATAGCACTGCATTTTGCTTTGTGCTTGTGTTTCCCAATAAGCAATGTAGTTTTGTTTTGACTGTGTTGTAATTTGGTTTATTCTGATTGATTGGATGTTCTGGTCCTGAGGCTTCAGTGTGTTAGTAGAACAGGTTTGTGAACTCAGCCCCAGGACCAGCTGGATGAGGGGACTCTTTTCTTTGCTGCAGCTCCTGGCATTGCAGGGCTTGGTAATGAATATGAGAGGGGGTCAATGTATTTTAGATGTTCCAAAACTTAATTGCTCTTTTTGAGTTTTTATTATTAGTGGATATTGGCCTATTCTACCTGCATGCATTGTTTGTAGTTTTCCTCTGGACTTGTAGGAGAATCTTACAGAACTCTGCATGCAGGGTTTCAATGGGTGTTGTGTCCATTTGATGAAATCTTGTTTTGCAAGTGGACCCCACACCTCGCTGCCATAAAGGTGCAATTGGTTCAATGACATATTCAATTAGTTTTAGCCAAATCTTAATAGGGTATTTCAATTGGAATTGCTTTTAATGGCGTAGAATGCCCTGCGTGCTTTCTCTCCAGTTCATTCACTGCCATTAAGGTGTCCAGTTGAGCTTATTTTTAAAACCTAAGTAATTGTAGTGTGTACAGTACTCTATATATTTTGTACAAATTGAGAACTTTGGTCTAATTCCTGAGATCTGGATCTTCTCTGGAAATTCATTTATTTTTGTATTTTTGGGCGTTTATCTGCCAGGTTGCTCAGTTCTGGCAGTACTGCTCTAGCAGCACGCTCTGCTGTAGGCCATTGTGCTGTGGGTGGACAGCAGGCATAGGTCATCTGCGAAGAGTAGGCATTTAACTTCTGAATTGTGAGGAGACTAACACCAGGGGCTGAGGATTTTTCTAGAATAGTGGCCAATTCGTTATGTAAATATTGAAGAGTGCAGGGCTCAGATTGCAACCCTGGCGAAGGCCGCCCCTGGTTAAAGAATTCTGTTTCTTTTCTTGCCAATTTTAATGCTGCACGTATGCCAGTATACATTGATTTAATTATGTCATAATGTTTTTTACCCCCTACACCACTTTCAATAACTTTTTAGAACAGTCCTGTATGCCAAATAGAACAAATGCTTTTTGAAAGTCGATAAAGCGTATATTTTGGTATTATTTTTGATATGATGTTATCTATCAGGGTGTGTAGGGTGTAAATATGATCAGTTGTGCGATGTTTTGGTTTAAATCCAATTTGGCTTTTACTCAAGACATTGTGCTTATTAAGGAAGTTTAGAACTCTTACATTGATAATACTACAGAAACTGTTCACACAAATGCCTCTGTAATTGTTAGGGTCAAATTTGTCTCCGTTCTTAAAGATTGGTGTTATGAGTCCTTGATTCCAGATGTCAGGGAAATAACCTACACTCAGGATCAAATTAAACAGTTTTAATATAGCCAATTGAAATTTTGCACTAGTGAGTTTGAGCATCTCATTTAGGATGCTCTCTCTCTCACACACACACACACACACACACACATTGCCAAAGCCAGTGAAATAGATATTAAACAAAAGTGAACTAAAACATGAACAGTAAACATTAGTTCCAGAATATATACACTACCGTTCAAACGCTTGGGGTCATTTAGAAATGTTCTTGTTTCTGGCCAATAAAAGATTAAGATGGGCTAAAGAACACAGACACTGGACAGAGGAACTCTGCCTGTATTTCTGATCAATTTGATGTTGTTTCTTTCAAAAACTAGGACATTTCTAAGTGACCCCAAACTTTTGAACAGTAGTGTATTTATTTTTTAATTAGGCAAGGAAGTTAAGAGCAAATTCTTTTTTACAATGATGGCCTACACTGGCCAAACCCAGACAACGCTGGGCCAATTGGGATTCCCATTCAGAGCCAGATGTATTCAGCCTGGACTTGAACCAGGGACTGTAGTGTCACCTCTTTCACTGAGATGCAGTGCTTTAGACCGTTGCACCACTCGGGAGCCCTGAAGAATAAAGACAATTCAAATGTAATATTATGTCTATATACAGTATTGTAATGAGGTGCAAATAGTTAAAGTACAAAAGGAAAAATACATAAACATAAATATAGGTTGTATTTACAATGGTGTTTGTTCTTCACTGGTTGCCCTTTTCTTGTGGCAACAAGTAACAAATCATGCTGCTGTGGTATTTCACCACAAAAATAGGATTTGTTTTCTAATTCTTTGTGGGTCTGTGTCATCTGAGGGAAATATGTGTCTCTAATATGGTCATACATCTGGCAGGAGGTTAGGAAGTGCAGCTCAGTTTCCACCTCATTGTGTGGGCAGTGTGCACATACACTAGCATGTCTTCTCTTGATAGGCCGCCAAAGGCAGACCTGGCTTTCTCAATAGCAAGGCTATGCTCACTGTGTCTGTACATAGTCAAAGATTTCCTTAATTTTGTGTCAGTCACAGTGGTCAGATATTCTGCCACTGTGTACTCTCTGTTTAGGGCCAAATAGAATTCTAGTTTGCGCAGTTTTTTTGCAAAATCTTCCCAATGTGTCAAGAAATTATCTTTTTGTTTTCTCATGATTTGGTTGGGTCTAATTGTGTTCCTGTCCTGGATCTCTGTGGGGTCTGTTGGTGTTTGTGAACAGAGCCCAGAACCAGCTTGCTTAGGGGGCTCTTCTCCAGGTTCATCTCTCTGTAGGTGATGGCTTTGTTATAGAAGGTTTGGGAATTGCTTCCTTTAAGGTGGTTGTAGAATTTAATGGCTCTTTTCACAGATTTTGATCATTAGCGGGTATCGACCTAGTTGTGCTCTGCATGCATTATTTGGTGTTTTACGTTGTACACGAAGGATACTGTTGTAGATTTCTCCATGCAGAGTCTCAGTTTGGTGTTTGTCCCATTTTGTGAAGTCTTGGTTGGTGAGCGGACCCCAGACCTCACAACCATAAAGGGCAATGGGATCTATAACTGATTCAAGTATTTTTTGCCAGATCCTAATTGGTATGTCGAATTTTATGTTCCTTTTGATGGCATAGAAGGCCGTTCTTGCCTTGTCTCTCAGATCGTTCACAGCTTTGTGGAAGTTACCTGTGGTGCCGAGGTATGTTACATTTTTGTGTGCTCTAGGGCAACGGTGTCTACATGGAATTTGTATTCGTTGTCCTGGCAACTGGACCTTTTTTGGAACACCACTATTTTTGTCTTACAGAGATTTACTGTCAGGGCCCAGGTCTGACAGAATCTGTGCAAAAAAGATACACTTGAAGTCGGAAGTTTACATACACTTAGGTTGGAGTCATTCAAACTTGTTTTTCAACCACTCCACAAATTTCTTGTGAACAAACTATAGTTTTGGCAAGTTGGATAGGACATCTACTTTGTGCATGACACAAGTAATTTGTCCAACAATTGTTTACAGACAGATTATTTAACTTATAATTCACTGTATCACAATTCCAGTGGGTCAGAAGTTTGAATACACTAAGTTGACTGTGCCTTTAAACAGCTTGGAAAATTCCATAAGATTATGTCATGGCTTTAGAAGCTTCTGATAGGCTAATTAATTTGAGTCAATTGGAGGTGTACCTGTGGATGTATTTGAAGGCCTACCTTCAAACGCAGTGCCTCTGTTTGACATCATGGGAAAATCAAAAGAAATCAGCCAAGACCTCAGAAAAAAAATTGGAGAACACCACAAGTCTAGTTCATCCTTGGGAGCAATTTCAAAACGCCTGAAGGAACCACGTTCATCTGTACAAACAACAGTACGCAAGTATAAACACCATGGGACCACGCAGCCGTCATACCGCTCAGGAAGGAGACGCGTTCTGTCTCCTAGAGATGAACGTACTTTGGTGTGAAAAGTACAAATCAATCCCAGAACAACAGCGAAGTACCTTGTGAAAATGCTGGAGGAAACAAAAGCATCTATATCCACAGTATAACGAGTCCTATATCAACATAACCTGAAAGGCCGCTCAGCAAGGAAGAAGCCATAAAAAAACGCCATAAAAAAGCCAGACTACGGTTTGCAACTGCACATGGGGACAAAGATCGTACTTTTTTAAGAAATGTCCTCTGGTCTGATGAAACAAAAATAGAACTGTTTGGCCATAATGACCATCGTAATGTTTGGAGGAAAAACGGGGAGGCTTGCAAGCCAAAGAACACCATCCCAACCGTGAAGCACGGGGGTGGCAACATCATGTTGTAGGGGTGCTTTGCTGCAGGAGGGACTGGTGCACTTCACAAAATAGATGGCATCATGAGGAAAGGAAAATAGTGGATATATTGAAGCAACATTTCAAGACATCAGTCAGGAAGTTAAAGCTTGGTCACAAATGGGTCTTCCAAATGGACAATGACCCCAAGGATACTTCCAAAGTTGTGGCAAAATGGCTTAAGGACAACAAAGTCAAGGTATTGGAGTGGTCATCACAAAGCCCTGACCTCAATCCTATAGAAAATTTGTGGGCAGAATTGAAAAAGTGTTTGCGAAGCAAGGAGGCCTACAAACCTGACCCAGTTACACCAGCTCTGTCAGGAGGAATGGGCCAAAATTTACCCAACTTATTGTCGGAAGCTTGTGGAAGGCTACCCAAAACGTTTGACCCAAGTTAAACAATTTAAAGGCAATGATACCAAATACTAACTGAGTGTATGTAAACTTCTGACCCACTGGGAATGTGAAAGAAATTAAAGCTGAAATAAATCCTTCTCTCTACTATTATTCTGACATTTCACATTCTTAAAATAAAGTGGTGATCCTAACTGACCTAAAACAGGGAATATTTACTAGGATTAAATGTCAGGAATTGTGAAAAACTGAGTTTAAATGTGTTTGGCTAAGGTGTATGTAAACTTCTGACTTCAACTGTAGGTGCTGCTGCAGGCCCTCCTTGGTTGGGGACAGAAGCACCAGATCATCAACGAACAGTAGACATTTGATTTCAGATTCTAGTAGGGTGATGCCATGTGCTCCCCCAACATCACGTTACATCAATTTGCATAGCAGACCCTCATGCCAAATTGAGTCAAAAAAAAAAATGAAATCAACAAAGCATAAGAAGACTTTGCCTTTGTTTTGGTTTGTTTGTTTGTCAGTTAGGGTGTGCAGGGTGAATATGTGGTAAAAAGCCAATTTGACATTTGCTCAGTACATTGTTTTTCGCTGAGGAAATGCACGAGTCTGCTGTTAATGATAATGCAGAGGATTTTCCCAAAGTTATTGTTGATAAATATCCCCCGGTAGTTATTGGGGTCAAATTTGTCTCCACTTTTGTGGTTTGGGGTGATCAGTCCTTGGTTCCAAATATTGGGGAAGATGCCATAGCTGAGGATGATGTTAAAGAGTTTCCGTATAGCCAATTGGAATTTGTGGTCTGTTTATTTGATCATTTAATTTAGGATATCATCAACCCCACAGGCTTTTTTGGGTTGGAGGGTTTGTATTTTGTTTGGTAGTTCATTCAATGTAACTGGAGAATCCAGTGGGTTCTAGTGGTCTTTAATAATTGATTCTAAGATTTTATTTGATCATGTATATGTTTTTGCTGTTTGTTCTTTGTTCTTTGTTATAGGGCCAAAAAGATTGGAGAAGTGGATTATCCACACATCTCCGTTTTGGATAGATAACTCTTCGTGTTGTTGTTTGTTTTCCAATTTTCCTAGAAAAGGTTAGATTCTATGGATTCTTCAGTTACATTGAGCTGATTTCTGAAGTGCTGTTCCTTCTTTTTCTGTAGTGTATTTCTGTATTGTTTTAGTGATTCACCATAGTGAAGGCGTAGACTCAGGTTTTCTGGGTCTCTGTTTTTGGTTGGACAGGTTTCTCAATTTCTTTCTTAGGTTTTTGTATTCTTCATGAAACCATTTGTCATTGTTAATTTTCTTAGGTTGTCTGCTTGAAATGTTTAGATTTGACAGGGAAGCTGAGAGGTCAAATATACTGTTTAGGTTTTCTACTGCCAAGTTTACACCTTCACTATTACAGTGAAACATTTTGTCCAGGAAATTGTCTAGAAGGGATTGAATTTGTTGTTGCCTAATTGTTTTTTGGTAGATTTCCACACCATTTTCCTTCTATCTATAACATTTCTTAATATTATTCAGTTATTTTGGCTTTGATGCCTCATGATTGAGTATAGCTCTGTTCCAAGTAGAGTGTGATTTTGCTGTGATCTGATAGGGGTGTCAGTGGACTGACTATGAACGCTCTAAGAGACTCTGGGTTGAGGTCAGTGATAAAGTAGTCTACAATACTACTGCCAAGAGATGAGCTATTGGTGTACCTACCGTAGGAGTCCCCTCGAAGCCTACCATTGACTATGTACATACCCAGTGTCCGACAGAGCAGCAGGAGTTGTGACCCGTTTTTGTTGGTCATGTTGTGCCTAGGGAGGCATATGGGGGAGGGAATGCTGTCACCTCCAGGTAGGTGTTTGTCCGCATGTGTGCTGAGGGTGTCAGGTTCTTGTCCAGTTCTGGCATTTAGGTCACCACAGACTAGTACATGTCCCTGGGCCTGTTGATCTCCCCCTCTAGGATGGATAAGCTGTCATCGTTAAAGTATGGGGATTCTATTGGGGGGGTATAGGTAGCAAACGAGGACATGTTTCTCTGTTGGGATAATTTCCCAACAGAGACATGTCTTTGATTGCTACTGACATGGCTTCTCATTAGGCTAGCGCTAGGTGAGTGAGACACACAGGAATTATCTATCTGGATCCCTGAGTGATGTTTTGTGTTTCCTCTGAACAAATACAGGGGAACAATGCTATCACCTCACCGTTAGAACTGGGGTCTCTGGTGTCATGCGCACCGTGGAGTTTGGGCTGAGAGCAAAGGCTACAGCAGGGTAACCAGAGTGACAATGCCACCATCTCCAAAACAAATAACAGCAGGTGGAGGAGCTGGGATTTAGCAGGTCAATGTTATGACCAGTAAATATAGGAGAATATGCCAGGTCATGGCAATTTCATAACACCTAATAGGCCACATGAATATGGAACAAAGGATAAAGGGTGTTCCACGTATACATGTCTCAAAAAGTGAGTTTTGTTCATGCTTATGTTTCTCAGTTCTTATTTGACCTCACGCGCGGCGTCACAATTCCACCGCAAATTGATACCAAACGTTTTGAGATGATGTCAAATTCGGAGGTGAAATTGAATTACACCGTCGTTTCAAAAAAGAACACCTAGGTTTAAATAGTAAGTGGCAAGGGATCGGTGTGTGCCTGCTTAAGTGGATACGAGGGGGTTTGATTCTAACCTTTTTGTACGCTGCTGTGGTACATTCTGATTGGTGAGTTATTTTCTTTCCCCGAACAGTCACATAAGCAGTCGCCCCTTTTACGTTTCCAAGCTGCTTACTGAAGACAAACAATAAACCAGTGGTAGCTGATATCAACGGCAGAGATGAGAACCCAGGCGCCATATCTGCTGGGATTGCCTGGGCGAACCTGCCTCAGCCTGCTCTTTATCGCCCACAGCACCTCTCGCTCTCAATTATTTGCCTGCTGTCACAACAAATCAATCAAATTATCGCTCCAGGACAGTGTGTGCAGCTGCTCCAATGGCATTGCTAGTTGCATTAGCTTTGAAATGTACGAGGTCTACATTTTATCCCTGTTATTTATTTAATGTCACTCTCTCCCTTGCAAGTCATCTTACAACAACAGAAAAGTTGAATCATTAAAGGAACGACGTGGAATACATACTGGTGGAAAACACTTCAAAATAAACAGGAGAAGGGAGACATGGGATAGGTTCTATTGCATTGAGAGCGGAATAGATAGGGTTGTTGATCTAGGGGAATTATGGGAGTAATAAAGCCTCAGAAGTCTCTCTGACACAAAAATACTCCATCTTGATGTACTCATCGCGAGGATTCTTTTTACAAACACCAATCTGTTGTAGTTATTGGAAGTATTCTTGTTCGAATTTTAACACGGCAGAGATTTTTATTTGCTGCAAAGTGCACGCACGCACACACTGTATGACGTACTGTACAAATGAAGCTGAACAACACGTTTGAAATGCACCAACTGTGCCAATGGTGGAATGGAGTGAGGAAGGGCATAGACAGGTATTTCCTTTAAATCCCAGGGTTTCTGGGAGCTGTGGCGCTGTGGCGAGCTAACCTCTTAAAGGAGCGGTGGCGTACACCCAACAGTCAGCTGAGTCGGAAAAGATGGAGTCTGACATGGACTAGCGAATGTACCCCCCAGGAGCCCACCCGTTGGTGCTGTAATGAGAGGAGTGATTTCCATCATTTGTATCATGTTAACACCCACTCACAACATGAGAACGCCACCGATTGCGTTCACTGAGCGTTTTCATCAAACCAGGGTGGAGACATGTCTTTGATTGCTACTGACATGGCTTCTCATTAGGCTAGAGCTAGGTGAGTGAGACACACAGGATTTATCTATCTGGATCCCTGAGGGATGTTTTCGTGTTTCCTCTGGACGAATGCAGGGGAGCAATGCTATCACCTCACCGTTAGAACTGCTGTCTCTGATGTCATGCGCACCGTGGAGTTTGTGCTGAGAGCAAAATATGAACGGGATACACTTATAAGAAAGGGGTTTGTTCAGTGGAATTGAGTCTGGAATTACTGTCGAGTGAGTCCGAGAGAAAATACGCAGACAAATGATGTTTCATTCATTTCCCTCCACTGAGCATTATATTTCTGCTTCTTTGATACTTTACAACTTACAATACAAGGAAGGATATCTTGCATGGCCAGTTACTTTAGGCCCTATGTGCAATAAAGCTATATTGAAAATCCAATATAAATATTGTCAGGGTATTAATGTGTGTAATAGAATCTTATAATCTTATATTATATTAATCTTATATTATATTTAGTTAGTTTTGTTTTATTTACTTATCTAATGACTTACAATATACAACAGTAATATAGTAATGAAGTAACAACCGATTATGTTAATGAGCCAATTAATAAATAAATGCATCATCACATAATTGTACAAACAGCATGAACGTAACCTAGTTTGCAGCTAAAATAGTGTCCACTCTATCAAAAAAATATACTTTCTCCCTTGTTTAGTTTCAATGGGAATTTGTTTGTACAGAATGCTTCCTGGCATAAATCATTCTGACAAGTAACAAGTTACACTGGGTGCTGCTGTGTTTACCGTTTCCGCGACAAGATGCTGCTGTTCCGTTTTATTTAAGTAACAGTTCCAACTTTACTGCACAACCCCATTACAATGATGGTTATTCATCACTCTCACAACTCTCCAGCCTCTCTCTGTGTGTTCTCTCACAACTCTCCAGCCTCTCTCTCTCTCTCTCCTCTCCAGCCTCTCTCTCTCTCTCTCTCTCTCTCCTCTCCGACGGCCTTTGGAGAGGAGAGAGAAGTAGAGAGCGAGAGACGGGGCGACGAGCGAGAGAGGGAGCGACGAGAGGGCTGCGAGAGGAGGGGAGACGAGGCTGGTGGCTGGAGAGAGGAGAGGGGAGGACAGGAGACGAGCGAGAAGGAGAGGCTGGAGAGGAAAGAGAAGAGGAAGAAGAGCTGTGAGCAGTGGAGAACGCAGAGAGGAGGAGACGAGAGAGGCTGCGAGAGAGAGAGAGAGAGCAGACGGCTGGGAGAGAGCGATTGGAGAGAGAGGAGACGAGACGAGAAGGAGAGGCTACCAGAGCAGAGCAGCATTCGCATCAATCGAGAGCAGAGAGATGACGAGAGAGGCAGAAGAGATGAGGAAAAGAAGAGCGAAGAGACGAGAGAGAGGCTGCGAGAGGATGAGAGAGAGGCAGAGAGAGGCTGGAGCAGGGAAGATCACGAGAGGAGAGAGGCTGCGACGACGACGCGTCAGAAGAGAGACGAGACGTGAGGAGACGAGGCAGAGGAGAGAGAGAGAGAGAGATGCGCAGGCAGACGGAGAGGAGAGAAGAAGGCGCAGAAGACGAGAGAGAGGAAGAGAGAGAGCTGGGCAGACGGAGAGACGAGAGAGAGATGAGGCTGCGAGAGGAAGGATAGAGAGGGAGAGAGAGAGAGAGGGAGAGCAGAGAGAGAGAGATTTAGAGACCGAGTAGGAGAGAGAAGAGACTGGATGAGATGAGGACGAGCAGATGAGTAGAGA